>NC_064615.1:549458727-549764478 GCF_023898315.1 Schistocerca nitens
AGTGTGGGGGTAACAACCGCCTCCTATTGCGGTTGATGTGGTGGACAGGACAGGAAGAGAGAGGGGGGGGGGGGGGAAGGAGGTGATGGATGGAGAGTGGTGGAAGATAAAATGAACAGAGATAGGGGTTAATAAGAGATGGACAGAGGGAACAGAGGGAAGAGGGAGGAGGAGATGGACCGAGAGAGGTGGGGGGGGGGGGAAGAAATTAACAGAGGGAGGAGGAGCAAATGGAGAGAGAGAGAGGGGGTAGGAGGATATCGACAGAGAAAAGGAGGGAAGGAGAGATGTGTGCACTATGAGTGACATATGCGTCGCGGGCGAAGCTGCCGATAGAAAGCTAGTATTTAATAAAGATAAAATTGTATAATATGCGTCAGTGTGTAGTACCCTATAAGAAGATACTGTCCTCGTGTTAATCATGTAACACATGTTTATAATAAGATAGGAGTGTTCGTCATACATGCAAAATAACGTAGCGCTTCACTAAAACGAGAACATCATGTCAAACTGGGTATGTGGTATATACTCAACGTCTTGTAAATAAATTACTTACTGTAATAATAGTTATCGAATACGTGTCATTTGGTCACATAATTTCCACCGTATGTTCACCAGGTGAGGCAGTTCCCAACTAAAGTTCGATAAATCGTCGTCGTACTGGAGAAATACATTTAGTAACAGTCCAGGCGGAAACGTTGTCCGTTCTAAAGTATGGCATGACTGTGGACACGAATGAACAGAAAATATCCTTCTTTGTGCTCCACGAATTTCAGCTGGCATTCTCCGTTTAGTTAGTACAATAGGAGACGCCGCGCGGAGTGGCCGCACGGTTTGAGGCGCGATGTCACGGATTGCACGGCCCCTCCCGCCGGAGGTTCTAGTCCTCCCTCGAGCAAGGCTGTGTGTGTTGTTCTTAACATAAGGTAGTTCAAGTACTGTGCAAGTCTAGGGACCGATGACCTCAGCAGTTTGGTCTCTTAAGAATTCATACACATTTGAATTTTTTTTTACTAGGCAGCGGTTTTCGTTTGTAGATGTTGATGAAGCGGCCGTGTGCAGCTATTTCCTGGTTAGAATACCATATTATTAGCAGGAAATGGAGACATGTAGTGGAACGTCTGCACACTTGTTGTCCTCGTAACAACCCACACACTTGCGAAATCTGTATTTTGCTGTACCGCCTTGAGCAAGCTAGCGATTCTTCTGCACAGGAAATTGTACTTACTCTCTATATATCATACTGATCTGCTACGCTCAGCATTATACCTCCTTTAGTCTGTATATTATTCCACTCTATGTAACACTGAGCGCTTGGTCCGGTGGTTGAAATTTTGTTTCCGCATTCTGGGAATATGTGGTTAATATCCTCGTGTAACCATTGTAAATTCGGCTTTATAGTGGTTTTCCTAAATATCTGTCTAATACCAGGTTGACTCCTTTACAAAGGCAGTGGTCACGCAGGCCCCTGTGGGCGAGCGGTTGTAGGCGCTTCAGTCCGTAACCGCGCTGCTGCTACGGTCGCAGGTTCGAATCCTGCCTCGGGCATGGAGGTTTATGATGTCCTTAGGTTAGTTAGGTTTAAGTAGTTCTAAGTCTAGGGGACTGATGACCTCAGATGTTAAGCCCCACAGTGCTTAGAGCCATTTGAACCATTTGCAGTGGTCACCCCCTGTCCCCGTCTTAGTCCGATGCAAGTATATGTAAAGGCTTATCTACATCTTTGCTAATCATTCCCTTTCACCTACTACCACACCCCGCAAGCCACCATACTGTTCATGGTGGAGACTCCCTTTCCTGCTCCACTCCCAAATTCAGCAATGGAAAAAAACATCCGTCTCTGTACGAGCCTTCATTTTTCTTATCTTGTCTTCGTGGTCCTTACACGAGATGTATGTTGTTGGCAGCTTGATCTTTCTGCAGTCTGCCGGTTCTTTCAAATTTCTCGATAGCGTTTCCTCCAGGGACTCCCTTTTGAGTTGATGCAGCATTTCCGTAATGTTAGGGTGTTGATCGAACCTTACTTTAACCCGACCTGGTCCTTAACATTTGGGCAGTTATTTCCTAGAATTGTGCCGAAGTCTAACATACGCCTTCCCTGCTCGTCCTGTTTCATGTCGCTTTGAAACGTCATGCCTAGACATTTGATCAACTTGATTTTCTCAAGCAGCACACCATTAATACTGTTTTCGAACATTACATGATCGCTTTTACTACTCATCTTCACCATTCATCAAACTAAACAGAAATTATATCCAAGTCATCCTATATAGTCCTGCAGTCACTCAATGACAACACTTTCCCTTTATACTACAGCGTCATAGATACAGATATAGTTACTGTAAGCGCAGTTACTGTGAAGAGGACAGAGTATCATATGGTTCTTGAATTCTTGAAGAAGAGCTGCAGCCTTTTTGATAGTTGCAGGGGCCACAGACCGCATGACTGCCTGACCTGTTGCGGTAACATTAGAAAACGTGCCATCTTGGAACAACCTGTATAGATTAATGATAATGATATTCTCTTAAATAATATATACCGAAGGCAAAACAATTCCCCACTGGGCGGGCACTAATCAAAAGGATATTTCCATCCGGAAAAAAATACAGGGCATTCTGTATGTCAGAATCTGGAATGTTAATCCCATACATTTTATGATGAGAATCTAATTATGTGAGAGATGGCAAAGGACTTCGAAGACCGGATGTGCGGAATGCATAGTCTGTCGGAAAGAGGTTTTGAGATGAATATTAAAACACATAAAACAAGGGTAATGGGATGCAGCATCGTTAACGAAGGCGACGCTGACGGAATTAAATTAGGAAGTGAGACTCTGAAAGTATTTATTTTATTATTTACGCAGCAAGGTAACTGACGATGTTCAAATGTTCAAATGTGTGTAAATTCCTAAGGGACCAAACTGCTGAGGTCATCGGTCCCTAGGCTTACACACTACTTAAACTAACTTAACTTATGCTAAGGACAACACACACATTCACGCCCGATGGACGACTCGAGCCTGCGGCAGAAGGGAAACTGACGATGTGCGAAGCAGAGAACATGTATAATGCAGACTGGTAATAGTAAAAAAAGCGTTTATGGAAAAGGAAATATTGTAACAACTAATACAAGCAGTATAGACAGGAAGGGAGAGACTACTTTTGTAGTGTGATGCTGAATATTGCAAAGGTGGATCGAGTAACTATAGAAGCATTTTGTAAGTAGGCTGTTTAGGTTTTTATGTTGGTAACGTCACCTAGCACTCTGTATGAAAATCACTAGCTGTGCTGTGTGCAGTCTGTGGCTGGTTGGCATTGTTGCAATATTCGCCATTGTAGTGTTGGGCAGTTGGATGTGATTTTCATACAGAGCGCTAGGTGACGTTACCAACATAAAAACCTAAACAGCCTACCTACAATTTGGTGAAAGATGTACAGCAATCAGTATCAACTTGTGGTTACTGTAGCAGATATAGATTTCGGTCACTAACTGACCATCTTAAATGCTAGAGCTAATACAGTAATCAAGTAGAGAATACAATCGCATACATGTTAACACCAAAGTACAATTGTATAAATTTCAGGTGTAAGTGGATGGTTGATATCAGCAGATAAAGTTAACACATTTCAGCATTTAGCTGGTATACTCCCTCTTGGACTATACACGTAAAGAGTTCAAATTGCACTGTGGCAGCTGTTTACAGTTACGTTAAAGCTAGCCTCATTGTACGTCAGACGTGACTATGGTGCCCTCTACAGATGCTTCATTTTTACAGTTTGTAGTTGATTATTTATATCATCACAAGAATAGCCGGTTTAACGAAATACATTCTTTGTCGATATACAAAAGAAGCGACTACAGCAGTGAGTGATGTTAAAGCAGTAAAAATTCTTTACACTCACTGTGGTAGTAACGTGAAGTACTTCGTATAGGTGGCTATTGATATGTACGTAATTACTATTCACTGGATTCTATAAAATTTAACAATAGCAATTGAAAGAGGATTATATTATAACCACAATATTAGATACACCAGTACGGTCACTCACGCACTTAGTACAAGTATGTTCACTGAGCACTTTCCTTTTTCGAGGAGTTAAATGTAAATAACTAAAGAAGGACAGAATCGAATTGGAGTGAAAGGTGTATTGAGCATATATTGACTAAAAGAAAGGATTGGTTAATAGGATACATCCTGAGGCATCGACGAATCGTCATATTGGTGATGGAATAAAGTGTGAGGCGTAAAAGGTGAAGGGTGGCTTGGAGGGGCAGAGCTCAATTACATAAGCAGGTCAAGTGGGTGCAGAGATTGCGACAGTTATGCAGAGACGACGACTCTTGCACAGGATGTCGCCTGTGTCTGTAACCAGTGCGCTTGTGTCATTTGCAGACAAACTAACTTTGAAGTTATACAGGGTGGTCCATTGATCGTGACCGGGCCTAATATCTCACGAAATAAGCGTCAAACGAAAAAACTACAAAGAACGAAACTTGTCTAGCTTGAAGGGGGAAACCAGATGCCGCTATGGCTGGCCCGCTAGATGGCGCTGCCATAGGTCAAACAGATATCAACTGCGTTTCTTAAAATAGGAACCCCTACATTTTATTACATATTCGTGTAGTACGTAAAGAAATATGAATGTTTTAGTTGGATCACTTTTTTCACTTTGTGATAGATGGCGCTGTAATAGTCACAAACCTATGGCTCAAATTTTAGACGAACAGTTGGTAACAGGTAGGTTTTTTAAAATTAAAATACAGAACGTAGGTACGTTTGAACATTTTATTTCGGTTGTTCCAATGTGATACATGTACCTGTGTGAACTTATCGTTTCTGAGAACGCATGCTGTTACAGCGTGATTACCTGTAAATACCACATTCATGCAATAAATGCTCAAAATGATGTCCGTCAACCTCAATGCATTTAGCAATAAGTGTCACGACATTCCTCTCATCAGCGAGTAGTTCGCCTCCGTAAAGTTCGCACATGCATTGGCAATGCGTTGACGTATGTTGTCAGGCGTTGTCGGTGGATGACGATAGCAAATATCCTTCAACTTTCCCCACAGAAAGAAATCCGGGACGTCAGGTCCGGTGAACGTGTGGGCCATGGTATGGTGCTTGGACGACCAATCCGCCTGTCATGAAATATGCTATTCAGTACCGCTTCAACCGTACTCGAGCTATGTGCCGGACATACATTATGTTGTAAGTACATCGCCATTCTGTTATGCAGTGAAACATCTTGTAGTAAAATGGGTAGAACATTACGTAGGAAATCAGCACTGTTTAGATTGCCATCTACAAAAGGGGGGCCAGTTATCCTTCCTCCCATAATGCCTCACTATACATTAACCCGCCAAGGTCGCTGATGTTCCACTTGTCGCAGCCATCGTCGATTTTCCGTTGCCCAATAGTGCATATTATGCCGGTTTACGTCACCGCTGTTGGTGAATGACGCTTCGTCGCTAAATAGAACGCGTGCAAAAAAATCTGTCATCCTCCCGTAATTTCTCTTGTGCCCAGTGGTAGAACTCTACACGACGTTCAAAGTCGTCGCCATGCAATTCCTGGTGCGCAGAAATATGGTACGTGGTGCAATCGATGTTGATGTAGCATTGTCAGCACCTACGTTTTAGAGATTCTCGATTCTCGCGCAATTTGTCTGCTGCTGATGTGCGGATCAGCCGCGACAGCAGCTAAAACACCTACTTGGGCATCATCATTTGTTGCAGGTCGTGGTTGACGTTTCACATGTGGCTGAACACTTCTTGTTTCCTCAAATATGCGGCGAACGGTCCGGACGCTTGGATGTCGTCGTCCAGGATACCGAGCAGCATACATAGCACACGCCCGTTGGGCATTTTGATCACAATAGCCATACATCAACACGATATCGACCTTTTCCGCAATTGGTAAACGGTCCATTTTAACACGGCTGATGTATCACGACACAGATACTGTCCGCACTGGCGGAATGTTACGTGATACCACGTACGTATACGTTTTTGATTATTACAGCGCCAGCTATCACAAAGCAATACAAGTGGTCAAACTAAAACATTCGTATTTCTTTACGTATTACAAAAATATGTAATAAAAATGGGGGTTTCTATTTTTAAAAAACGTAGTTGATATCCGTTTGACCTATGGCAGCGCCATCTAGCGGGCCCTACCATAGCGCCATATGGTTTCCCCCTTCAAGCAAGACGAGCTTCACTCTTTGTAGTTTTTTCGTTTGATGCTTATTTCGTGAGATATTTGGCCCGGTCACTATCAATGGACCACCGTGTATACTACAGTTAAGTGTCTGGAATATATACGTGTACAAAACAGAAGCAGCCCTAGAATCGAACCTTGAGGAACCTCTTTCTGTTACAGCACTCGAGACTCTGTTTTAAGTGAGACCACCTCACTGAGGGACTATCACCCTTTCGCGACCGTAGAGCCCTGCATTGCACCGCCTCCGTCTCCCGGTCTGGACCACAGAGCTTGGCAAGCTGCGGCCCGCACAAGCCGTCCCCCGCGGTTGCACAGCGGCGCGGCAGCTTTCGCCGCGGTCTGGCTGTTACGGCAGCTCACGTAACGCCTCCTCCCCCCGGCTGCTACCTTGACACACTTGCGCCACGGCCGGCGCGCGGCTCGACACAGTGAAAGCGGCCACGCTCTTCGCTTCCCTCGCGCGCGCAAATGTCGCACATCCCACCACCCCCCACTTCCACAGCTCCCCCTCCTTCCAACCACCCGTCTCAGCCGCGCAGCTCTTCTGCCCCGCCTTTCCCCTTTACATGTGCCAACGCCAGTAGTGAAGGGAGCGTGCTTTTTTGTGCAGATTTCTCCTTACGCGAGAACAGCGTGTGCTGATGCGAACAGGTTGCAGCACCGCCGGTAGTTATTTCCTGCCGTAATAAACAACTTTAGAAATGCGGAAACCTTGTATTCGCATTACGAAAGCTTTTAAATTATCAGATACAGATTTAGCTTTGCCGTAATAAGAACCTCCTTGTCACTAATTCCAACTCCTCACTCGTCGTATCTGCCTAAGCAGTTAGAAGTTTAGAAAACTGTAATTTGCATTGATGTGAAACCCAATGACAAAAAAAAAAAGTTGTTATCAACCGTAATGTTTGTTTTAACACCGCAGCACTTTAGCTGGCATAATACTACTGAAAGTAGTATACACGACTTCAGATAACTGACTTCAAAACACCAACAACGGGATCTATAGTGTATCGTGATTGAACCACAGCAAAACTTAGTATTTGTCAAATTAACAAATAACTGACAAAAATAAAACATGTGGCAGAAAACGTCCCAGCGATCGAATACCAGACGTTTGAATCTGAATCCTGGCATTTACCCATTGCACCACACAGAATAAAAATCAGATCTCTAAGGGAGCTCAGGTTTTGGTTTGAGTGAAGAAACCGGGCCGCGCGGAGTGGCTGCTCGGTCCAGGGCGCCGTATCACGGTTTGCGAGGTCCCTCCCGCCGAAGGTTCGAGTCCTCCTTCGGGCATGGGTATTTATGTTGATCTTAGCATACGTTAGTTTAAGTAGTGTGGAAGTCAAGGGAGCGATGACCTCAGCAGTTTGATCCCTTAAGAATTCATACACATTTGAACATTTTTTTTTAAGAAACTGGCAAAATTATCTGGTGTTATCTTTCATCCTTTCCTTTTTGGCGGTTTCGGAAAATGTTGGGCAAGTCACGAATCATCGCCTCAGAAAATGCGATACACAAACATTTCAGATCGATAACATGTGTAACAAAGTTCATGTGATTCACGGGTATATAGCGCACACTTCACTACGTCAGGTATTCTAACGACTACGGCTTCAAGAAGGGCATGCCGGCCGCTGTGGCCGAGCGGTTCTAGGCGCTTCAATCCGGAACCGCGCTGCTGCTACGATCGCAGGTTCGAATCCTACCTCGGGCATGGATGTGTGTGATGTCCTTAGGTTAAGTTTAAATAGCTCTAAGTCTAGGGGACTGATGACCTCACATGTTAAGTCCCATAGTGCTTAGAGCCATTTGAACCTTTTTTTTTTCAATAAGGGCACAGGGGAAAATAAATATTGCCAATCACGCAAACAACAGAAAGCGAACCATGGGGTAAATGCTAGGAATGAAAGAACGTTTGGGCGTGTAGTTTAGTTCAAAGACACCGGTTGGAGTAATCGGCAAATCGCTCGACATTTAAGTAGGAGCTACGCCACTCCCACACAGTGTTGTTAGGAATGGACGAACGATGGCCGAACAGAGCTTCAAGAAGGATGTGGTCCATCTAGAGGAACGACAGAACATGATGACCGAACAGTCGTCAGATTCACGATTATCATCGATCCGACGTGCAAATGTTGCTTCAGTGACCACAAGGACCATTAACAGGTGGTTCACAGAAAGGGGGTTGAGCTCACGACGCCCCTTGCACCAGCTCCCGTTGACCTCTATATGTTTGTGGTGGTTAACTGGAGTAGAACTGTCTTCAGTGATGAGTCTCACTTTGAACTGAGCCCTGATAACCGGTGAAGACGTGTCTGGAGGGGGCTCGGACAACGGTGGGGTAGCAACCTGACTCTTGCGCTCCATACTGCACGAGAAGTAGGGGTGACCGTCTGGGGTGCCATTTCATTTCGTAGCAAGATGCCTTTGGTTGTCATCGGCGGCCGTCTCACAACACAATGTTACGTCGACGGTGTTCTACACCCCGTTTTGTTGCCCTTCATGGCAAGACATCCTGAACTTATGGCAAGACATCCTGGGCTTACATTACACCAAGATAATACCTACCGGAACACGGCAAGAGTTCGTACTGCTTCTGTTCGTGAAGAAGGAAGATTTGAGTTTAACATACTGTCGACATCGAGGTCATTAGAGGCGGAATTTGTATTCGTGCTTGCCAAACACTTCCGCATCTCTCGCCAACTGAGAATGTTTGAAGCATTAGGGGCAGGATCCTCAAACATCTCAAGATTTTGACGATCTAAGGTGCCAGTTGGACAGAATTATGGACTATATCCCTCAAGAGGACACACAACAACTCTGTCAAGCAGTTCCAACTCGAATACCTGCTTGCATAACGGCCAGAGGTGGACCAACGTGTTACTGACGTATTCAATCTGTGAATCTGTTTATCTTGAATAAATCATCCTTTTTTTAAATTGTATTCTTTTGATTGTCTGCACATGCACATCACATCTATCGATTTCCACCCCATTAGGGTAATTTCTTCGTAGTCTGCCTTTCTTTTGTCTTAGAGTGTATGTGGAGCCCCTACCAGAGAGTGTATGTGGGGCCCCTATCAGACAGAATTAAAGAGAGATTAGCCATGTATAGCAAGAAGGTAGCATGAATGGAGACATGTTTGTCTGAACCGTGTAAAAACGTCAGTGAGATGCTGGAAAACTGGAACTCACAGGCGGTTGAAAATAGACAGCAGCAAACATGCCAAAGAATATTTACAAAGCTCCCAGAAATAGCATAAAGTGAGGAATCTAGGAAAAAGAAATATAGCGCAACGTCATACGCATTGCGAAGATAAGAGCAGGATTCTCGAACATATTCTCAGTTCGAATATAATGAATTTCCTTGAGACAAAGAAGTTGCTGTCCATGCATCAGCACGGCTTTAGAAAGCATCGCTCCTGCGAAACGCAAATCGCCCTTTTTTCACATGATATCTTGCGAACCATGGATGGAGGGTATCAGACGGATGCCATATTCCTAGATTCCCGGAAAGCGTTTGACTCGGTGCCACACTGCGGACTCCTAACTAAGGTACGAGCATATGGGATTGGTTCCCAAATATGTGAGTGGCTCGAAGACTTCTTAAGTAATAGAACCCAGTATGTTGTCCTCGATGGTGAGTGTTCATCGGAGGTGAGGGTATCATCTGGAGTGCCCCAGGGAAGTGTGGTAGGTCCGCTGTTGTTTTCTATTTACATAAATGATCTTTTGGATAGGGTGGATAGCAATGCTGTTTTCTGGTGATGCTGTGTGTACGGGAAGGTGTCGTTGAGTAACTGTAGGACGATACAAGATGACTTGGACAGGATTTGTGATTGGTGTAAAGATTGGCAGCTAACTCTAAATATAGATAAATGTGAATTAATGCAGATGAATAGGAAAAAGAATCCCATAATGTTTGAATACTCCATTAGTAGTGTAGCGCTTGACACAGTCACGTCGATTAAATATTTGGGCGTA
This sequence comes from Schistocerca nitens, assembly GCF_023898315.1. Taxonomy (NCBI): domain Eukaryota; kingdom Metazoa; phylum Arthropoda; class Insecta; order Orthoptera; family Acrididae; genus Schistocerca; species Schistocerca nitens. The sequence goes on from NC_064615.1 coordinate 549,468,940, forward strand.
ACATTGCAGAGCGATATGAAGTGGGACAAGCATGTAATGGCAGTTGTGGGGAAGGCGGATAGTCGTCTTCGGTTCATTGGTAGAATTTAGGGAAATGTGGTTCATCTGTAAAGAATACCGCTTATAAAGCACTAATACGACCTATCCTTCGGTATTGCTCGAGCGTTTGGGATCCCTATCAGGTCGGATTCAGGGAGGACTTAGAGGCAATTCAGAGGCGGGCTGCTAGATTTGTTACTGGTAGGTTTGATCATCGCGTGAGTGTTACGGAAATGCTTCAGGAACTAGGGTGGGAGTCTCTAGAGGAAAGGAGGCGTTCTTTTCGTGAATCGCTACTGAGGAAATTTAGAGAACCAGCATTTGAGGCTGACTGCAGTACAATTTTACTGCCGCCAACTTATATTTCGCGGAAAGAGCACAAAGATAAGATAAGAGAGATTGGGGCTCGTACAGAGGCATATAGGCAGTCATTTTTCCCTCGTTCTGTTTGGGAGTGGAACAGGGAGAGAGGATGCTAGTTGTGGTACGAGGTACCCTCCGCCACATACCGTATGGTGGATTGCGGAGTATGTATGTAGATGTAATTACAGCACACTGAGATCCGTTTAAGCAATCATTCTTCCAGCGCTCCACGAGTGAACAAATCAGGAAGGAAATCTTAATACGTGGTACATGGGGAAACATCTTTTTTCATACACTTCTCAGTGATTTGCAGAGCTTAGATGTCGATGTAGAAGCACATCGTTGTAGCCACCACATCTCTCGCTCGCTTGGCGGCTATGAATGAATGAGAGAGGAGAGAGAGAGAGACAGAGCGCGAGGGCTGACGTGTTTGTAGAGGGGTGTTTGGAAACTGGGTGTCGCAAGCAGCGCGGCGTATCTGTGCAAGCGGCGCCTGGGCGCTGCAATGCGGTAATTGCACGCCCAGCTGGCGCGCGGCCAGCCGCCTGCCGCCGCGGCCTTGTGCTGTGCTGTGGTGTGGTGTGCCGTGGAGTGGGGGACCCTCCGCGCTGCCTGTGCCGGCTACTGGCTCCGCGCCGCGCCGCCTTTGGCAGCGGTACAGCCGCTCATACCGGCCGACGGCCGCCTCATTATTCCGGCGAACACATCTCTACTCGCATTTGGCCTGCTCTGCGACACTGTTGCAATGTCCACCGCGCTTATTCCTACCGATATTGTACTAATTGCTCTAGACCCCGTTCTACATGCTTGCAACTGCGAGCCATAAAATTTGATAACATTCCGCGGCTGTGGATTTTCCACTCGGCTCACTTCGTTGTGGTGCTGACTACAACCAATATTCTTAGTTTCCTTTACCCCAATACTGTTCTTTCAGATAACAAATGAACTACTTAGTTCCCTCAAAATACTACCCCATTTTGACAGGAAGAAATGAAATAACAGCAAGGCTCCACGATGTAGTCAGATTCAAGTGGGCAGAGCAGTAGTCTTCCACTTTGGAAGTCTGGGGTTCAGTCCTAGATAGGGGCAGTAATTTTTCCTCATCCCAGTCTCCCAAGACGGCCAGATCCACTCGCATACTATCAAATGAGTACAAGCGATCTTTCCCGGAGATAAAAGGCGACCGGGGCGATAAGTACGCCATCCTCTCCCTCATAGTACAGCGGGAGAGAAAGGCTGCACTGTACTCCCAGTCAGACCAATAGCCCTGCGACAGACAGACAGATTCAACGAATTTATTCTGGGTGTGCAAACTCCTAATAGTGTATTTTTGACTGCTAGTGCAGACGCCACTCTGTACGTTGAGATGTGTACAACCATGTAACGGAAATTGATCTCGCTTCTGAATGAGATAAGGTAATGTACAGTGTTCCACAGGGTTCAATATTAGAGCAACTTCTTTTCTTGATACTCGTCAGTGATTTGCTTTTAACAGTTGTCTACAGGGTGTAGCATAATTAATAACGAAAACTGACACGGGTGAGACTATAGCTTCAGTCTGGAACCGCGCGACCGCTACGGTCGCGGGTTCGAATCCTGCCTCGGGCATGGATGTGTGTGATGTCCTTAGGTTAGTTAGGTTTAAGTAGTTCTAAGTTCTAGGGGACTGATGACCTCAGATGTTAAGTCCCATAGTGTTCAGAGCCATTTGAACCATTTTTTTGAGACTATACGATAGCAAAACGCAAATAATAATAATAATAATAATAATGTCGTGTGACTAGGGCCTCCCGTCGGGTAGACCGTTCGCCGGGTGCAAGTCTTTCGATTTGACGCCACTTCGGCGGCTTGCGCGGCGATGGGGATGAAATGATGATGATTAGGACAACACAACACCCAGTCCCTGAGCGGAGAAAATCTCCGACCCAGCCGGGAATCGAACCCGGGCCCTTACGATTGACATTCTGTCGCACTGACCACTCAGCTACCGGGGGCGGACAGCAAAATGCAAGAAAATTCCTTTACAAATGGGTCCACAATTGGCGATGTGTGGCTACGGGCTTCCACTGACTTCATTACGAAATAATATTCGAATTAGTACAAATCTGTTTGAAATGTAAATGTTTCGAATAAGCCCATGAAACTTGGTTCCAATTTCACGCAAGCCCCGCGGTTTGGGAATGTGGTAAATGTGTGATGGGGTACCGGAATACTTTTGCTGGTGATATGACATCCAACCGAGCGAGGTGGCGCAGTGGTTAGCACACTGGACTCGCATTCGGGAGGACGACGGTTCAATCCCGCGTCCGGCCATCCTGATTTAGGTTTTCCGTGATTTCCCTAGATCACTTCAGGCAAATGACGGGATGGTTCCTTCGAAAGGGCACGGCCGATTTCCTTCCACATCCTTCCCTAATCCGAGCTTGTGCTCCGTCTCTAATGACCTCGTTGTCGACGGGACGTTAAACCCTAATCTCCTCCGATATGACATCCAACCCGCCAATATGGTTTAGGATGGATTGATTGAGTGGGCCCAGTCCCTCGGCCTCAAGTATCATCTAGTCTCAGTCCTAGAGATTTTTCTGCCAGAGGTCTACATCTATACCCACAGTTATACTCAGAAAGCCACCGTGTACTGCGTGGCGAGGGTACTTTCTGCACCATTGCCACTCCCCACCGTTATATAACTAGAAGGAAGCAATGTATTGCTCGACTCTTCTAGGAATGTGTGCTCTCTGAATTTTGACAGTAAACCACATTGTGACGCTCAACGCCAGTCACGTTGCGTCCGCCATTATAGTTGGTTGGGCATGTCCGTATCGCTTTCGCGCTAGGTAAATGAAATGATGACAAAACTTACTGCTGTTACTTCAGTCTTATTGTGTCCTCCGACAATTCCGATCTGGCCTGGCTCCCTCACTCACGAGCAATATTCAGATATTGGTCGAATGAGGGTTATGGAAGCCATCTGCTTTCTGGGTGGACTACACTTACTAGGAATTCTTCCAGTCAATCTCAGTGTGAGACTTGGCTTACCTGTGATTAGTTTTATGTGATCCTTCCACTTTAAATCGCCCCGTACTCATACACCCAGATGTTTAACCCATGTAACTGTTCGAATGAGTGTTCTGTAAACGTGTAATCAAACAATAATGGGTTTCTCTGCCTGTTTATGCGCAATACATGGCTCTGAGCACTATGGGACTTAACATCTATGGTCATCAGTCCCCTAGAAGTTAGAACTACTTAAACCTAACGACAGCACACAACACCCAGCCATCACGAGGCAGAGAAAATCCCTGACCCCGCCGGGAATCGAACCCGAGAACCCGGGCGTGGGAAGCGAGAACGCTACCGCACGACCACGAGATGCGGGCTATGTGCAATACAGTTCATTAGCTAATATCAACTGACAATCCTTGCACCAATTGATTATCCTCCGCAGGTTTTCCAGCATTTTGCTACAATTTTCTAGTGATGTGACTTCGCTGTGTACATCATACGCGAAAAGTCTCGTTGAACTTTCGACGTTATCCTCTAGGACAGTTTCATATATTGCAAAATAATAATAATAATAATAATAATAATAATAATAATAATAATGGTTCAAATGGCTCTGAGCACTATGGGACTAAACTTCTGAGATCATCAGTCCCCTAGAACTTAGAACTACTTAAACCTAACTAACCTAAGGACATCACACACATCCATGCCCGAGGCAGGATTCGAACCTGCGACCGTAGCGGTCACGCGGTTCCAGACTGTAGCGCCTAGAACCGCTCAGCCACTCCGACCGGCTATATTGTGAAAAGTAACGGTCCTGTATCACTGTCCTAAGTTACTTTCACGTCCGGAAATTTCTGCCTGTTAAGAATGAATCTCAAAAGTGAAGTGTACAGCACTCCCTTTGCAACAGCGAATTGCGCAGTTTTTCGAGATGTATGAGATAATCCGGGCTGGGTGAAAGAATTCGTTACTCACGGCAAACACGAGTGCAGTATTGCATCCAAATGCGAGGACGACACTAGAAGCACAAGGCCATACCGAATTCGACTGGTATTTCAACTAAAAGTCTACTTTCCAAATGTATTTGCACTAAGTACGGCAACATGTCAAAGTGAAGTCAGCAACCACTCGTTCGCATATCATCTTTACTGCAATGTTTTTGCTTCCATTTTTGTACATCCGCTTCAGTTTTCGTTGTTAATTATTTTAATGAGTTATATTATGGATGGTAGTGTTCAAATCAGTGTGTATTCACTGACATGGAATGATATCGGCAATTCTATCTCGGCAATGTAGTGGACATATCGTACCTAATGAAAATTTTTGTCACTGCGGAACTCGAAGGCAAATTTCTTGTATTTCGCAGGCCATTAATGTCGTTATTACTTTACTTTTATTCTGGCTATTTATAGTTCCACTTTTCATTATTATCTTTTAATTTTGATCACTAAGTTGTGTGTGTGTTATGAGATAGTGAATGACACTGTATCACTGACCGACATAGATTTCCAATTAAATTTACTACGACCCCTCCGTATCCCTATCATCGCGTATTTGAGGCGTCGCTCGCGTTGTAACTGTTTGACGCGAGCAGGGTAAAGGAAGCGAGTGTTCTATTGGCTGTGACGTTAATTTGACTTCCACAAAGCCGTATTAGTGATTCCAAGGACAAAAGACACAATCACACATTTCAACCTCTTCCATGCAGTGTGTGATCAAAAATATCCCGACACCTATTAGCGGACATTAATATGGGCTATGTCCATCCTTCGCCTTAAGGACAGCTCGAACTCTGCTCGGGACACTTTCAGTGAATTTTCTGAAGGTCTTTGGAGAAATGGCAGCCTCTCCTTCCTCAAGAGCCGAAACCAGAGACTATTAAGTAAGTAGTAATATTGGACGCTGTGGTTTGGACCGAAGTCGTAATTCAGCCCGAAAGTGTCCCGTTGGGTTCAGGTCACGACTCTGGGGAAACCAGTCCAGTCCAGGAATTTTATTGCTCACAAGCCATTGCGTCACAAATGTTGCTCTACGACAACGTCCTTTTTCATACTGTTTCTTGATGCAATAATTTACCAACAGCCGTATGTGTTGTAGAAATTTATTTTATGAACTTCTTACGCGGTACCAGTTTCGGCATTACATTGATGCCATCTTCAGGCCCCACTCGTCATAGTCGTAAAATCGCTATACACGGAAGGAGCCGTATAACTGGATCCGTGAATCAAATCGTTATGCAACAGCTCTTGGTGGCCAGGCGACACAGAGCCAGTCATCTGTTAAACTTACCCATTTACCCTATTATTTCTTGCTGTTCTCCAGACCAGTCAACTACTTGTTCAGATTTCATTCCTTTTTATAGTGCTGTCACACATTTCTGTTAGATGTCATTATAAGTATTCCTTTTTATAGTGCTGTCACATATTTCTGTTAGATGTCATTACAAATATACATGACACCGTGTTAAGCAGACAGGCATTTCTGAAACGTCACGTATTAACTAGTATTTATTATTATGAATATACTGATCCTGTACTCTGTTCCACCATCTGTCGGACAAAATTCTCGGTACTGTAGATCAAAGGTTTCTTATCCTTCCTCATCTGCTGTACTTCCTCCATCCAGAGCGAGGTAAGGAGTTCCCTAAGCCATGGCACATCAGTTATTATTATCGTTATTATGTACTGTTGATGTGCTATACATGTTATATTTTTAACTCACTGAGGATACCTGATTAGATGTAAGAAAATGCCTGAAGGCCTTAATCCTGCCACGTAAAATTAAATAAATAAACGATTGTGTCACAACGGTTCGTCTGGCATATCCCAGACCTGAAGATAATTTCTCACTTCTCGATGTCAGATAAGACCTGCAATGTTGCTGAGGCAGGTGTCGCTGTTTTCTAACTTGTTTTAGTTTATCTAGTCAATATGTTGCCGACTGTTGAGCGCCGTTACTCTTGAGCTAATATTTCAACTTTCTTTACAGGTCTTAGCACGGATATCATTAGTGTGAATTAGTAAATACATAAATAATATAAAATAAATGTGAGTAACAACTGCTTTTTCATTGATTCCAGTTTGCAATGTCTTAAAGTCATGCTTTGCGTTTTCTTGTTCCAGGTACGTTGATGACAACGTTGTCCGCGAATGAAGTAGACGCCTAGTAGGTAGGTTTGCCGCTCAGCGCACAGCGGATTACTTCTCTCCACTTCTCTCCTCTTCTTCCTTGTTTTCGTGTAACCTTCACGCTCAGGTATTTTTTTGTTTTGTAGCAGAGAATGTTCCCTAAACTTATTACTTTGTCAGAATTGACAAAGGTTACCGGCTGAAAACTCCGATTTTCATACAAACCGGTAAAAAGATTAGGACGGTCACGTAAAGAGAGCTTCTTTGATCAAACATACTACTACAAATTCTTCCTCTTTGCCAAAGTAATACGAAGCAATTTTCGATTCAAATTAAAGAACCGTAAGCACTATTGTTTCTGCGACATCATTATCTTATGGCCTACATGACAATGAATTGAAATACAGGTGGAAGAAGTGGGACCCAAGATAGCTTAGATACAATGAGTACTGGGCAGGGAATTCTAAGGCAATCCGTTTTAAAAACCGCAAAGAAAGTTCATTAAGTACTTTTATATTTTTGAGAACCATACTGTGAAACAGAAACAGGATCTCAACAGTAGGAAATGGAAACAGCTAAATGGTAAAGGAAGGACTAAGGGCTCGAGACAGTATACAAAATAAGGGTACATACCTCACCTCGATATATGCAATTGTTCTGTAAAAGACAGGGTGGAGGTGAGAGGATGATGAGATAATCTTTTTCTTTTTAAGCTTGCAGCTGAAAATAATTAAATGGAGAGGGAAAACAGTTCAGGACCCGTAGATAAATGGATAACTACGATGTGTCCTGGCATCTGCATTTGCAATATGGTCAGATACTACTAATTACTTAAGAGTAAGATAGGCGATATAGATCAGTCGAGAGGAACTAGGATAAGAGAAACAGTGTGTGCATATATGTTCACGGAGAACGGCGCAAAAGTCATATAAGTGATGGTCAACAGCCACGAATGACTGCTGTCCCATATCGAATTAGGAAGAGAAGTAATTCGCTTGTTTATAGTACTCTACATCAATGAGTCCCAAGGGCGGGAGATTGTGTGTGTGTGTGTGTGTGTGTGTGTGTGTGTGTGTGTGTGTGTGTGTGTGTGTAGGGGGGAGGGGGGAAGATATAGTATGATCAAAATTTATTAAACACTTGCTTAAAAAACTTCTAAATTACTTCCAAGCTAAATTAGTCTGCTTGTAAGAATAGCTTTCATCCTTACAGAATTTTTGACAAGCACACGTCAGTTAACTTAGCGAGTATAAACTGCCTCTTTTATGTTGCTGCCGTTCCTTCGGTTCACGTTTTGATGAGCCCTGCTATTTGATGCATGTGACGTAAAACCAACATTGAAAGATTATTGCCATTACGCGAAGTCTGGGCCTCTCACTAAAAATATTGGAAAATTTTTAAATAAATATTTGTAAATCAACCTTTGAAAATGACATCAATATTGTTAATACGTTTCTGATGAATTGTGCTCTTCAGTCCAAAGACTGGTTTGATGCAGCTCTTCATGCTACTCTATTCTTTGTAAGCCTCTTTATCTCCGAGTAACTATGGCAACCTACATCCTTCTGAATCGCTTACTGTATTAATCTCTTGCTCTCCCTCTACGACTTTTATCCTCCATACTTCCCTCCAGTACTAAATTGGTGATCCCTTGATGCCTCAGAATGTGTCCTACCAACGGATCCCTTCTTCTAGGCAGGTGGTTCCACAAATTTCTCTTTCCCTTAATTTTATTCAGTACCTCCTCATCAGTTACATGATCTTCCCATCTAATCTTCAGCATTGTTCTGTAGAACCACATTTCAAAAGCTTATGTTCTCTTCTTGTCTAAACTTTATCGTCTATGTTTCACTTCCATACATGGCTACACTCCATACAAATACTTTCAGAAACGACATCCTAACACTTAAATCTATATTCGATGTTTTAAAATTAAGTAATCCTCAAAATGTTTCATTTTTCAATTTTAATTAAGAAACATTATTTGGAAGATGAATTTAGTAAAGCAGGTGGAATCTGAACACAGATGCCTGCTTATTCAAAGCAGTGCTCTTACTAATTCATCAACTGATGCATAACCCACGATAATACACAATTTAATCTTCCATTACCTCTCCATATCTTTCTAAACTTCTGTAATACGGTATTCTTAGCTTAAGACTGGTGCCATCGAATTATTGTTCGAAAAGTGCGTTATGATCAAGGTTATTTGGAAAACTTTGTGATATTTATTTATAGATCGGGACTGTGTCTGATTTCCATTCTCTGGATAATTTTTTCTTCGATAAGGGGATGATGTGCCCGGAAAGGTTGAGAACTGATGCTTTATATAAATAAAACATTAACTACGCTGTTCGTTCTATTCCAGTTTGCGACGATATCACGTCGACCGTTGAATTTCTTATAATTACATATGGAAGCCTTTTGTGCTGTTTCGACATTATTTTTATTAGTTCCTCAGTGGGTAGGGATGGAGGGACTGGCTTCAGCTGTATTTGGGCGTTTATGAAGCTGCTGATGGTGACTGTGCAACGGCAGTTGTAGTTGTAGATGATGGTTAGCTTTCGGTAACTGTTCGGTAACTGAGTGAATGAAGGGTAGCGAAAGGTGGGATAATGTGGAGAGATCACGCCGAATCGTCCCTGTTGTGCGATAGAGAACTCTGAACACCTTGGGTGGAAGAGGTACAGCAGATGAGGAAAGATAACAAACCTTTGATCCACAACATCCAAAATTTTATCCTGTAAGTGATGGGACAGAGTTGATAGTAATAAAATGTGTCTTGAGGTTTGCCCCGGAAACGAAAGGGTAGTATGGGGCTGAAGGGAAAGGAGGATCTGTTGATATACGTGTGGCAGAGTGTCAGGACTGAAAAAGATCAAAGAAGCCATGACATTTTGTTGTAATATTCGTCGTTAAGCTGTAGTATTTTCACGCAAGGATATCAGTAACTTCAGCAGGGAGAAGATATGCGTGGAAGGGGTAGATTAACGTGAAGACTTAAGTTAGACCCGAAGCGACACAGGCACTAGGAAGCGTGAATATCCAAGTAGCATTTGATGGAGGGTGCGGGAGGCGGTTTCGTACTTACATAGGAGTACATGTGTGGGATGAGGCAGCATAGCTTTACCACCAATGAAGAAGGGCAATGGGGGTGAGATAGGAGAGCGGTTTGGAGCATTCCCAGAGATGTTTTTGGTGGAGGGGAAGCATTATATCCGAAGCAGAGGATAAGATAGATGTAACTGACTGCACATTTTTAATGTTTGAAGAGGGGTAGAGTGGAAAGTGCATTTAACTTCTACTTTTTTCCGAGGCCAAGAGAAATTGAGGGGCGACATTTTATGTATCAACATTTCGACATTTACAGTTATGTTTGCAGAAGTGAACTGTACAGACAGTGAGGTAGCCGGCCAGTGTGGCCGTGCGGTTCTCGGCGCTTCAGTCTGGAACCGCGTGATCCCTACGGTCGCAGGTTCGAATCCTGCCTCGGGCATAGATGTGTGTGATGTCCTTAGGTTAGTTAGGTTTAAGTAGTTCTAAGTTCTAGGGGACTGATGACCACAGAAGTTAAGTCCCATAGTGCTCAGAGTCATTTGAACCATTTGAACAGTGAGGTAATTATTTCATTCCTCTCTGTCTTTCAACAAAACACCGTAAGTTTCCCAAGAGGACAGGCATTCCCATTCACGCTGGAAACTCACGCAAGTAACGAGAGTTGGTCGGATCGCCAGCTACATTTTTTCTTAGCTGTGACCACCTGCGTGCCACGAAAGATACAGCTTTCACTCACTAAAAGGCCATGAGCTGCTACCGGCCTTGAGTGACTACATCAAACGGTGTGTCAACCGAGCAGACGAAAACCACGAACTAGTCTCTCGTCAGGGACACGTGATATGTTACACATCTTAGTAGCAATTTCATTGATTTTCTTTTTTTTATAACTCAGTATGATACACGCTTGCTGTTTTAGGCACAGTACCCGTCAAGTAAACGACAACCGTCGTATAAACATCTCAAAGTCTTCGTTAGTCATTTATTGTAAATAAAAACTACATAATGTGATTCACATTCCAGTTAACCGCCTTACTTCCATCTATTCGTTACATAGTGGCTCACCATTATTTTGTCTTCTTTTGCCTCTGTCATCAACAAAGAGCGTAACATTCATGTTGTGGCACGTTACTAATGAGGTAGAGCGTCAAACACTCATCAATAATAGTAAAAATTTCAGTAGTGTCTAAGAATTTCTATAGCCAGCAAATTGACAAATAATCAATGTTCGTGTGCGCATGAAAACTTTTTGTGTGATAGTGTTTTTAATTGTCGCTCGTCTACACACCAAATACCATGCACCGGATTTTGTAATTCCGGTAAATGTGAGAACACATACTTGTGGCTCCTAATCTTTAACCGTTTTGAATTAAGTAATGCTATTAACACACTTGCGTTTCCTTTAACAGCAATTCTTGTCAAATTTTTTATGGCACCACGTACTTAATTCTTACTCATAAAGGTCAAAGATTTCTAACTTTAGATCAAAACAGCGACGGTCGCTTTCATACAGTTTTTTCCCAGAACTTTCGTTTCACAGAAAAGTAAAATCATATAAATGATAGTACTTTTATAGCACTTTTATTTTTCATATGGCAGAATTTAACCTTGCATGATGTTAAAATACTGCTGGTATAGGTAGTCAGTAGCCTTCTTGACCAATAGCTGAACATAAATGTTGCCACATCTAATTTATAGATTTTAGACGATATTGGGGGTTTCTAACCGTTTTGTATCACAAGCGATTACAAGACAAGTAAATAATTTAATAAAAGGAAGAAACTTCCGTATTATGGCACTGCCAAATTATGAGAATATTTTAGTTTATTTGTATATTGCAAAGGGCAGCTCCGATATATGAAGGAAAAAAAAAAGACTAGAGGTAAAATTACTCGTCAGCACCCCATCCCAATAATTTTGAATGACAAGAAGGCGTCTTCAGGTCATTTCATCCAAGCAACAGGTAAAATCATTTTAAAATACAGACTATCTCTAAAAAGAAACCAAAGACATTATAAGAAACGGCAACAGCAAGTTGCTTGACCAGTAGCACGACAGCTAAAATTCGAGAGGTAACGTGTTTTTAGAACGTATGCCACGCGTTATTAATGCACTAACCGAAGGGCAATATTACTCCCATCAAGCCTGCATTGTCTGCGTAGAAAAAAAAACTAGCGAAAAAAATAGAAAACATATTCCGGTCACAAAATATAATAGCTTTTCCCACAATCAAAAAAAGTGTAGCAGTAATTACACAGCAAACAGCAGAATTTGATGAAGAATAAGGGAGACAGATTTATTAACACCATGAGTTCAAAAGTGCTTTACCAATATTTTTAATAGTAATGTAGCTGTCCATTCAAGTTTAAGTGCCAAAAATAAATCTACTTTCATTACTTAATTTTCTGACTTGTATTATGATTACATCAATGTCTACGAAAATCCTACGTCAATTTCCAAACCTCTTGCGCTAAAAGTTCTTCTGCTTGAATCTCTTGTACGAGTATAAAACATCTAATTCTCATGGAAAATTTTCTTTTGTTTTACCTCAAGAAGTAGTAAATAAAATTTTGGACAGATTTACCGAAACTGCCTGTTACAACAGGCTTCTTGTGGAAATTCTAGGAACTCTACGTTTCAGTTTTCCGTCCCTTTTTGATTCATGTTCTTGTTTCACTGCTTCCTTTCTCATAGATGGCAAGACTATCACTACTACGTAACAGTTGTTTAAAAGGAGCATCAGTCGCATTAGACATGGATGCTCTTCGCGTTGTTCTAATTTTCTTGTAATGTGGAAGATTCATACATCACTTCACGTAACTAAAAAGTCCTCTTTGCTTATTAGTTAACAATCTAACTAAATAACGCTGTTTTGTCGCATAATACTTTAATATAGCTGAAGTTTTTGAAATACGATCAAAACTATGTACTGTAAGCCTCTTACAGAATCTGTGACTACAGATGTAAAAGAAAGTATGAATTTCTGCTTAACAAGTGCGGCCAGTAACAGATTGAAGATTACCTGTGAAATTAGCATAAAATATTTACTTTTCGGATGAAAGTGGAGTATTAATGAATAAAATTCAAGAAAATTGAACAAAACGCCTTAGTTATTTAAGTGCCGAGAATGGTTGTAATCGTTGGAAAAGAACCGACGTTGTTCAATTGCCGTGTTACGACCTCGCTTCCAAAATAAAGAGCTTCAGTATGTGATAAAACAAACTCAAAGCTTTGTTAACGAACACATGCCGAACAAATGCCAAATGAGTGGAAGGAGAGAAATGTGAGAAGCCATTAATGAATGAGAAAATAATACTCTGCTAGCGAAAATGTTCAAATGTGTGTGATTCCTAAGAGACCAAACTGCTGAGGTCATCGGTCCCTAGACATACACAGTACTTAAACTAATTTATCCTAAAAACAACACGCACACACACGCTCGAGGGAGGACTCGAACCTCCGGCGGGAGGGGCCGCGCAACCCGTGTCATGGCGCCTCTAACCGCGCGGCCACTACGCGCGACCTCTGCTAGCGATGTGGCGAAATATTCTAAGGGACCATGACAGTACTTAATGTGAGTAAGCAGACCAAAGTGATCTACAAAGCCGCTTACTGATCATAAAAGCAGAAGAATGGAGGAAAACAGACTGAATTCTGTCGTCTAAAATCCTTTTATTTACGGAAGGTTGTATTACGAACCTCTTTAGTCCTCGCACAAGGTCGAATAGACAGATATTTAGATAAGTGGGCGTGACACAGTAAATAAACTAAAATCACTCAACACAGGAAAGGTAACTAAACCAGGTGAGGTATCTGCCACAGTTCCAAACCGATTATTCGAAAGATCTTTCTCCCTTCCAGCAGGAGTTTATCATTAGCCTGTCATAAGTTAATTGACTTTCACTCAGGTATAAGGGGAGAGTGTCAGTTCAAATGGCTCTGAGCACTATGGGACTCAACTGATGAGGTTATTAGTCCCCTAGAACTTAGAACTAGTTAAACCTAACTAACCTAAGGACATCACAAACATCCATGCCCGAGGCAGGATTCGAACCTGCGACCGTAGCGGTCTGGCGGTTCCAGACTGCAGCGCCTTTAACCGCACGGCCACTTCGGCCGGCGGAGAGTGTCAGTATACATTTTGTGTTTACAGTGGGACGTGACTGACGTACAATGAGAGTACTGAGTGGGAGCTAGATAGTACATATCGCCACTGAAAAATAATTTTTGCTCATTGTGTTACATAGCTTTGATAAAGTTTAGAAATGACATTATACAGCACCGTAAACTGCTGTTTCATTTATTCCTCAATGTGCGGCAGGTTTCTGACAAAGAACATTATCCAGGACTAGTTGTGCAATTGTCTTATACAGGGTGCTCTAAAATTCTTTTTACAAACTTCTAGGACTGTGGAGGGGGCTGAGTAAAGTATATTTTGAAATGGAACCCATGTCAGGAAACGTACAGTTTCCGTGCTGTAACCATTTGAAAACATGTTGCTAACACGACCACTTTTGCAAGTTTAATATATTGGGGGTGATTAAGTACATCATTTGTTTTACAATTCCGCTCATTAACAACGAAAGATAGAGAAAGGGAACTTAAGCAGATTTCACAAACATTGTTGTTTACAGATAAACTTAAACCGTCTTTGTCCATTTCAAGACAGGGTTAGTATTCTGATCCATCACAATTAAGGTTCGATGAGACGACCACCAAGTTCAGTGGACACTTTGCGCCTACGAATGATGTTGTGGTACACACACACTATCACACCAGATCTCTGCAGTCTGTCCTGCAGCGAACACAACTCGTGCCACCCGATCTTCTTCCGTCTTTACAGGAGCGTTTCTCTGACACTCACAGACACGTGAATCAGTTTCGAATCAGGTCAGAGGGGTAGGACAGACGTCAAACGACATCAGCCGATCCGACTAAGCCCCCCCCCTTCCCGTCAACCATGATACCCTGTTGCACAACTACCTAGCAAACATGTTTTCAAACGACTGCGGCTGTAGCGCGGAAACGGTACGTTTCCGGATATGGGCTCCGGTTCAAAATATTGCCTACTCAGTCCCCTCTGTAAGTCCTAGAAGTTTTTATGGTGAATTTTAGACCACCTTTTACACAGGAAAACTTCAATTAAAAAGGTGTTTCAGAATTGTAGTAAATATACGAGCAATACTTACATTTTGGGTTGACAGCAGGAGTTATGTATACATGGCGTCCCACGAGGAATGGTCAGTATTCAGGGGGTTATGACAAGGAACGAATATTCAAAGTTGGAAAAGCCTAGTAAACATTGGCTCTAAAACGCATACCTTAAGAGCTAGAAGGACTTCGTCATCTTCGATGCGGTGGCACAAGTCTCTTCTACTGGAAGCTCCTAGATTTCCGTATTTTGAGGGATAGTAGTATGGACCAAAATACAAAAGAACGTCCAAAAAATAGGGGCTCTGATGTGCATGCCTCAAGACCTACGGCCATTGTTCATCTTCGCTACTGAAAAACACATCTCTTCTACTAAACAAGTCTTCATAGCTCATTTATGGCCCATGTTTAGTAGACTTTTTTTGGTTCGAATGATCGTTCCCGTCATATCCCTGAATACTAACCACTCTTCCTGGGACATCCATTATACGTCAAGAGAGAACAAAATGTAAATAATTTCTAACCATCCAGATTTATACGAATAGAGTGCCAATTACAGACAACTATCAAATGAACACACTCCGTCTCCTTAGCGTAAATGGCTGCTATGCGGAGGACCCATTTGCGGTACTGCCAAAAACTTTTCCTTGGTGGGAAGACTGGTACGGGATGCACTCAGCCTCGTAATGCCAACTGAGGAGCCACGTGACCGAGTAGTAGTGGCTCCACTGTTTGAAAATTCTGCAAAATGGGAGAGCGGTGCGCTGACCACATGCTTCTCCATACCGCATCCGCATGACGCCGCGAGTCACAAGAAGACACAGGGGCAGGCAGGGATCCCTTGGGCCTTCACAGTATGTCGAGGAGCTCATATCCAAGGAACATACAAAATAAAACGGCAAGGCATAATGCAGAACCGATAGCGCAAAATATCGCTAAACTGGAAATAACGTTGACCTAGCTCCAGTCAGTTGGCCCTCTTGACTAGCGTCTTGAAAGAACAAATTGAACTGAAAAACAAAAAAAATATGGTGAAAATTTTCGGTATATCTTCTGGCAAAGGTAATTCTGCATCTCGTAGCTCAATGTTTGCCTGGGCAGTGTTATAATTGTTATTACTATTATTATTATTTCAGAGACACTGAAAAAGTTCAAAGAGGGGCAGCTCGTTTTTTGTTATCACGAAATATGGGAGAGAGTGCCACGAATATGTTACAAGAAATGGGATGGCAGTCATTAAAACAAAGGTGTTTCTCTCTCTGGCAGGACCTTCTCATGAAATTTCAATTACCAACTTTCTCCTCAGAGTTGAAAATATTTTGTTGGCGCCCACCTATATAAGGAGAAATGATAATCGTAATAAAATAAGAGAAATCAGAGCTGCTCCCACGGAAAGTTTTAAGTGTTCGTTTCTCCCGCGCACTGTTCGATAATGGAACTGCAGAGAAGTAGCTTGAAGATGGTTCAATGAACCCTCCGCCACGCCCTTAATTGTGAATTACAGAGTAATCGTGGAGATGTAGACATCAGCTGCACTATGGAAGGAGAGGAAAAGCACACAAAGACATCATTACATACACTTTTATAGCACTCGCGATTAAAATTACGTAATATTTTGAAGAACACAAAATCGCTGATGGGAATAACTGCTGGCACCGGCGCGTGGCCAGAAACCAAAACTGCGCATTCGCCAAAGATCTGTGTTTATTGTGCGCACACTGGGCGAGATGCGAGAGTGCAATTGCAGTGATTCTCGTCCGCCCGAGCCCATCGGGCTCGAAAATACATTCATTTACACACGGGATTATTTGAGCGCGCATTTACATCGGTGATTGCCACAGAAGGCTTTACATTTCATTATTGCACAACGCACCTATATCGCCAGCCGCGTGGCGCCAGAAACGCCTCCATCGCGTGCTGGCGCCAGTCGCCTGTGTCCACCAAAAACAATATTCACATTCCCGCAGACGTAATTCATCGGGTGTGCGTTTATTTGCATATCGCAGCTGTTTTGTTTGCTTTGCGGATTGGAGCGTATATAGGTAGGTGCCGCAGAGAAAGGTCCGTTCGGCCAGCTGTGTGATTGTGTGCTAGTGTGTAATTGGAGGGCGGTCCATGCGAAACATTGCAAGTGTGCATTCGATATCACGACAGAAAATTGCTTATAAAATAATCAAAGATCAGTAAAAACTGAAGTCGTTCTGTCGTGATTCTGTCATCCACGATATACTTCTATCCACAACAGGCATCAAGACGCGATGCTCACGCATTGAATGGCAGAATTAGGATAGGTTCGTTGTAAGATTATACGTCAGAGTATACAGAGGATTAAAAAATCTGAACTCTCTCTTTGACAGTCAATACAAGTTAAAATGTAAGCACATTGAACAAAAATTTAACTAGCACGAGCAGATATCAATCTATTACAGTATAGCGTTGTCTCCAGTCATGACGTCCACCCCGATAGCTGAATGCCTAGCCGACACGGTAGCTCAGCGTGTTCGGTCAGAGAGCTGGTTTGCCTCTGTATTAAAAAAAAAACTAAGTGAAAGGATCAACAACGAACTTGAACGAATGCCATGTGACGTCCGCAACGACAAAACACAACGACCAACAACGAACAAAATGAAAAAAGGAAAAAAAAATGTTCAGCGTGACGGACTGCTGTCCTTAGGGACCCGGGTTCGATTCCCGGCTGGGTTGGGGATTTTCTCAGCTCAGGGACTGGGTGTTGTGTTGTCTTCATCATCATTTCATCCCCATCCGGGGCGCAGGTCGCCCAAATGTGGCGTGGATGTAGTAAGACCTGCACCAAGGCGGCCGGACCTGCCCCGTAAGGGGCCTCCGGACCAATGACGCCAAACGCTCATTTCCGTTTTTTTCCAGTCATGACTACGGTCACAGCTCGGCCAGGAAAAGATCCCACAAGTTTCTTCAGGTATAACACATCCAGCTGCAGCTGTTCAGATTAGATTAGATTAGTACTTGTTCCATAGATCATGAATACGACACTTCGTAATGATGTGGAACGTGTCAGATTAATAAAAGGTGTCTATACAACATATTACATTAGACAAAATATTACATGACACTCAATTTTTTTAATTACCCACTTCCTATATCCAAAAATTCATCTAATGAGTAGAAGGAGTTGCCATTAAGAAATTCTTTTAATTTCCTTTTAAATGCTATATGGCTATGTGTCAGACTTTTGATGCTATTAGGTAAGTGACCAAAGACTTTTGTGGCAGCATAATTTACCCCCTTCTGAGCCAAAGTTAGATTTAACCTTGAGTAGTGAAGATTATCCTTTCTCCTAGTGTTGCAGCCATTTACACTGCAATTACTTTTGATTTCGTTCGGATTGTTAATAACAAATTCATAAGTGAATATATGTGTTGTGAGGCTACAGTGAAGATTTCTAGCTCTTTAAATAAGTGTCTGCAGGATGATCATGGATGAGCTCCAGCAAATATTCTGATTACACGCTTTTGTGCAATGAACACTCTTTTACTCAATGATGAGTTACCCCAGAATATGATGCCATACGAAAGCAGAGAATGAAAATAGGCGTGGTAAGCTAATTTACTCAGATGTATATCGCCAAAATTTGCAGTGACCCTAATAGCATAAGTAGATGAACTCAAACGTTTCAGCAGATCCTCAGTGTGTTTTTTCCACTTCAACCTTTCATCAATGCACACACCTAGAAATTTTGAATATTCTACCTTTGTGATCGAAGTCTATATTAATTAATGGGGTGATTCCATTTACTGTGTGGAACTGTATATACTGTGTTTTGTCAAAGTTTAATGAGAGCCCATTTGCAGAGAACCACTTAATGATTTTCTGAAAAACATTGTTTACAATTTCACCAGTTAATTCTTGTCTGTCGGGTGTGATAGCTATACTTGTATCATCGGCAAAAAGTACCAGCTTTGCATCTTCGTGAATATAGAATGGCAAGTCATTAATATATATTAAGAACTGCAGAGGACCCAAGATCGAACCTTGCGGCACCCCATTCTTGCTTGTTCCCCAGTTTGAGAAATCACCAGTTCTTTGCATATTACGTGAACTGTTTATTTCAACTTTCAGCACTCTTCCCGTTAGGTATGATTTAAACCATTTGAACACTGTCCCATTCATACCACAGTAGTTGAGCTTATCTAGAAGTATTCCATGATTTACACAATCAAAAGCCTTTGATAGATCACAAAAAATCCCAACAGGAGACTTCCGGTTACTCAGTGGTGATTAGATCCCGAATAGGTGGCAGGATGCGTGGATGCTTATTGATACTTTACATCGGTGTTGCAGATACACTGTACAGTCACATTAATGCGAGAACCTGTCATAAGCCTCAATAGCCACCTTTTGTAGCGAGGACCGCTTCGAGACGTAGAAGGTCAATGAAATTCTGGAAGGTACCGGCAGGGACGAGAAGCCATTGGGACTCCAGTGCCTTGGCTCGCTTGAAGATCTATGACGCTAACAGCCCGATCGAGATGGTTCCACAGATTCACGATTGGGCTTCAGTCAGATGAGTCTGGTGGCCAGAGCAGGTTGGTAAACTCATCCTGGTGCTCTTAGAACCACGTACGTAGACAGCTGCACGTTGCATTTTCTTGCCGGTAGATTCCATCGTGACGAGGAAAAACGAACTGCATCTAGGGGTGGAGATGGTTCCCGAGGATAGATGCATACTTGTGTTAATCTGTGGTTCCTTCCTGTATGGCCAGATCACCCAAAGAAGGCCATGACAGCATTCCCCACACCAAAACGCTCCCTCCTCCAGCCAACGATTGTTGCAGTGTGTTTGCTTTCACACGCTCAATGCCATGCACGCCTACAGCTATCTGTTCGATGGAGCATAAACCGTGAGTCATCACAAAAGGCCACCTGTCGCCACTCAGTGGACGTCCAGTTGCGGTATTGGCGTGCGAATACCAACTTTTGTCGCCGATGAACTGCTGTCAGTACGGGTGCATGAACTAGGCACATGCTGTGGAGGCCCATACACTACAACGTTCGCTGAACGGTCGTTGAGGAGTCACTGTATGCAGCCCCTTGGTTCATATGAGTGGTCAGTTACTCTACAGCTGCACGTCTAATTGCCCGTACACACATCGGCAGCCATCCTTTTTCCCTGCCATCTACGACCCGTTGTGCACCGCAGTTGCCTTGGCGCCAGTTTTGGATAGAGCCGTGCGCGGCATACTTTAACCACGGCGTCAAGCGAACGTTTTAAAACTTAGCCTTTTAGAAATGCTTCCACCCTTGGCCCAAAAGCCAGTGACCATGTCCTTTCGGGCGTCAGGTACATCGCTGATTTACACATCGCGACTTCGACTCCAGTGGTTTCCGTGTCCCCTCGACACGCTTTATATACCCGCCATTGCCAGTCTATAAGAGTGAGAAGAGATAATTTAGAGAGCCAGGCGAGGTGCTTTAGGGTGCCTGACTGCGTCAAAACTGGAATATATGCGTGTAGCCCTGTTTACAAATGGTTCAAAAGGTTCAAATGGTTCTGAGCATTATGGGACTTAACTGCTGAGGTCATTAGTCCCCTAGAACTTGGAACTACTTAAACCTAACTAACCTAAGGACATTACACACATCCATACCCGAGGGAGGATTCGAACCTGCGACCGTAGTGGTCGCACGGATCTTGACTGTAGCGCCTAGAACCGCTCGGCCGCCCCGGACGGCTAGCCCTGTTTACAAAGATGCTTTTATTAGCTTGAAAGACGAGAGTGTGCACAGCAGAACAGTCAGGAAGATGTACGAAAAGGCCATTAAGTTCGCAGTTAATTCGGAAATATTTATTTATTTTATTTGTTTAATTAACCTGGTGAGACTAGGGCCCCTCTCTTACGTCGAAACAGGGTTGTACAAACGCAGTACATCTTTTACATCCTAGTTATCTAATAAATAACAACAATTTAATACAGTCATTTTCAGAAAAAGCAGAACGCCTTGAACGACTAGTGATAGGATATTCATATTCACAGGATATGTACATTAGTATGTTCTGCTGAAATAATTAGCATTTGAACCGTGTCGGCCAGCGTGTTCAAAATCGACATCAATATCGGGGCGCAACACCACCCACTGGTAAAATATGCCTGCGGTTCTCGTTGTCGTTATTAACCGAGGTAATGGATCATTGCCACTTAAGCAGACGTGCAGGATGTCTCCCAGAAGTATCCTACACGTCTGCTGAAGTCACTGTCGGTTTGTAGCGACAACGAGAGCCGCAGGCACATTTTAGCGGTGGATGCTACTGTCAAATCAGTGAGTTTGAAAGAGGGTGCATTATTGGCGTGAGAGAACGTGATGCATCCATCAGAGAAATTGCTGCTCGAGTAGGATCTAGTGTTTCGTCGTTGCAACGCGTGTGTGCAGAATGCTTCACGGAAGGCCTAGAACACGTCGTGGTGGGTTAGGTCGCACCACCCACACCACCCCCCGAAAAGATCGACACCTCATTCGAATGGCACTGCAGTACAGATCTGGTTCGTCCTCGGCTCTGGCGCAACAGTTGAACGGTGTAATACATCGTACACTATCAGAGGTGACAGTCGATAGTCGCTATTACGGCATGAGTTATGTTCACTTCTTGGCTTACCTTTGACGAATGTGCAGAAACATGCTACACGACAATGGTGTATGCAAGAATGTCACTGGACAGGAGCGGCATCAGATAGTGTTTCCAGACGAAACCATGATCTGTTTGTCTGAAACTAATGGCCGCATTTTGGTTCGCCGCAACAGGAGAAGCGGCATCACAGAGGCTGCATTCGCACAAGAGATACAGCGCCTTATGGTGAGGGTTGCTAGTGAGTACAACCACAAATCGCAGTTGGTGCGTGTCCAGGGCACTGTGATCAGTCCGACCTAAGTGAACGACACCCTGCGGCTCGTAACCATACCCTTTCTGCACAACACCCGAGACGCCATTTTTCAGCAAGACAATGCACGGCCACACGTTGCTGCACGAACTCGTGCCTTCTTGGTGTCACAGGATGTCAGCCTTTTGCCCTGGCCCGTTAGATTCTCAAACTTGTCACCAACCGAAAGTGTGAGGTATAGGGCGAAATGTCTGTAGCATCGCTGTGACCCAGTGCCAACCACCATAGACGAACTTTGGAACGAGGAGAATGCACCAAGAATGGCTATACTATAGGACACCACTCAAGCCTCATAGGTGTCGATGCCATCACTCATGGAACAAGTTACCAGGGCCCATGGTGGACCCTCGGCCTGCTAGGTAGCAGGACGCACGCTGAACCGATAACTGAAATGCTAATCATTTCTGCATGTCCTCTTGAAACGTTCCCTTAGAAAAATTATACATGACTGTGCATAAACTGACACACAATATTTTTTACCGCAACGCAATATGACTTTCAATAATTCATACAAGAGAATGGCCCTGACTAAATTAACCTATACGTTTCACAAATCACTTACAAAAATATTTGTTACTCAAACTACCGCGCCGGCCGGTGTGGCCGAGCGGGCCTAGGCTCTTCAGTCTGGAACCGCGCGACCGCTACGGTCGCAGGTTCGAATCCTGCCTCTGGCATGGATGTGTGTGATGTCCTTAGGTTAGTTAGGTTTAAGTAGTTCTAAGTTCTAGGGGACTGATGACCTTAGATATTAAGTCCCATAGTGCTCAGAGCCATTTGAATTTTGAATCAAACTACTGCAAAACAGCGAGCGCCAATACTGCTAGCTAAAAAAATGGCTCAAATGGCTCTGAGCACTATGGGACTCAACATCTGTGGTCATAAGTCCCCTAGAACTTAGAACTACTTAAACCTAACTAACCTAAGGACATCACACACATCCATGCCCGAGGCAGGATTCGAACCTGCGACCGTAGCGGTCGCGCGGTTCCGGACTGAGCGCCTAGAACCGCTAGACCACCGGGGCCGGCGCTAACTAAATAAAAGATTCAAACTACTGAAGGCACTAACTACTGATAGGCATAGTTAGCAAATGAAAGATTTTGATAGAGAACAAACAATGTATTTACCTTAAAAGTGTTCAAAAGTCATAATATATATAGCAGTTCATGACATCCATTCTTACAAATGTACTGTTTCTGATAGACACACGTCCAGATCATCCGCTCTCAAAATTCCGCCATTTCTCTCCCCACATCCACCACTGCTGGCGGCTCACCTCAAACTGCACAACGCTACGCGCTGTTAACAGCCAACTGCCCAACGCTACAATGGCAGACAACAATGCAAACTAGCCACAGACTGCACACAGCACAGCCAGTGATTTTCATACAGCGCGCTACGTGGCGTTACCAATAAGAAAACCTAAACAGCCTACTTACACTCTGAATATGAATATCCTGTCTCTAGTCGTTCAAGGTTTTCTGTTTTTTTTTTTTCTGAACAGGGGTGTAAGACATATATCAATAAATTTGATAGTCTGTAGATAGAATGTGAAGAAGTAGTTCTAACTGACCATGTTGTTGATGATGATGATAGCAATAGTAATAAAACTGACAGGGGAAGATATAAAAGAGTTTATGGGTAAACAAAACAGATAATTTCTGTTGTTCCGAGTTCTGCGGAAGAGAAATTTAAGGATACTACTCTAGCTAAGATCATTGGGGACTGAGGAAAATGTGGTTCGAAAGACGGATGTAAAGAGGTAATGAGTGTGCACAGGAAAAAAGGTAGTCATTATTGTTACTTCAGTCGATCTTTCATTGAGTGTCTTTTGAAACTGGAGGTGTTATTCAGTTCTCTAATAGAATAAAGGAGCTCCTGCAACTGAAAAGGACTTCGAGAAAGGGGCAGAACGATGCAGTGAGACAGAAACGATTTTGCTATGATGGGAACGGATGTTTCTGCCAATTTGTACCGACAAGAGCGTTAAGGTTTAGGAGAGATATGTGAGACTGTATACGTTTATAAGACAATAGAGGAGACAGAGTGTGTGGAAATCTCTGAGCCTGTCTGCATGCAGCCAGGATAGCTGTGCATGTGATGGTGAAATGTGGGCAAAGAATCGAACGTCACAGATATAAACATCCTGGTTCATATCCACCTCTATCAATGAGTCAAAGTGGGCTAATAGTATGTAAGACACCACAGAATCACCTCCGGCGTTAAATACAGCCCCCGCTCATTATGAGCGAAGCGTCTCATTAGGCTTTCGGTACAGTCGACGTCTTGCATCATTTGAAAATAGGCCAAATCGTTACTCGTTAGACCACACTGCACTACCCCGGTCAGTGTATGTCTTGTTTGATCCGCTGAAGACACGCAGCCTTATGCGCAGCTGTTAGCTGTGGCCTATTGCGGGGGACACAACCCTAAGAATCCAGCGGTTCCTCTTCCCTTCGCAGTCTTTACGGGACAATATTCTTGCGCCATGTTATACGACTGCGAGTGGTACACCATTCCATGTACACAAGTTGGACAGTCTGCGTTGATACACCAACAAATCTGGCAAAATGTAGCCATGGGCTCGTCAAACACGATAGTTCCTTTCTGTCATTCTGTCGGGTATCCCTGTCGACTCGTTTTACAGTGCTGCTGCACACAGTCGAGTGGCGCACTGCCACTATCTCCTTGCCATGACTTCGTCAGCTGCCAATGGTCACATTATGGTCTGGTTCTAGTTCTATACCACATACAGCATTCTAAATCATCTATTGTGCTCCTTTTAGGATGCAGCTCACTAGTTCCTCTGCTGAGTTTATTTACCGAACTTGCGTAAAGGTTGAATAGTTGTTGATACTAAAAGTGACATTTAGCGTCGATGGTATCTATCCCACTAAAATGTTAAACAAATTAATTCTTTCATTGGGTACCATGTGACAGCTGCGCTCTCTCGTTGCGCCTTCACTGTAGCCTAACTTAGTCGATATATTTCGTTTTTCCAATCCCCTGTCGATGGAATGCGATATGTGCTAGGTCTGGAGTCTCATGTTCTCAGTAGCAATCCTACGTCCTATCCGGGCAAATTGTCGTTCAAGTACGCTTTGCCATCTGGGCAGTATAGAGGTCTCACAGATAAAAGTCACTCAGCTTCGAACAACTCTCGAATAGCAGAAAAAGTCGATGTCTGAACTACACACATCAAAAACAATTTTGCATCACCCCGGTTCCCAGAACTCCTGAAGACAGGCGTTCACTGTGGATATTGTATCACAGACACAGTCCCTTTGACTGTTCAGAGACGTCACTAAATCCGCCCAAAGATGTAAACAACCATACATGAGCAGCGCCTATTAGACGGAGGAGGTCCGACAGCCGATCAGCTCCAGTCATTCCACCAGGAAGGAGGTACACGGCTCTTGTGGTCTGTAATTTAACCATGCCTGGCGGTCAGTAGTGCGGTTCGATCGCGCCCGTATTGTGACTGTGCCAGGAAGGGCTCTCAACAAGGGAAGTGTCAAGGCGTCTCAGAGTGAACCAAAGCGATGTTGGTCGGACATGGAGGAGATACAGAGAGAGGATTGGGGTTGGGTTGGTTGGGGAAGGGGACCAGACAGCGAGGTCATCGGTCTCATCGGATTAGCGAAGGACGGGGAAGGAAGTCGGCCGCGCCCTTTCAAAGGAACCATCCCGGCATTTGCCTGGAGCGATTTAGGGAAATCACAGAAAACCTAAATCAGGATGGCCGGACGCGGGATTGAACCGTCATCCTCACGAATGCGAGTCCAGTGTGCTAGCCACTGCGCCACCTCGCTCGGTACAGAGAGACAGGAACTGTCGATGACATGTCTCGCTCAGGCTGACCAAGGACAATGGATGACTGCTACCTACGGCTCATGGCTCGAAGGAACCCTCACAGCAACGCCACCATGTTGCATAATGCTTTTCGTGCAGCCACGGGACGCCTTAGACACACTGTCCAGCGAGTCAAGTATCTTCACTGAGTTCTTGGAGGTCAAACTATTAATCAAAAATTTTAGCGTGACGTTCTTGCTAAACTCTGTGATAAAATAAGAAGAAAGTGACCCGAATTGTGGAAGAATAAGTCATGGTTCTGCATCAAGACAAAACACCGGCTGATGGCGCATTTTCTGTTCACAGGTTTCTATCAAACGGGAGAGGACCCACCTTATTCGCCTGACCTAGCACCATGTGATTTTTATCCCAGACCTAGCACCATGAGATTTTTATCGAGTCCCCAAGTTCAGAAATGCATTATAGGGAACAAGATTTCAGTCTGTTGAAGCACTGATAGAAAAAGCTGCATATGTCATCAAGGAGATCACGGAGGAAGATTTCCAATACTGTTTCCAGAAACGGAAAATTCGCATGGAGGGTTGTAGGGATGGAGCAGGGCAATGTGTCGAGGGTGGCAGTAACTAAAAATGTATGTTTTTGATACAAAATGTTTTACAGCAGTACTCGCGTTATTCTATGACCACACTTCGTACCCATACACTCCGAAAGTCACCTTGCAGAGTGTGGCGGATGGTACTTCTCTTATCATTATCATTTCCCTCAAGTATGTTCCATTCGCGAATGATGCATGGCAACAACGACCTCCGTGTGACCTCGAATGTCTCTTATTTTCTCGTCGCGGGCGTTTTTCGAGACGTGGTGTTAATGTGGGAAGATGTAATACGTCCCTTGACTCTGCCTGAAACGTACTCTATCGGAATTCCAACAGATGACCTCAAGATGCCGAACAACGCATCTCTTGTAGCGTCAGCTAGTGGAGTTAAATTACCGTCCCTGTAACGCTTTTACACCTACTAAACTAAGTGGAACTACAGAACTACACTCTTTAGACTTTTTAAGTAACAGAACACACTACGTTGCCTTAGACGGAAAGTGTTCGTCGAAGACAAGTTATCAACAGGAGTGCCCCATACTGTGTGATAGGAATGCTTTTGTTCTCTATATACACTCTAGTACAAAAAAAAAAGAAAAAAGAAAAAGAAAAAAGAAATAATACAACACTCCACGAAGGAATTATCCGAATGGACGAAAATAAGAAAATCAGTGAATGTGGTGCACATGTACAGCAAACAAATGAGTAGTGTTTCGAAACTGGATGATTTACTCAACAGAAAGAGCTTCACAAATTGAACAGGTCGATAACGCGTTGGTGCACCTCATTAGGGTAATCGGCTTGACATTGACAGAGTTGTTGGGTGTCCTTCTGGGGGATATCGTATCACATTCTGTCTAGTTGGTGCGTTACGTCGTTAGCAGTGGTAAATCATTTACTTGTTTTATTTTTGAGCATTCATGTTAAATTATTTGCCCAAATATCGACTTTATTACATGCAAATTAAAACAAATAATGTCTCTGAGCAAAGTATGCCCATGTTATATCTTCATATGAAGATCTTTGTAACAAGCAACAGTTGTACGGCACATGCTGGATGCTGGCAAAGATTCGTAACTACGACCTATATACAATGTCGGGGGAAAAATCTGAAAACTGGAGGAGTGGTACTACATAAATGAGAGATGGTAGAAGTGTTTCTATATCTGAAAGATCACGTCTGTTCAAATTACGCGCCAGTCGCACAACAGTGGCGCTAGTAGCGCGACTGCGAAGATGCAAATCAGGTTTGCTTTAAATACACGGTGTAACGGTCGTGAACGTTAGTTACATTTGAGATTGGACGTGGCCAGTCGATGTTAGTCAAGAGTGCATTTAAGGTGACAAAGATGCCATTATCAGCACATCCATTAGTCTGAACGAGGTCGTGTAATAGGGCTACGATAAGTTGGATGTTCTTTCTGGATACTGGGAAGACTATTGGCAGGAATGTGACACCACACATGACGGCTGGCAACGTTGGTCACGGGAATGTTCAGTGACGGGAAGGCCGGGCTCCGGACGGCCACATAGCACTACCGAAAGGGAAGACCATCGAGTTCGGCGTGTGGTTCAAATGGCTCTGAGCACTATGGGATTTAACATCTGAGGCCATCAGTCCCCTAGAACTTAGAACTACGTAAACCTAACTAACATAAGGACATGACACACAATCATTCCCGAGGCAGGATTCGAACCCGCGACCGTAGCAGTCGCGCGGTTCCGGACTGAGCGCCTAGAACCGCTAGACCACCGCGGCCGGCAGTTACATTTGAGATTGGACGTGGCCAGTCGATGTTAGTCAAGAGTGCATTTAAGGTGACAAAGATGCCATTATCAGCACATCCATTAGTCTGAACGAGGTCGTGTAATAGGGCTACGATAAGTTGGATGTTCTTTCTGGATACTGGGAAGACTATTAGCAGGAATGTGACACCACACATGACGGCTGGCAACGTTGGTCACGGGAATGTTCAGTGACGGGAAGGCCGGGCTCCGGACGGCCACATAGCACTACCGAAAGGGAAGACCATCGAGTTCGGCGTGTGGTTCAAATGGCTCTGAGCACTATGGGATTTAACATCTGAGGCCATCAGTCCCCTAGAACTTAGAACTACGTAAACCTAACTAACATAAGGACATGACACACAATCATTCCCGAGGCAGGATTCGAACCCGCGACCGTAGCAGTCGCGCGGTTCCGGACTGAGCGCCTAGAACCGCTAGACCACCGCGGCCGGCAGTTACATTTGAGATTGGACGTGGCCAGTCGATGTTAGTCAAGAGTGCATTTAAGGTGACAAAGATGCCATTATCAGCACATCCATTAGTCTGGACGAGGTCGTGTAATAGGGCTACGATAAGTTGGATGTTCTTTCTGGATACTGGGAAGACTATTGGCAGGAATGTGACACCACACATGACGGCTGGCAACGTTGGTCACGGGAATGTTCAGTGACGGGAAGGCCGGGCTCCGGACGGCCACATAGCACTACCGAAAGGGAAGACCATCGAGTTCGGCGTGTGGTTCAAATGGCTCTGAGCACTATGGAATTTAACATCTGAGGCCATCAGTCCCCTAGAACTTAGAACTACGTAAACCTAACTAACATAAGGACATGACACACAATCATTCCCGAGGCAGGATTCGAACCCGCGACCGTAGCAGTCGCGCGGTTCCGGACTGAAGCGCCTAGAACCGCTCGGCCACCGCGGCCGGCCGTTCGGCGTGTGGCTCTGGCGTATCGTACTGCATCTGTAGTAGCAATCAGAGCGGCACTTGGCACACAGTTGACGCAACGAATTGTTGCAAATCGGTTACTTCAAGGCGATCTCCGAGCCAGAAGCGTGTGCCGTGCATTCCACTCAGTCCAAACCATCACCTTTTGCGACTATAGTGGTGTCAAAACAGAGCTCATTAGGGGGAAGGGGGGCAGGGTGGAGGTCCGTTGTGTTTCCTGATGACAGCTGCTACCTTGGTGCCAGTGACGGCCATCTGTCGGTTAGAAGGAGGCCAGTTGCTGGACCTACGCCAGGAGTTACGGCCTGGGGTGCGATTTCGCACGGAAGTAGGAGCACACTCGTGGTTATCTCAGGCGCTCTGACTGCAAATTTGTCCATCAGTGTGGAGATTCGACCCGTTGTTCTGCATTCATGAACAGCATTCTAGGGGGTGTTTTCCAACAGGATAACGCTCGTCCACATACCGCTATTGTAACTCAACAAGGTCTACAGAGTGTCGACATGTTTCCTTTCCCTGCTCGGTCACCAGATCTGTTTCCAGTCGAGAACATATGGGACATCATGGAAGGACAACTCTAGCGTCATGCAGAAACAGCATTAACCCTCCCTGTATTGACCGACCAAGTGCAACAGGCATGGACCGCCATCCTAGAAACTGACATTGGCCATCTGCACAACTGAATGCGTACACATTTGTATGCTTCCATTCTGAACACTGGCGGTTACACCGGCAATTAATATACCAGCATTTCACATTTGCAATGGCTTATCTCACGCTAATATTAACCTGCGGTCTTTCAGTGTCAGTCACTTGAATATGGTACACTACTACCATTAAAATTGCTACACCAAGAAGACATGCAGATGATAAACGGGTATTCATTAGACAAATATACTATACTAGAACTTACATGTAATTACATTTTCACGCAATTCGGGTGCATAGATGCTGAGAAATCAGATACGCCTGGGCATTCAGTCAAACAGAGCTTGGATGGCGTGTACGGATACAGCTGCCCATGCAGCTTCAACAAGATACCACAATTCATCAAGAGTAGTGACTAGCATATTGTGACGAGCCAGTTGCTCGGCCACCATTGACCAGACATTTTCAATTGGTGAGAGATCTGGAGAATGTGCTCGCCAAACACGGATGCGACCATCATGATGCAGTAAACAGTACGTGGATTCATACGAATAAATGACGTTTCGACATTCGTGCACCCAGGTTCGTCGTTGAGTACACCATCACAGGCGCTCTTGTCTGTGATGCAGCGTCAAGGCTAACCACAGCCATGGTCTCCGAGCTGATAGTTCATGCTGCTGCAAACGTCGTCGAACTGTTCGTGCAGATGGTTGTCGTCTTGCAAACGTCCCCATCTGTTGACTCAGGGATCGAGACTTGGCTGCACGGTCCGTTACAGCCATGCGGATAAGATGCCTGTCATCTCGACTGCTAGTGATACGAGGCCGTTGGGATTCAGCACCCACCGATTCTATATTCTGCTAACAGTCGTGGGATCTCGACCAACGCGAGCAGCAATGTCGCTGTACGATAAACCGCAATCGCGATAGGCTACAATCCGACCTTTATCAAAGTCGGAAACGTGATGGTACGCATTTCTCCTCCTTACACGAGGCATCACAACAACGTTTCACCAGGCAACGCCGGTCATCTGCTGTTTGTGTATGAGAAATCGGTTGGAAACTTTCCTCATGTCAGCACGCTGTAGGTGTCGCCACCGGCGCCAACCTCGTGTGAATGCTCTGAAAAGTTAATAATTTGCATATCACAGCATCTTCTTCCTGTCGGTTAAATTTCGCGTCTGTAGCACGGCATCTTCGTGGTGTAGCAATTTTAATGGCCAGTAGTGTATCTACATAAATGTGTTCCCGAAATTTCATAACTCTACATCAGGCATTATTTAAGTTGCTATTTTTCTACATCTGTGTAACTATTTCAAAAAAGCGACTGGTTGTAGTTTTCTGTATTTACATTTAATAGACAGTCACGAGTTCTTGAACATCTTTACGACATAAGTCTAAACTCCTGATTTTTGAAAAGGGAGTTCATCATTTCTACTTCTGCACACTTTCAACGTCCCAGCTCCTTGCCTTCAACGTGTCCTGCAAGAAGTACTGTAATTGGTCTTACAACCCGTTATACGGTATATTAAACACGCCCCTCCCGCTGCCCCGTCGCCCTTTCGCCCCTCGCGCTGGTCGTCGACGTGCTGCCAATCTGCGCCACACACATACGAACGAGCGCAGCTGAACAGGGAGTGAAAAGACTGCTGGCCGATCATTCCGGGCCGCGGTTCTGTTTCCGACAGTGTTTACACGCTCTGTGCTCCAGTTAGTGACATTCGAGTCGTCACCCAACATCAGATAATCACCGGGAAATTGAATTTGCAAAGTAAATACCGCTTTAATCCCGCTGTAACGGAATTATCTCATTTCAAAATGTTTGCGATGCAGTGAAAAGCAAATGCTGACAGCCCCTCTGCGCCAGTGCGATCCTCCCTGTAATTCTTAGTTACAGCAAATTTATCATGTTTAAACGGCGATCATACAGCCCCATAAAAAATTTATATTTCAATTGCGACAATGGCTTTGCCGCGCCGTGTTTAACTACGGCTTCTGTGCTTGCGAACCGCCCACCCTACCCCGCCCCAGCAGTGCTGCTCACGAAAGCGTGTTAATGGCTGTAGTATATCAGCAACTCCGGTGGCGTAATGTTACTGAAAAATGCCTGGGTAATAGTTGCTGAATCACAATGTATACGCGCTTTTAATTACAGAAAAGTATGTGCGCGCGGTCTGTGATAAAAAACTGTGTAATTACAATTTATGCACACGGCCGGTATAGTACCTTATCTTAACTAAAAATTATACACTGGGTTTTTTTCACGGCCAAGCTCTTTGCATCTGCGTTTTATGAAACGCAAATCCCGGCAACACAGCACCACTTCAGCAGCTTGGCAAACAACTGAGACAAAAGGGTCACTCCTATTACGGACTATGCGTTAACTTATTTCGTCCATAATAGACTGCTATAAGAAAACTACGACGGTTTATACTGAAGAGACAGGAGTCATGGGATAGCGATAGCACCATATACGAATGACGGTAGTATCGCGTACAGAAGGTATAAAAGGGCATTGCATTGGCGGAGCTGTCAGTTGGTTATGGTCCCATGACGGGAATTAACAGATTTTGAACGCGGAATGGTAGCTGGAGCTAGAAGCATAGGACATTACATTTTGGAAATCGTTAGGGAATTCAATATTCCGAGATGCACAGTTCAAGAGTGTGCAGAGAATGCTAAATTTCAGACATTATCTCTCACCACCGACAACCCAGTGGCCGACGGCCTTCACATAACGGCCGACAGCAGCGCCATTTGCATTGAGTTGTCAGTGCTCAGAGACAAGCAACAATGCATGAAATAACCACAGGAATCAACGTGGCACGTACGATGAGCGTACCCGTTAGTGCGGCTAAACTTGGCGTTAATGGGCTATGGTAGCGGACGGCCGACGCGGGTGCCTTTGTTAACAGCACGACATCGCCCGCAGCACCTTTCCTGCACTCGTGACGAGATCGTTTGGACCCTAGACGATTAAAAACGGTGGCCTGGTGAGACGAGTCCTGATTTCAGTTGGTATGAGCTGATGGTAGATTTCGATCGTGGCACAGGCCCAAATAAGCGATGGACAGAGGCTTTAAACGAGGCACTGTGCAAGCTGATGGTGGTCTCATAACAGCGTGGGGTGTGTTTACATGGAATAAACTGGATCCTCTGATCCAACTGAATCGATCATTGACTGGAAATTATTATGTTAGGGTATATGAAGACGATTCTCAGCTATTAATGCACTTCATGTTCGCAAACAGAGATGTCATGTTACTGGGCCACAATTGTTCGCGATTGGTTTTAAGAACATTCTGGACAATTCG
Organism: Schistocerca nitens; assembly: GCF_023898315.1. Taxonomy (NCBI): domain Eukaryota; kingdom Metazoa; phylum Arthropoda; class Insecta; order Orthoptera; family Acrididae; genus Schistocerca; species Schistocerca nitens. Next base: position 549,501,707 of record NC_064615.1, read on the forward strand.
AGCGAATGATTTGGCCATCCACATCGCCCGACTAGAACCCTATCGAACATTTATCGGACATAAACAAGAGGTCAGTTCGTGCACATAATATCTAGCACTGGCAACACTTTAGTAATCGTGGACGGCTATAGAGGTAACACGGTTCAATATTTCTTGAGTCCATGCCACGTCGACTTACTGCACAGCGCCGGGCAGAAGGATATCCGACTGGATATTAAGAGGTGTCTCACGACTTTAGCCACCACACTGTATGACTAAAACACAAAACAATTATCTGAGTCGGTCACTTTAATTGTGTTCCAAACAACTTTCCAGAAGTTACATTCTTAACTTGAGGCGAATTAATTGTTTTCACGACTATTTCTTTTCGTGGATGTTTTCTTGAGCATCATTTAAACGATGGTTCAACAAAAAGTGCACTATATGTCATTGTACGCACACATTTCTATCGCTGAGTGTCGCACATGTATACAACGACCCGTAGTGTGCTTTTCGCTGCAACATCCGCGAAGTGGTGCGTAAGACAGGTCAGTGGCGACATTCAGGAAATGAAATACTCATGTAAACCACTGATCGATTTGTAGATGAGGGTGTCAGTCGCTCACAAGTAGACTGTGCTTTGGTTAGGTATTGTTTTAGGGATATTAAGTGTCACACTGTTACTACTCTATTAAGAACATTACAATGTGTCTTGGAGGTCACCGAAAGATTGATAGAAATCACTGAAAATCATCCAGAAACCTGAAGCAGGATATGACCATATGATGGGAGTGGAGGGTTGGATAATAATTCTGACGAGATTAATTTGATCCTGATTTATTAAATTAAAGCTCGGACAGAATAGCTGAGGCTCTCAAATATCACTGGCACGTGATGCTCCTTTGTTGCTCAGGATGCGGAAGGCGTCTTCGCCTTGTTGGTTGCGGAGAATCGGACACTGCAGTTCCTCCAGTGTACCACGCCAGGAAGCCTGAAACTATCACCATAAACCTGTCTGTAACACAGTCTTGCCATCAGCTTAGTACAGATCCTGACTCCCACTGCAACAGCTAAAGAAAACCAAAAACTGCCGTTTGACTTGTCCCAAAACGCACTTCTACTAAACGCTCAGTAAATTTAACAAAATTCTTCCCTCAGGCAAAACAGTACATATACCTAAGGAGACTGTGCAGCCCGCCGTACAACTAATAACCGTTATATTTGCGGGTACAACTACAGAACGGCCTCAAAAATTACAAATGCAATGGGCGCATCATAACTCAACAACAAGTTTAATAAAACTAGTCAGCCAAATTAAAGCTGCAATAATAACCTTATTAAACAAATTATAAGAATTAACTTAGCTGGAAATACTTAAATAACTTCTTTTATATACAAGGCAGCTTTGGCAAATTCGCAACGTCTTAAAGCTGAAACTCCAAGAAGGCAATAAGATGGGCTATTGCACTGAAACACTATTCAAATACGAGCAGTAGGTCGTTAAAATCGCAACAAATATCAAAATGGGTAACGGTAAATTACATAAAGAAAGGCCCTTAAGCCTGAGCCGCACAGAACTGCACAATTCACTGTCTACAGCGCCTGCGCAGTACAGACAGTCACAGAGTCCAAGTTTCCTTAGGATAACAGGATGGCCTCCACGCCTTAACTAACTACCGCGCGCCGTAATAACCTTGCCACTATACGGTTCCCATCTGCTGGTGCGTGTCGTCGAACAATCAGAACAACTACGTGGTGCAGGTTAAACACCTCTCAATGCGACCGCACCCAGAATAACAGTTACCGTCAAATTAGTAACTTAAATGTCTAACAACAGTTGTGCACGGCTACTAGATTAACCAAGGATTAGTGTAGGTACTTTCGATAAGGTACCACACAGAACAACCGACTCAGAAGAGGAACAGTTGTACGAGGAGCGTCCAGTTATTAACGTAACACTTTTTTTTCTGGAAGCACGTTGCTTTCGTCAGGATTACAATACACCATATTATTCCCTACTCTCTTAACTTAAGCTCCGTCTCCAATGCGACGTCCTTATGCCACCGTACTGGGACGACCTGTATGCCCGCATGGCACCATCCTACTGGCGACGTCGGAGGCAGCGTCTTGCTGCATCAGTAGCATTCCCATCATTCAAGTACTGCCTCCCGCTGAGTGCGTCCTTCATCAGGCTAAAAAGAAGGAATTCGGAAGGATTGTCTTCTGGGCTGTAGGGTGTATGAGAAAGAACAGTCCAATGAAATTTTGAGAGCTCCCCTCGGGTGCGCAGACTGGTATCAGGCCTTGCGTTGTCGTGAAGAAGGAGTTCCGCTGCATTTTTGTGGCGTCGACCACGCTGAAGTCGTTTCTTCAATTTCCTGAGGGTAGTACAAAACACTTCAAAGCTGATCGTTTCACCACGATGGAGAGCATAAAACAGAATATCATCTTCAGAGTCCCAGAAGACTGTCGCCGTGATTTTACCGGCTGGGGTCGTGGCTTTGAAATTTTTCTTTGGAGGAGCGGTGGTGTGGCCGTTTTGTTTCCAGGTCGAAGCGATGAGCCCCCGTTTCATCGCCTGTGACGAGGTTCGACAATTGTCACGATCAGCTACGTAATGCGGAAACAATTCCGCTCTCATGGTACTCCGTAGCTTATTATGGTCTTCTGTTAGGCGGTGAGGAACCCAGCTGACACACACCTTTTGAGTACCCCAACTGGTGGACGAATGTGTCGGCTCTATCAACAGAGATACCCAATTGTGCACCGAGACGTTTGATTATGATCCGTCGATAATCTCGAGAGTGTCTGCACGTTCCAACACTGCAGAAGTCAAAGCCATCTGCGACCGGCGGGTGCGAGAGAGATAGGACAGGTTTCTGCGACCTTGCCGTGATGGTGACAGACACCTCGCCCAAAGGCTCACCGTGCTTTCGTTCACTGTCAGGTCTCCATAGGCATTCAGCAAGTGCCTATGAATATCTGCGATGCTCTTGTTTTGTGCCAAAAGAAACTCAATGACTCCTCTCTACTTGGATGCGCGGAACTTCGCTGTCCCATACCAAATTCCGCATTTTTTCAACCTAAATTGGACGAGAAAAAAATGCGTGGCATTACTTTTCGGAAGCCCTTCCTGTGATAATTGATTCTCTGATGTCAGTCAAACAGGGCCAATAGCACTCAATCACTACCAGACCCAACTCATTTTAAAACACGATTCCACTCCCGAAATCCTCTGACTCACAGTTCGACAACTTAATTCAGACTCGCAGAAATCCATCCACACTATAAGGCCGCTGGCTCGTGATCAAACAGAGATAAAGTGATTTCGCTGTGCCAGACTTACTCAAATAATTGTTTACAGGAAACGACCAGATATAGGGTGTCAAAAGGACAAAGCCATTTTATCTTGTGGGTATTAAAACGCCGAATACTCGGCTCCGTAGCACAACTACGTGAACTAAGCGTTAATTAACACCTAGTGGAAGCAAAACGATGTATCCGATGACTGAGTCATACCGCAGTAAATTACAAACCACCACTAGCCACTCTGCCAGCAACCAAGTGACGAGCTGCAGACACATCAGCGAACACTCGCAACGACAGCACCATTCAATAACAACGGACTGTACTCACGGGAGTATCTCCTTTTTAGGCCAATATCCGCATCCACTGCTTCAACATTGAATTAAATTAAGCTTAATGAGAAGCTCAGACAGGCAGATAATAGAGGTGTCAAAATATCACAAGATTCTCATAAAAGTACAGTGAAAATAATGTTATTATATTGCCTCAGCATAATCCGGGATTAAAAAACAAAACAGATGAGCTTCTTGATTGTTTAGAAGATTTAGAAACTGGGGGTGGAATAGATGTACCATGCCTGTCTGAACATCATATAGCCACAGATATGGAAAAGGTAAATATAGTTGGATATAAGCTTTCAGCAAGTGTAAGCAGAAACACTATGGAGAGAGGAGTTGTCATATATGTTAAAATCATAGTGTGAAAAAAATTGTGTAGAGCAACATACAGAAGCGCGTGCCTGTGGGTTTAAACTTAATAATGGAAGTTTTATAATTCTAGCCGTATATACGTCCCAAATGGGAAATTTTCAGGTATTTCTAAAAAAAACTTGGATACTTTGGTGTGCTATATGTCACACAGATGAAAGCAAATTATTGTTTGTGGTAATTTCAATGTAGATTTTCTGAAAGAGTCTGATAGAAAGAATGACATTGAAGCATTACTTGGTTCTTTCAACTTTACATCAGTTATTGATTTTCCTACTTGGGTAGTACAGGAAAGCAGCATACTAGTAGATAATCTTTTTATAGACCAAGATAAATTTAATCAAATAAAACTTTTCCCGTTAAGAACAGTCTCTCCTATCATGATGCACAGCTAATTTACAGTATGTGACATACCCCCATACAGTAATGCAAAACAGACCTCCAAAATAGTGCTTTCAATCGACAATTTAACAATAGCAAATTATAGGGAATGCTTGCAACAGTTACACTGGGATGAGATGTACAGGGAACCTGATGCTAATTTAAAATTTAACCTATTTCATGATACCATTATGAGAATATTTGAAAACATTTTTCCGCCGCCCGAGGTGGCCGAGCGGTTCTAGGCGCTACAGTCTGGAACCGCGCGACCGCTACGGTCGCAGGTTCGAATCCTGCTTCGGGCATGGATGTGTGTGATGTCCTTAGGTTAGTTAGGTTTCATTAGTTTTAAGTCCTAGGGGACTGATGACCTCAAAAGTTCAAGTCCCATAGTGTTCAAAGCCATTTGAACCATTTTTCTTTTTTAACCATTTTTCCCTAAGAAAACAGCGAAACGTAACTGTAAGCAACCGTCTAAAAAGCCGTGGGTTACTAAAATGATAAAAATATGTTGTAAACAGAAAAGGTAAATGTATGTTACAGACAGAAATACTAATGATCCATAAGCAATCAAACATTATAAAGACTATTGACTGTATTAAGAAAAGTTATTAAAAACTCCAGAATTAAGTATATATTATATGAGATAATAAAATTAAGACAATTTGTAATATTGTTAAAAGAAGACAGGGCAATCGAGAGCACAGGAAGACTGTATTTCTGTCAAACTCTATGAAAAGTTTGTTAACACAGAAGTAGAAAATATTTTTAATAATCATTCTTAGGTGTTGTAGAGAAAATAAAATCCAGCTGTTTAGAAAGTGTCAGAGGCTATATATATATATGCAATTTGATAAATCAGAAATTCAGCCCACCTCTCCTACTGAAATTACGAAAATAATAAATTCATTCAAAAGTAAAAGCTCACATGGAGTTAATGGAATTTCTGACAAAGTACTAAAGCTTATTCCCAAAAGATAAGGGGAAATCTCAGCCACATATGTAGTAGCTCACTGAAACAGGGGATTCTTCTGGATAGACTGAAACACGCTATTGTTAAACCATTGCATAAAAAGGGGGTTAGGTCTAATGCTAACACCTGCACCCAGTATCGCTTCTGACAGCTTTATCCAAAATTCTTGAAAACGTAATGTATTCAAAAGTAGGTCCACATATCTGTAACAATGAAGTACTAACAAAATGTCAGTTTCGTTTACAGAAAGGCTTCTCAACAGAAAATGCTATATATGCTATCACTGATCAAATATTAAATGCTCTGAATAACCAAACATCAGCCACTGTAATTTTTTGTGATCTCTCAAAGGCTTTTGATTGTGCGAATCATGACATTTTTCTAGATAAGCTTAAGTATTGCAGTATGAGTGAGACGGTGTACAAATGGTTTAATTCTTATTTAACTGAAAGACTACAGAAGGATCAAATTAACAATACAGATAGTCTGCAAAAGTCAGCAGTCCTCCAACTGGGGAGGTATCAAAAAAGTGTCCCACAGGATTCAGTCCTGTGTCCCTTATTGTTCTTAATGTACACGATGATTCAAAAGTAACTGTACACACTTAGTGGGTGTAATATATGGATCAAAATAGGAGTAAAATGTTAAATAAAGTTTTGTGTGAAACGGCTTATTTTTGATTTATGTTACATAATGTTATTTGGGGTAGGAATTACATCATGGGCCAGTACAGACTTTTGGCGTGTCGTGTTCACCTGCACATCGACAGATGTTGCTTTGTCGACGGTGCCCCTGCACATACCATTCGGGAGGCAAGAGAGTATCTCACAGTTGCTCATCCCAGTAAGTGGAAGGTCGTGCAGGACCAGTTGCTGAGCCTTCCAGATCTCCGGGTCTTCACTCCTGGACTTCTGCCTTTGGGGACGTCTCAACGACATCATGTACAGTTTTACAATTGAAAATAGCTGTGCAGGAGGAGATGAACGGAACCTGCAATATTCCGAGAGTGGAAAGAAGTCGAGTGCGTCACTGTCTTCGTCGAAAAAAGTATTCATTTCGCAGAAGAGTGTAATCAGAATGATAGCTGGGGCCCACACAAGATCACCTCGCAGACGTTTATTTAAAGAACCCGGGATATTCGCAGTACCTTCACAGTACATACATTCACTCACGAACTTTGTTGTTAATGGCCCATTCCAACTCAAAAATAATAGCGAAGTGCATAGTTACAACACTAGAAGAATGGATGATCTTCACTACTCCGGGTTAAAACTGACTTTAGCACAGAAAGGGATGAATTATGCTGCTCCAGAAGTCTATGGCCATTTACCAGATAGCATTAAAAGTCAGACAAACAGTCAACCAGAATTTAAAAACAAGTTACAAGAATTTATGTATGACAGATCCTTCTACTCAATAGATGCATTTTTAGATATGAAGTAGTAACTGCCATATATATATATATATATATATATATATATATATATATATATATATATATATATATATAATGCACTGCTCCGTAGTTTCACCGTGGTCTGGCGACTAACCTGTCAGGCGGCGGGGGTTAACCAGTATACACAATAAAACCTTTTACCAAACTGAAATCTACCGAACTGCGATCACGTCTTGGGAAACCAAACCGATCATCAGGTCTACGGCATACGCCAAACTCAACGTCGCTCATTGACCAAGCTGTTATTGGAACCATCAACGGCAATTCACTGCGAGCCTCCCAGGTGGCACTTAACGATTCGTGACGACTTTGGACGTCGACTGAGCCACCCGAAAGTAGCGCTTGAAGCACCACTGACGAATGGACGACGAAACTGCCAGAGGAACTTCGAAAGTACCAGAGAGAAAACCAGCCGACTCAACTACCGGCCAGTTTAGTCATACAATATTTTTCTCATCTCGTGTTTTCGTTTTGGACGAGTATAATCGGAGAAGAAAGAGACACACGACTGAAGCATCATAGCTGAGCAAACTAGTAAAGCCACACAATTACCATGCAGAACGGCGATTCTGAACTCCAAATATTAACAGAACTCTAATATGAAACAATGACGACCTGACATAGTCAGCTGTATTGGAGGCGATCTCAGACTATATACACGGCTGATCTTCTTATTACATAAGCGTAATCGGCCAGATCCCATAAAAGTACACAATAGTTACTGTTTTCAGCGAAATTAAAGCGCCATCTTCAGATCATTTCTATAGAAAAAAAATTTACAGGGTCAATCCATTTCGTCGACTGTTCACATTAGGTCGACAGAACGTGTAGAGACGATATTCCATAGTGCTTTCTCCCGTGATACAATAATCTAATAGCTATATAAACAGTGTACAATAACCACAAAAAATTCTTAAGATATGTATAAAACCTGAAGGATTTTATGCAGGTTTTATATATTTTATTTGTGACTGTTGTGCAGTGTTGGAACAGCTGTTCTCTTACAGTATAAAGAGAGACAGCTCTATCGAATATCGTGAAGGATTTTATACAAGTCTTATGCACTGAAGCGCCAAAGACACTGGTATTGGTGTGCTTTCGGAGGTACTCGTGTACCCTTGATGACTGCACAACACAAAGCTTTACGCCTCGCCTGGGCCCGTCAACAATGAACACTGGTCCGTTGAAGGCTGGAAACATGTTGCCTGGTCGGACGCGTCTCGTTTCAAATTTTATCGAGCTAATAGACGCGTACGGGTATGGAGGGAACCTCATGAATCCATGGACCATGCATGTCAGCAGGGGACTGCTCAAGCTGGTGGACGCTCTGTAATGGTCTGAGGCGTGTGCAGTTGGAGTGATATGGGACCGCTAATACGTCTAGATACGACTCTGACAGGTGACACGTACCTAAGAATCCTGTCTTACCACCTGCATACATTCATGTCCATTGTGCATTCCGACGGACTTGGGCAGTTCCAGTAGGACAATGTGACACCCCACACAACCAGAATTACTACGGAGCGGCTCCAGCAACACTCTTCTGAGGTTATACACATCCGCTGGCTACCAGACTCTCAGGCGTGAACATTATTGAGTATATCTGGGATGCCTTGCAACGTGCTGTTTAGAAGAGATCTCCACCCCTTCGTACTCTTGCGAATTTATGAACAGTCCTGCAGGATTCATGGTGTCAACTCCCTCCAGCACTACTTCAGACCCATGTCGAGTCCATGTCACGTCGTGTTGTGATAGTTCTGCTTGCTCGCGGGGATCCTACACGATATTATGCAGGTGTAATACTTTCTTTGGCTCTTCAGTGTATATTTTATTTATGACTACTGTGCACTGTTCGCACAGATATTCTCTTATTGTATGATGAGAGACAGTACTATGGAATATTATTTCTATAAGTTGTGTCCAATTAATGGGAACACTCGACGAAATGGAATGGCCCTGTAAAAATTTCTGTAAAAATTATCTAAAGATTTAATTTCGCTGAAAATAGTAATCATTGTGTATTTTTATGCGCTCTGGAAGAGTAAACTTCTCTAATCAGAAGAAAAACCGTGTTTCCGACATGAAACGTTCTGCTCTTGATATAGACGTTGTGCTATCCGCAACTACAACCTCTCTGACATGAATACTGTCATGTAATAATCTTATATTTGTAGTAAACACCGTGGCCGTCTAATAATTTTACGAACAGAAGACATTTCCCTCTGGAAATAGTGTGTGGACCGCCGTAAGCCGTACACAGACCAAGATCAATGAAGTTGAGAGGTCTTAAAATACAGTATGTGCAGGCCCTCATTGCCACCCAACTTTTAAATCGTATAAGCTCATCACACGGAAAAACTGGAGTTCCTTTCTCGTGATTTATTCTCTGGATACTGTGTCGAACACGACAAGCGTATTGCTAAATTATACAACGCGGTCTAGCAGTATTGTTGAAATCCTTGAATTTCGTGAATGACTGTAGCCTAAGGAACAGGGAAACCCCAAAACGTTCGGTGTCGTAGTTGGCTCGACCTGGAATAAAACTTATATCGTTGGGAAGCATGGTAGCTGCATAACGACTGAGAATTTGGTTACTGGATGCCGAAACACGATAAATGACATATTCCTGGTACTTGTCTTCTACAATGAGAACCTTGATATCAGGTACTAAAGAGAAATTACGTGAAATAGAACCGAAGTTCCCTTCATTGCTAAAACCCCACGGCTTTTGAGTCTGACGAAGCCTTCTATTACCACGTGAACACTATAAAGTTCAACATTATTACCATCAACAGCAGCATTCGAAGGAAGTCCTGTGACTCATAGATGGAATGCTGATAGTTTTGGGACACTGACATTTTCAATACTTTTTTTAAGAGATGTTACAGATTAATCCAACCTGAAAGATGTAAGAATCCAATGTTAGTCAAAAGAAATGGAGCTTCAAACGTCAGTATTTTTATGTATTGACCATTAAAACGTTCAAAAATCGTGGTTTCTCCAAAAATATCTCGAAGGCTCATTAGGTTCTCCAATTCCGGTATCAACTATTAAAACTAAACAATGTTATGTAATATTTAGTACGTGCATTCAATTAGTCGCTGCGCTCTTCGCCCGTTCATGATCAGGGATTACGTTAATACATAGCTACACTGCGGCCATAACCCATATTACGAAACGCAGATGATAAATGACGCTCTGTGGGAAGTCGGCGGCGTTTCCCTCCTGATGCATGTGGAGAACTTGTTCCGTAACGGGACGAAGGGTGAAATTCATGCACATATTGACGTTTTATGTCCCACAAATGGAGTCCACACTGAGCGCCTGTACCGTGAATTAAAAACTTGGAGCTAGCCCAATCCACTGATATGTCTGTGTTCACTGTGTGTGTTATAGTTTCCACGCAGTCTTCTTCTATGACGGCGAAAGTATTTATGAACAACCTTGTATGATAATGTTTGCAAGCATTTGTATCGTTTAGTTTCACCAAATTAAACCGACAGAGAGGTACATGGAATGTAACCATTCAATTAGATGTAAGCTAAGTGTAACCGCTCCTGATCTGCTCAACTCATTCAAACATAGTAGGAAAAGCAAATTACTTGTGGTTCCAAGTTGCGTGCACCATAGTAACCCTAAATGTCACATGCAGAACTTCATATAAATGATTCAAATGGCTCTGAGCACTATGGGACTTAACATCTGAGGTCATCAGTCCCCTAGAACTTAGAACTACTTAAACCTAAGTAACCTAAGGACATCACACACATCCATGCCCGAGGCAGGATTCGAACCTGCGACCGTAGCGGTCGCGCGGTTCCAGACTGAAGCGCCTTGAACCGCTCGGCCACACCGGCCGGCCGAACTTCATATAACGTTTTCGTGTGTAAAAATTCCGGTAAAAAGCCTGACGAATAGTTCCTCCAGTTTCATCTTTGCCAGGGGTATGAGCTCGCTCTGGGGCGTGTCTGACAACGAGATAGAGCGAACAGTCCCTCTAGTTTTAAACACCATAACCTGTTCAAATATGTTAACCCCACCATGCAAGTGCTAAAATTACATCGGACGTTTGCAGTTAGTGTATAAGATCAGTTTGGTTGCCATTGTGTGTGTGTGTGTGTGTGTGTGTGTGTGTGTGTGTGTGTGTGTGTGTGTGTGTGACCACCAGAAAAATACAGCAACATCCATTTGTTCGCTTGTCAGAATGTACCGGAATAGGTTTCCATTAATAATTCGTCTGGGTAAAATAAATACCAGAAGTAAAGTTGTTGGCTATCCATTGGAGTAATAGTTTTATTATATAACACGAAAAGTAAAGTAAAATCTCGCAGTTTCAGTGTTCTCGCTTTTAATCTAAACGTGCCGATTGGATTCTACTTGTAATGGTTGGCTTATGGACGCACGGTGGCCTGTTTCGGTACGCGCCATTTTTAACTACTGAATGCGACTTCAATTGAACACGGCGGTTTAGAAGCTGCTATACCTTTGTTCTGCGCTGGTTTGAAATATTCCGATAAAACAACGCGACAGTGCGTAATGTAGCAGTGAATGTAAATCCAATATATAGACTGGAGAGACTGGAATGAATAGAAGATTATAGTAAACTGAAACTCGATTTCCTGTTAGTAAATACATCTACCTGGCCACAAGATGAAACTAGGGAAAAATAATCAAAATGCAGAAATTCTCGCAGAACAGGACTGATCTGAGCAGCGTTTTCGGGAATCTAAGATTTATCCTGACCAGTATGGACGCCCCAAAGAAACTTAAGGCTGAGGGGTCTACAATTTGTGGAGAGTAGGCCTACCAGTTATAATTTGTGGTCTGGAAAGTATGACGCTGACTAAGACGGTTCTCGAAACTGCAGCGCACCTAACGTGCTGTGGAGTGAGTAAAGGTACGAGCCAGCCTCAGGGAGAGGATTCGACCAGAGTATATTAGAAGCACAACAAAGATAACAGATGCAGTTTTGTCATATGATGGCATGGTTGGATACCGTGGCTTTTATTTGAAGACAAATGTTGATGGTGTTGAGACAGCAACCAGCCATAAATTTATTTTCAGTTCCTTTATTCAAAGGGTACCGTTACCGGTTTCCAATCGTTATGATTCATCTTCAGATGATTCATGCTTTCATTACAACATTGTTTTACACTTTAATTGTCCTAAAATATAAATAATACATAATTATAAGCACGCCACACAGATGGTTATGTATTATTTATATTTTAGGACAATTAATCTGTAAGACAACGTTGTAATGAAAGCATAAACCGTCTGAAGATGAATCATAACGATTCGAAACCGGTAACGGTACCCTTTGAATAAAGGAACTGAAAATAAGTTTGTGGCTGGTTGCTGTCTCAACACCATGAAGGTAATAGACGTTCTAGAGATAATTGCACAACTGATGGGTCAGACACGTGGCCCGACAAGGTCACATTAATGGACTCCTCTAATTGTTCATGAGACCGCAAAAGAAGCATTGGAAGACCCCAAACGAGATGGTTTTATGCCGTGAAGCTGGTTGCTGTAACACGATGGTACCTAGTGGCTCAAAATCGAAGACAATAGAAGCATGTGGAAGAGGTCCACACTGATGTGACATAAGTCATGGGACAGCGTTGTGCACATATACCGATGGCGATAGTATCGCGTACACAAGGTACAAAACGACAGCGCATTGGCAGGGCTGTCAGTTGTGCTCAGTCGCTTCATGTGAAAAGATTTCCGACCTGATTATGGCCGCACGATGGGATTAACGGACTCTGAACGCGGAGCTAGACACATGGTACATTCCATTTCGTAAATCGTTAGGAAATTCAATATCCCGTGATGCACAGAGTCAAGAGGGTGCCGAGAATACCGAAGTTCAGGCATTACCTCTCACCACGGACAAAGCAGTGGCCGACGGCTTTCACTTAACGACCGAGAGCAGCGGAGTTTGCGTAGAGTTGTCAGTGCTACTAGACAAGTAACACGGCGTGAAATAACCGTATAAATGACTGTGTGACGTACGGCGAAAGTATCTGTTAGGACTGAGGCAAAATTTAGCGTTAATGGGCTATGGCAGCAGACAATCGAAGCGAGTACGTTTGCTAACAAAACGACGTCGCCTGCAGCTACTCTCCTGGGCTCGTCACCATATCGGTTTTATCCTAGGTGACTTGAAAAACCTTGACCTGATCAGATGAGTCTCGATTTCAGTTGGTAAGGGCTGACGGTAGGACTGGAGTGTGGCGCAGGCCCCACGAATATATAGACTCAAGTTGTCAACAAGGCATGGTGCAAACTGGTAGTGGCTGCATAGCAGTGTGGGTGTGTTTACATGGATCGCTAACTGGAAATGGTTATATTCGGCCTTCATGAATTTTTATGGATGACAATGTACCCTATCACTGGGCCACAGTTGTTCGCGGCTAGTTCGAAGAACGTTCTGGACAATTCGAGCCACCCAAATCGCCGGGCATGAAAACCATCGAATATTTACGGGACATAATCGAGAGGTCATTCCGTGCACGAACTGCTGAACCGTGAACACTTCATCTACATCTACATACATACTCCGCAATCCACAATACGGTGCGTGGCGGAGGGTACCTCGCACCACAACTAGCATCTTCTCTCCCTGTTCCACTCCCAAACAGAACGAGGGAAAAATGACTGCCTATATGCCTCTGTACGAGCCCTAATCTCTCCTATCTTTGAGCTCTTTACGCGAAATATAAATTGGTGGCAGTAAAATTGTATTGTAGTCAGCCTCAAATGCTGGTTCTCTAAATTTACTCAGTAGCGATTCACGAAAAGAACGCCTCCTTTCGTCCAGAGACTCCCACCAGAGTTCTTGAAGCATTTTCGTAACACTCGCGTGATGATCAAACCTACCAGTAACAAATCTAGCAGCCCGGCTCTGAATTGCTTCTATGTCCTCCCTCAATCCGACCTGATAGGGATCCCACACGCTCGAGCAGTGCTCAAGAATGGGTCGTATTAGTGTTTTATAAGCGGTATCCTTTACAGATGAACCACATCTTCCCAAAATTCTACCAATGACCGAAGACGACTATCCGCCTTCCCCACAACTGCCAGTACATGCTTGTCGCACTTCATATCGCTCTGCAATGTTACGCCCAAATATTTAATCGACGTGACTGTGTCAAGCGCGACACTACTAATGGAGTATTCAAGCATTACGGGATTCTATATTTAGAGTTAGCTGCCATTCTTTACACCAATCACAAATCCTGCCCAAATCATCTTGTATCCTTCTACAGTGACGACACCTTCCCATACACCACAGCATCATCAGCAAACAACCGCACATTGCTATCCACCATATCCAAAAAATAGTTTTTGTAGATAGAAAACAACAGCGGACCTACCACACTTCTCTGGGGCACTCCAGATGATACCCTCACCTCCGATGAACACTCACAATCGAGGACAACGTACTGTGTTCTATTACTTTCGCAATTATGGACGGCTATAGACGCAGCGTGATCCAAGTGTTCCTGCACGGGACTATGCCTGGCAAAAGGAGGTCCGACACCATGTTAGGAGGTATCCCATGACTTTTGCCTACCCAACAGCAGTGGGTTGAGATAGGCCGTAGAAGAAGAAGTTTAAGTCACTATTTGCTAATTAATTTCCACTAGTACTTGTTCATATCTTACACTAATACTCCACAATTTCGTAATACTATCAAACCATTCATGCATCATGACCTAAATATTGAAGTATGTCTTACTTTACTGTAATTTATGGCAGTAATCACATCCATTTGCAAACAGAGGAAACGCGAGGGAACGGAAATACGCAAGGCATTTCTTATGTTTGGCAATAAACAGAAAGTAAAAAATAAATAAATGACTTACGTTCTGAGGCTTCTTGTGTTCCTTTTTCTGTCAACAAACGGTGCAGTTCTGATGAAAATGACACGACCAGATGAAAAAAATGAATTTTGTAGAACTCATTGTCGAGGGAGTTGCGTCTCCTAGAGTTCTATGTGAAGGGAGTAACGCAAGACGAACTGAATGTGGAACCCGGAGCTGTGCATGAAGCGATCCACCGACTCACGCTGCAGAGTACGCTTTGCGCCCCTCCTAAAAGGTGTTAGTTGCTAACACTTCTCCACTGTCTTGCTGTATAGCACAAACAGCCTTCTGCACGTCGTATTGGATCAGCTGGTAACACAGCCTATGCTGGAGACTGAAGTTCGGGAAGGTAAAAAACAAAACTGAATCTCTTCGCAACTGGCAGATAAATTCAGTGACCCGGGTTCGTGTCCCGGACAGTACATAGTGTGTAACACGCTACAGAATGAAGCTTCCATCTGAAAATCATGTGGAATCATTGAGGTCTCATTCACAACTTCGCCGCTAAGTACGTTTTTGTCACTACCTCAAAAATTAATTACGCGGTGACTTCAAAAAGTAAATTACACATTATTATTGTAAGCCAAGTAAATTTTATTGAATGCTAGACTGTACTTCAAAATGACATAGATACGTGACACTATTTTTCAAAATAGTCGTCAAGTCTCTGTAAGCAATGGTCGGAACGTTCTACTAATCGTTCAATTCCTCGACAATAGAAATTAGCTCCTTTTCCACGTAACCATTGGAGGACGTAGTCTTCGACGGAGAACCTTTGATTGCCGCGAATCAGTTCCTCGATTACCTGGACATTGTCCTCTGCGGTTGATTTCGTCAGCCTTCCTTTCCAATCAGCATCACCGACGTCTCTTCGGCCTTGGTGGAGTTATTGACACATTTTCACTACCACTGGACGCGACACTCTATTTGGCCCAACACCGCCAAAATTTCACAGTGAATCTGTAATGAAATTTCGACGTTTAGCCGACAAGAATCGTAGCCTCAGGCGTACTTCAACTTAAGAGTACATTTCCATTTGTCACGCCACTTCCTGGTATCCGCACCACACCAAAATTGTGTCTGCAGGAAATCCAGAACATATATTCTGTTATGAAAACGCTCCGCTCTGGTTGTGCAGTGATCGTAACTCGGTACGATATCTGTAACTCATTTGTTGAATTATATGAATGCGTGACGTCTGTTCTTCCGGACATATCCGAAAGAACGAACACAGCGCATTTTTATAATTGATTTGCCTAGACCGGCAATGGATCCAGCTTCTTCACGGCGGATGAACTAGTACGTCCGACCTCCTGCGGGAATCCCAGAGTAACGAGCATGGGGGAAATGGACAGGACTGTGGATATCTGGGGCTCGGTGGGCATGTGCGTCGGCCGTGAGGCGTACCGGGATAGTCCGCGCGGTTGCGATCTCTGTCTCGGTTGGCACAGTTGTTAACGCACCTGCCTAGTCAGCAGGTGTTTCCAGCTTCGATTCTGGGTCCGGTATACATTTTCACTAGTCGCCGCTGATTTCGCGTAATGTCCCGATGCAGCTGTCATCAGTAAACCCTTCCCTTCCCTTCCCTTTCCTTTCCTTCCTCCCTCCTTTCAATTTACATATCATTTGCTGAAGTCCCATTTCGGACTGCGGTGAAAGCTATTTATATATATTTTTTAAAGCTTTCAACTTGACTGTTACAGAGACTTGCAGATCTACTACTAAACATACAGAGTGGTTATAATTAACTTGCAGCTATTCACAAAGGTCCAGTGTGAGCTGTAATTATCGTATGGCAGCGAAATTTGGTACATATTCAACTGTATAAACGTGGAACCAATTTACGCTGGAAAAAAATTAGTTTAAATTTTGGCCACTGGGTACAAATATGGTGCTGCGAATGCAAGTCAGATATATGGAAGTGTTTCCGTATGTAATGGATTAGGAACGGGACGTGTGCAGAAGACGTCAAACAAGTGAGAAAGAAATAATGTTGATTTTATTATTAACTGCAGCTTAAACAGTTTGTTTGAGCCACGAGATTACGAGATGCTGCACAGCGCCAGATTTGCATCTGGTGGTCAAAATTGGAACTTTTTTTTTTCAAAGTAAATCTGTTCCGCATTAACACATTAGCACACCCACCACGTTTCGCTGCCATACGATAATTACAGTCCACATTGGACCTCCGTGAATGGCTGCACATTAATTACAACCACCCCGTATAACAACCAAATTAATGGACTCAGTCTGCAGAAGCGCTCGCGATTTGTCCTCAGAAATTCGTAATTCGCTAACACTGTTTAATGTTGAGTGAGAGTGGAATCACGATTTCACAACCGCTGTACGAAGTGCACATAAATAAATTCGCTATTTGGATAGTTCAACGAACACCTCTAATGATGAATAACAGCCGGGACTTAAAATCGTGGGCCTACCACTGATCGCAGAAAGCTGTATGAACATGAAAATTTACGTCAAGATTTCGGATAACATCGGACAAAGTCTTTATTAGAAAATACCAGAAAATTATTGTTAGTTTCTCGTAATGTATTGTACAACAGACACTTCAAGCCCAGCTTTTTTATCCATCATCAGCATCAGTATCCCGTTCGAGATAAAATCCTCCCCCCCCAGACTTATCCATTTACTGTGGACTTACGCCATGTGCTCCCACGTTGCTTCGGTGTATTTTGTAACTGACCAACACATTTTCCTTAGATCGATGCCTTGGGCATTCCTTATCTCTTGCTGCAACCCAGCCAGAAACTCTCTAGAGCCACCTGTCATTCATTTCCTTGACTAGTGGCTCTCCCGCTCCCCTTGCTTCCAGATCTCTCCGTAATTCCCAACATGCATCTTCCCATTGACCACTGCGCAACCATCGGCATTTAAATGTTTGTTGCGTAGAAAGTCATTGTCTCTCACTATCGTAAGTCAGACTGCCAGCAAACACTGTCATTGGAGACACAACGCTAACTTGCTTATAAAAACTATGGTTTTGCTTCAGACAAGCAGTTCACAAAATATTAAAACACGTGTTACGCTGTTACCGTTGTCAATTAGCACAGCGGACCGGTCGCCAGACAATTAGGAGGTTGCCCTTGTGTCTGCATATGAAACACCGAAAGTGGCATTCCGTTAGATTCATATACCGGTGGATCATCCCACCGGTTGAGAAAACTGTGTGTCTGTAGACCATTGTAATTTACTTAAGCTAGTGAGCATGTCTTCCTTCCGTAGTTGTATCTGGCATGTGGCTCGCCATGCTTGGGTGGACAATTTGCTCTACCTCAATTTGTTGTTTACCATCTCCTCCCTCTCGTCTCCTCACTGACACTTGATCCTTCTGTACGGCAATGAGATGATAGTGTGTATGGGGACGCTCACCGATTCAAGTCTTCTCTACACCCTTGTTTTACTGCGTTGTAGATCTCTCTACCCCATATTCCTACATGTCGTGGTACCTAGCAGAACTGCACCCTGGTTTTTGATCTGCTGTAAGACATCTTGGGCAGTCCGAATATTTTTTCTACTGCTTACATCTATTGTGCAGATTTCAGGGCACTGAGATGAGAAAATGAATACTGAGATGGCGTCTCATCCACTCCATTGCTTCAGAACTTCGGGACTTTGTGTGCCTAAGCATCATAATTTGCTAACTACATCCTGAGACATGATGCCTGAATGTCTGACGGTGCTGGGCAATTTTAACGCGCAGCTGGCAAGGACAGTAAACACTAAACATGCCGATACCAGGACATAAAGTCTTTGCAGATTTCATAAAGTGTACTCAGTTGGACGTTAGCTAAGCCCCGAAGACAGCCGCGTGGATAATATAGGCAGATGTGAGCATTTGGGAAAGGACGTGTAATTGGGCTCAAAGAAGCCAATTGGAGTAATCGGCGAATCGCTCGACATCCGAATGGGAGCGGAGCCATTATTCGACGATGATGGCAGGAATAGGTGAATGATGCCCGAACACTTCATCAAGCTGGGATCGGTCGACAGAGAAAAACGACGGAATATGAGGGCCGAGCAACTGTCAGAGAGCCAGGCACTCAGAGCCTCGGATGAGTTATCATCACCGACCCGATGTGCAACTCGTGATTCAGTGACCATAAGGACCATTAATTGACGGCTCACAGAGAGGGGATGAGCTCACGCGCCCCTTGCGCCGACTACCTTTGTCCTGTGTACACCAGCAAGTGCGTCTGCTGTAGTGTCCTGCACTTTTGGCCTGGAATCTTACTGACTGGAGTAGAATTGTCTTCAGTAATGAGCAACGCTTCGAACTAAGACCAAATGACGAGCGGAAACGTGTCTGGTGACCCCCTGGGCGGTGGGATACCAAGCTGACTGACGCCCGCCATCCGGCCCGACAACCAGGAGTGATGGTCCGGGATGCCTTTTCTTTTCGTAGCAGCACCTCTTTGGTTGTCACCCGATGCATGCTTACAGCGGAGCGTCGACGACATTCGATGCCGCGTTTTGCTGCCCTTCATGGCAAGCCAGCCTCGGCTTACATTTCAGCAAGATAATGCACGCCCGCAGACGGCGAGAGTTTCTACTGCTTGCCTTCGTGCTTGTCAAACCTCACCTTGGCCAGTAATGCCGCCGAATCTCTGCCCGGTTGAGAACGTTTGAATCATTGTGCACACCGGCCCCCAATCAGATTTGACGTTCTAACGCGCCAGTTGGACAGAATTTGGTTCGGTATCCCTCAGGACGACATCCAAAATCTCTGGAAATCAATGGCAAGCCGAATAATGGCTTGCATAAGGGCCGTAGGTGGACCAACGCGTTATTGGCTTGCTCACTTTATGAAACTCTTTCTCTTGAATAATTTCTCTTGAGTAAATCATCTAATTTTTATGAAATTGTAATCATTTGTTTGTCTGTACATGTACATGACATTTACCGATTTTCGTCCCATGTAGATAATTCCTTTTTTTTAGTTTATTACAGGAGGCGGAATCTGAAGACACTATTAGGGGAAAAATCTGAACAAACAAGTGAAGAAGTGTATTCTCCTGCTTGGACATACACATATTATGTAGTGAACTGTTGGGGAAAAAAGCTCAATGAACTTTGACCTGATTGGTTGGGTCGTTGTTTTTTGTTTAAGTAGTTAGTCGCTCACTTAGCAGATAGTGCGTCGTAAAAACGTTTCTTTAAAACGATAGGTGGAACGTAACACACACGTAGCATATATCTTAGTCGACACAGTTACGTTCTGAATAAATTTGCTAATGTGTGTTCCTGGGAAGTCACAATAATTTCGCTTATGAGAACAGATATCGTTCAGACCAGGAGATATGTGTGTTGACATCCAGCAAGAGCACTGATTATCTTGCTGTTGAGCACGCTGAACTCATCATCATTCATGTTCACGTTTGTAACACCGCTTGAAAATATTTTACTACCAGATATGCTCGCTCGCACCCGGACGCTCTCAGAACACTATAATTATGAGACCACACGAAACTTCAGTCACGGCTTAGAATCTATTGAAAATATATTCATTTTATGTTTCGCGATACACAGAAATCTCATTCCACTTGGTTGCAATCTGAAACGACTCCACTGTGCAACTGGTAAGATTTCACTCTCAAGGCAGTGGTCACTACTATCCACCAGTAGACTTTTGATTGGTAATTAACAAAGTTTCCATTAATTACGGTTCTTTCCATAGCTGCAGAACAGACTTTGAAGTTCCATGTTTACTGTTATTTAGTTATTGAGTATATACCTGCACCAGTTTGTAGGTTTCCGCTAATTTCGCTAAAGAGATCGGAAGTTACCTAATGAAGTATGTGCCGGAATGAAAGACACAACGGCTAGATTTCACACTCTTTTTTTAAAAAAAATACTTCTTTTTCTGTCATTTTTATTCAACGTAAGTATTATACCTCTCGCACAGCAGTCACCCCGCTGCGGTCATAGGCAACGGAAATCATATATCGGAATGGAGGATAGTACTTCTCTCTAGGTTAACTAATTAACAGCCACATATGTACACATCTGCTGCTAAATGTCGTATTCATAAATGAACGAATGGATTCGACATAATTGTTCATACGTTTATCATAGAAACTCCGCCGAAATGCCAAAGGCGGAGCTACACAATAATCACAAGGGGATTATCCGCAAAGCGCAGAGTACATTAATCACGGAGCTTGGGGGAAATCATAGGTGTCCAGCAACCTGCAACAATTCCAAGAGGACTGCAACGAAATATAATTAGGGGACGAGGTAATTCCACTAGTAGGAACTACAGAGGGCGCTTATAATCGAGCTTTCACTACAGCAGACTCTACAGTGGTGGTGGTGGTGGTTAGTGTTTAACGTCCCGTCGACAACGAGGTCATTAGAGACGGAGCGCAAGCTCGGGTTAGGGAAGGGTTGGGAAGGAAATCGGCCGTGCCCTTTCAAAGTAACCATCCCGGCATTTGCCTGAAACGATGTAGGGAAATCACGGAAAACCTAAATCAGGGTGGCTGGAGACGGGATTGAACCGTCGTCCTCCCGAATGCGAGTCCAGTGTGCTAACCACTGCGCCATCTCGCTCGGTCAGACTCTACAAGCAGAACTAGAAACGTCAATGCTACCAGAACAAGAGAAATAGAATCAATGAATAAACAAGCATACTGAAATACGACGACCGTGTCGAAATCATTGCAGAAGTTGTCATATATTCTTTGTTATTTGTTGCAATCGTTTAAATTCGATGTTTGGTTGAAATGAAAGAAGGAACACTAGTGTTTAACGTTCCATCGACAACGAGGTTATTAGAGACGAAGCAGAAGCTCAGATTAGAGAAAGGTGCCCTTTCAAAGGAACCATCCCAGCATTCGTCTGAAGCGATTTACGTAAATCAGGGAAATCCTTAATCTGGATGCTCGGACGGGGCTTTGCATAGGTGTCCTTCCGAATAAGAGTCCAGTATATTACTAGGGACATGATATGTTTAGTAAGCCAAAACACTGTTTATGATCAAAGGCTTTTAGTTATGATGGTATTTTTTGCTGCTGTACGCTTATTTCGGCTCCATGGCCATATCACGCCATCTGCAAACATATGGAGTTGTTAGTATATTTACCTGTGTCCGTTTGTAACTAGTAACAGTTATGTATATAGCTGTCGTGATATTTTTTACTGTAACACGTCTTTAACCCTGTCGTTGTCTAATATCTTTCACTGCTGTGTGTCGTAGGCGTAGCGCAGACGAAACTGTAGATATGTATGTCTCAGCTGTGGAATTTTTTGCTGAGCTATAGTCCCTAAGACGTGTTTGACATCTTTCGGAAGTTTGAGAGGTTCCTCTGACATCGATGTTACAGGGGTATGTAATTAACTTTTTCATGAATGGAGTGTGTGGTAGCGGTAAATTTTTTGCCTAATGTTTGCTGGTATTTTGTCTGTAAATTTGTTTTATCGTTATCGTCTTCCATAATTTCAATAAAGTTGTCATTATAATCTTTATGTTTTGAATCAGTTTTTTCGTTACTAATTTTGTCTGGAAATGTGCGTGTATGTATGTATACAGGTATTGTTCCTTCTAAAAAGTTCATTATTACGCCCTTTGGTGTTATGTGCAAAATTTACATCTCATTTTCGATTTGGTTTACTTTGTCGCCTTCTGTTTGCATATGGCCGAAGACTGTGGATGGCTTTATGTCAACGTTCCTGGTATGTTTTCAGTACCTAATTTTGACGTTGCTGCTTGTTTGGCCTGTACAAAATTATACAGTCCTGGGTATGTGTGCACTGGTAATTTCATTTTTCCGGAGTGCGTTTTTGTTCCTGGGTTATGTTAAGTGCGGTATGCAGATCTTGCTGTGGTTTTCTTTAGTAATGTGTTAAGTTTGTTATAGTAGTATTGACTTCATTAAAAGGATTACATTTGCGGCGTTGTTAGAACTTCAATGTTGGTATCGCCTAGTACGTACCTGTCTTTTACGTAATTTCCACACACGCCCTGCAACCATCTGCGGATATGGTGTGTTTGTATTTACTTTTGCCAAAAAGACAGTGATATGACGTTTCTTTTGAGAGGAAACCGTTATTTACCCGCAAAAATAAATAAAAATTCTAGTTCTATCTAGAGGAATGATCACAACGACTTATTTCTTTACCGTCGTACTGAATAAAATTGTTAGCGAGTGGCCTGAATGCGATAAAACATTGCCACTTACTCTTCTAAAATAGATTTGTAGCTCATGCAACACATTCTGGACTTCTGCTCACCATTCCGTGTTTATCCACTAGGTTTATTGATGGTTCTTGTAATATGTCCGTTGGGTAACTTGTTACGTCACGGGGCACCGTGGTATCGGTTGGTGAAAGACACCTGCGAGCTTGGAGACTAGACGAACGGTAATCTGATTGGGACACAAGAGGCACTGCACGGCTAGTATACAGCATATTCCCAAGCAGTAGGAACAGGTGTAGTATGTGTAATGTGCTGCGAATACATGGAAATAAAGATCCCTTATCATTTAGCTACAATATAGCAGGTCAGCAACTGGAAGCAGTTAATTTCATAAATTATCTGGGAGTAGGCATTAGGAGTGATTTAAAATGGAATGATCATATAAAGTTGATCGTCGGTAAAGCCGATGCCAGACTGAGATTCATTGGAAGAATCCTAAGGAAATGCAATCCTAAAACCAAGGAAGTAGGTTACAGTACACTTGTTCGCCCATTGGTCACCAGTGTGGGATCCGTACCAGATAGGGTTAATAGAAGAGATAGAGAAGATCCAACGGAGAGCAGCGTGCTTCGTTACAGGATCATTTAGTAATCGCGAAACGTTACGGAGATGATAAACTTCAGTGGAAGACTCTGCAGGAGAGACGCTCAGTAGCTCGGTACGGAATTTGTTGATGTTTCGAGAACATGCCTTCACCAAGGAGTCAAGCAATATATCGCTCCCTCCTACATATATCTCGCGAAGAGACCATGAGGATAGATCGGAGAGATTAGAGCCCACACAGAGGCATATCGACAGTCCTTCTTTGCACGAACAATACGAGACTGGAATAGAAGGGAGAACCGATAGAGGTACTCAAGGTACCCTCCGCCACACATCGTCAGGTGGCTTGCGGAGTATGGGTGCAGATGAAGATGTAGATGTACGACGTTGAACCTAGTCGATGTGTGTTTTATTTATTAACAGGTCATGTCCCATAACCCAGACATCTGCATGGAGTGGCATTCTATGAACAGGGAGGAGAAGGTTCCGCTGACCACGTCGTGTTCCAAATAGACAGGCTCTGTGATTTCTGTAAAGAGCAACTATCACAGTGCAGCATTTAAAAGTTACGAATTAAAACGGTCTTGATTGCATAAAAACATTGATTACAATGATGACCAGTTTCAGTTTATTTGCAGAACATCTTCAGACCAATCCCTGACATAGAAGTACATTTACAGATTTAGATGGACATGTAACGACGAGAGTTATTAGTTAAAATATATAAGAGTAAGAATAATTAAAAAAAAAAAACAAGAAAATGTACCCAATGGTAACAGGCGGAGGTGGTGAACGAAGCAGGTACCGTTTGTTGAGAGGCGAGCGTCAACTGCTGGTTAGTGTGGAGACGCTACGGGTTAAGTGGGAGAGGGTCCGCCCACCGCCTTCCACATGACGTCAGTAGCAGCCAATGAGACAAACCGTAGATAAGTACGCTATAGAAGTAAAGTACGTACAACGGAGTAGCATAAAACAAAATATAAACAGTGAAATTCTAAGGTAAATAAAACAATTGTTAACATTTATGGAATATTCCGTCAGTTCTTGGAGGAGCGTAGGAACATTAATAAGTTGAATACACAGTATTAAGGATCCACAATAATATTTATTTAATAGGCCATTATGAACTGGCTTTCGGCTTCTTAGGTCATCGTCAGATAATTAAGCTATCTGACGATGGCCTAAGGAACCGAAAGACGATTCAAAGCGAAAAATTAAATATGTATTATTGGATCAATGATGTAGTTTGTATTAAAGTTATTAAGAAAAGTTAACTGCTAGAGAAAGGAGTTTATTAAATTACTTTTGATAAATTACATGTAGAGAACCAATAGGACTCGCTTCTGACAAAGAAGATTGCATTCTATGGGCCGTTCGTCAAGTCGGCGACGATACATCAACTATAACCACAGCAAAGATAAACTAAAGAGACATCGTTGGTTGCCAAGGAAACGTGTAGAGTATCGATATGAACCGTGTGCGGCAACCAGACATTGGTTCCAAGGACGTAACAACCACTGGCCACTGGTACGTGTTGATGAGGAACGGCAAACAAAATGGCTCTGAGCACTATGGGACTAAACATCTACGGTCATCAGTCCCCCAGAACTTAGAACTACTTAAACCTAACGAACCTAAGGACATCACACAACACCCAGTCATCACGAGGCAGAGAAAATCCCTGACCCCGCCGGGAATAGAACCCGGGAACCGAACGGCAAACACAAAGATCCATTATGCGTCGACGTGATGTATGATACATGAGAAACGGTGAGCGGAGCTTCCCTTTTATAAGCTTGGTCTTTACTAGCAAGTCAGCAATTGGTGACAGGTACCGATCGGTACTTCACAGCTGCACCTAACGTTATCTGAGTAACACATGATTTTGCCGAGTAACAAATGTTGCTTTCACATTAGTTTTTAAAGCTGGATAACTGGTTATCATACATGACTCAATATTAATGTTATAAACAATGTTAGCGGTATAAGTGGTGATATTATGATCATTCATACCTTAATGTGTAACCACTACCATGTGTCAGTTGTTTTTTTCTCTGCGTCTAACAGTCTTCCCGAAAACATGTCACATAGTTTATTACCTGATATTCTGTGCACGGTCATGACTGCACCACCATCAGTATAGACTAAGAGCTTTGCGTCCACGCATCCTTACTTGGACAGGTGACCAGCTGCTCAGAGGAAAATTCGCATTAATGGCTTGATCTTGCCACATGTAGTTGGAGGTACTAACCAATCTAAAAACATACAACTCCTAAGTACACTATCCTCGGTCACCAGCAAAAATGTCTGCACTTACACCCCTAGCACACAGTGCATTTCAGAGCCCTTGTCTTAGATCGGTCTTATAGACCTAAAATGGTGACCACAGCTAGAAACTAATCTTATCAATACCAAGGCACTTTCATAATCATAATTACCCCGGGGATGAGGGGCTACATTTTGCCCAACCAAAAAATTAACAAAAAAACGAAATTCTTTAATCGTTGTTCAATTATAGTAACACTATGCCTTTTAAATAGGTACTGACGTGTAATCAGGGTCCAGAGCCTGAAAATATTTTCACCGACTTCACGGCAACCACAAAAAATATTTAAAAAATGCAAATTTCATTCACTGATGTCAACTTTTAGTCTCAAAATACTTTTTAAAGAAGTATTGATGTGGAAGTAAGGCATCTAATGTGGAAATATTGAATACGACCTTCACTGGAGAAAGTGACATCTACTACTGAGAGTTACGTTTTTGGATAATCTAACAGAAGAATTCATTAAAATCAATAAAAATTTCTAAGTTTTAAGATATAAAGAAACTGACTTAATTACAAAGTTGGCCATAAAGTACCCGCCACCTCTCAACTACCCAAATTGGTTATGCCAGGGTAAAAATTTATTGTGAACTAGACTGCTTTTTACATTTAAAAAACGATAAATACGTCTCGGACCATTACCTGAAAGTCATCAAATAAAAATCGTCAATTCACAGGGACAGAAAGTGGTTTGGGCGCGGGAACACAGCGGTTCAACTCTTCACGCATGAACACAGACAGGGTACTGGAATGTCGAAAAGCGCCTATGACGACGAATCTCAATGTCAAAAAGGCACAATTCTGCCAGCCATTGAGGGTTTTCTAATCTGGGAGATGATGATAACTGTGATTTTCTGCCAACAGGCCTGCGGTAGGCTGCTGAGCCATTATACACGTGTATCAGTAGGTTTTACTCAAAGTAAAATACTTGGTAAGGTTTATTAAAATGGAAAAGAAGGAAGATATCCGGTTCACGTCCAGTCGACGAAGTGGTCATTACAGACGGATCACCAGCACACTGTGGACAACTGTGAGGAATAAAATCAGCCATTTCACTTTCAGAATAATCATTCTAGTACTTCGCCTTAGCAGTTTAGGCAGACCATGGATAACCTTGAACATACATCTTCCGAATGCAATATTGAAATTGAAATAAATCGTACTACTCCGGTGCTAGCAGAAATATCTCATTTTGTATCACTTATGTGTATTATACACTTGAACGCCTATCACGAATCCTTTTCTTCTATGAGGTCCCGAAGAGCAGCTTTCAGTAGGAGAACAGAGATGAAGGTATCTCGTAGTCTGCTCGAAGATAGCTGAAGGCTGCTGAGTGTAAGCGATAAATATTGTTTAGTCGTAGCCTTTGCCTGACTGTGCCAGTTCAGCACGGCCACAGTCACATACAAGCAGCACCAGGCACCCTGACATACTGCTATCTGATGTGCACAGCACGCAACCCACAAGTTGCAGGACGTCAACACACGGACCATACATTATCTGGTAATGAAATGAATTAACATGTCCAAGTAAAAGTCCACTCATAGTTTCCCGTTGATCTCAAACATATAATAAATATCCAGAATAAAGCCCTAAAATTACCTTTAAAAGAAGGCTACACACTAAAGTCACAATATTCATGGGATACATCATAACATGGAAGTGAAACATGGACGGTAAATAGTTTGGACAAGAAGAGAATAGAAGCTTTCGAAATGTGGTGCTACAGAGGAATGCTGAAGATTAGATGGGTAGATCACATAACGAATGAGGAGGTATTGAATAGAATTGGGGAGAAGAGGAGCTTGTGGCACAACTTGACTAGAAGAAGGGATCGGTTGGTAGGACATGTTCTGAGGCATCAAGGGATCACAAATTTAGTATTGGAGGGCAGCGTGGAGGGTAAAAATCGTAGAGGGAGACCTAGAGATGAATACACTAAGCAGATTCAGAAGGATGTAGGCTGCAGTACGTACTGGGAGATGAAGCAGCTTGCACAGAATAGAGTAGCATGGAGAGCTGCATCAAACCAGTCTCAGGACTGAAGACCACAACAACAACAACAACAACAACAACATCCTAACATCGTATCGGACCTCCTTTTGCCCGGCGTAGGGAGGTAACTCGACGTGGCGTGGACTCAGCAAGTCGTTGGAAGTCACCTGCAGAAATACTGAGCCATGCTGTCACTGTAGCCGTCCATAATTGCGCAAGTGTTGCAGGTGCAGGAGTTTGTGCACGAAATGACCTCTCAGTTATGTCCCGTAAATGTTCGACGGGATTCATGTCGGGCGATCGGGGTGACCAAATCATTCGTTCGAATTGTCCAGAATGTTCTTCTAGCCAATCGCGAAAAATGGTACAGTGTCACCCATCCACAACATTCTATCATTGTTTGGAAACATGAGGTCCATGAATGACAGTAAGTGGTCTCCAAGTAGACGACCATAACCATTTCGGTTCAGCTGCACCAGAGGACCCAATCCATTACATGTACACACAACCCAGACCGTTATGGGAGTCACCAACAGCTAGCAGAGTGCCTTATTGACTACTTACGTCCATGGCATCGTGAGGTCTGCGCTCACTTGAACCCTACAATCACCTCTTACCATCTGAAATCGGGACTCATACGACCAGGTCACGATTTTCCAGTTGTCAGGCGATGTCGTGCTACTAGCAAATGCACTCGCGTCGGCCTTCTGCTGCCATAACCGATTAAGGCCGTATTTCGCAGCACTATCCTAACGGATACATTCAACGTATGTTCCACATTGATTTCTGCTGTTATTTCGCGCAGTGTTGCTTGTCTGTTACCTCTGACAGCTCTACGCAAACGCCGCTGCTCTCGGTCGTTAAGTTCAGGCCGTCGGCCATCGCATTGTCCATAGTGAGAGGTACTGCCTAAAATTTGGTACTTTCGGCTCATATTTATACACTGAAGAGCTAAAGAAACTGGTTCACCTGCCTAAATTCGTGTAGGACCCCCCCAAGAGCACGCAGAAGTGCCGCAACACGACGTGGTATGGGCTCAACTGATGTCTGAAGCAGTCCTGGAGGGAACTGACAGCATGAATCCTGCAGGACTGTCCATAAATTCGGAAGAGTACGACGGGGTGGAGATCTCTTCTGAACAGCACGTCGCAAGGCCTCCGAGATATGCTCAATAATGTTCATGTCTGGGGAGTTTGGTGGCCAGCGTAAGTGTTTAAACTCAGAAGAGTGTTCCTGGAGCCAATCTGTAACAATTGCGGAAGTGCGGGGCGTCGCGTTGTCCTGCTGAAATTGCCCAAGTCCGTCGTAATGCACAATGGACATGGATGCAGGTGATTAGACACGATGCTTGCGTACCTGACACCTGGCAGAGTCGTATCTAGAGGTATCATGAGTCCCATACTGCTCCAACTGCACACTACCCACACTGTCACGGAACCTCCACCAGTTATCAGTCCCCTGACATGCAGGGTCCAAGAGTTCATGAGGTTGTCTCCATACCCGTACACGTCCATATGCTCGATAAAATTTGAAACGAGGCTCGTCCGATCAGGCAACATGTTTCCAGTCATTAACAGTCCAATTTCGGTGTTGACGGGCCCAGGCGAGGCGTAAAACGTTGTGTCGTGCAGTCGTCAACGATACACGAGCGGGCCTTCGGCTCGGAAAGCACAATATCGATGATCTTTCGTTAAATGGTTCGCACGCTGACACTTGTTGATGTCCCAGCACTGATATCTACAGCAATTTGTGGAAAGGTTGCACTTCTCTCGTGTGAACGATTCTCTTCAGTCGTTATTGGTCCCGTTCTTGCAGGATCTTTTTCCGGTCGCAGCGATGTGGGAGATTTGATGTTTTACCCGATTCCTGATATTCACGGCACATTCGTGAAGCGGTCGTACGGGAAAATCCCCACATCATCTCTACTTCGGAGATGTTGTGTCCCATCGCTCGTACACCGACTATAACACCACGTTCAAACTCACTTAAATCTTGATAAACTGCCATTGTAGCATCAGTAACCGATCTAACAGCTGGCCTTAGGCATTGTTTTACATAGGCGTTGCCGACCGCAGCGCCATATTCTGCTTGTTTACATACCTCTGTATTTGAAAACTCATACCTGTATCAGTTCCTTTGGCGCTTCAGTGTATAATTGCTTTCTTCGAACAATTTCGTTTCCAGGATGACATTTCACAACCAACGATGCTATATACACTCCTGGAAATTGAAATAAGAACACCGTGAATTCATTGTCCCAGGAAGGTGAAACTTTATTGACACATTCCTGGGGTCAGATACATCACATGATCACACTGACAGAACCACAGGCACATAGACACAGGCAACAGAGCATGCACAATGTCGGCACTAGTACAGTGTATATCCACCTTTCGCAGCAATGCAGGCTGCTATTCTCCCATGGAGACGATCGTAGAGATGCTGGATGTAGTCCTGTGGAACGGCTTGCCATGCCATTTCCACCTGGCGCCTCAGTTGGACCAGCGTTCGTGCTGGACGTGCAGACCGCGTGAGACGACGCTTCATCCAGTCCCAAACATGCTCAATGGGGGACAGATCCGGAGATCTTGCTGGCCAGGGTAGTTGACTTACACCTTCTAGAGCACGTTGGGTGGCACGGGATACATGCGGACGTGCATTGTCCTGTTGGAACAGCAAGGTCCCTTGCCGGTCTAGGAATGGTAGAACAATGGGTTCGATGACGGTTTGGATGTACCGTGCACTATTCAGTGTCCCCTCGACGATCACCAGCGGTGTACGGCCAGTGTAGGAGATCGCTCCCCACACCATGATGCCGGGTGTTGGCCCCGTGTGCCTCGGTCGTATGCAGTCCTGATTGTGGCGCTCACCTGCACGGCGCCAAACACGCATACGACCATCATTGGCACCAAGGCAGAAGCGACTCTCATCGCTGAAGACGACACGTCTCCATTCGTCCCTCCATTCACGCCTGTCGCGACACCACTGGAGGCGGGCTGCACGATGTTGGGGCGTGAGCGGAAGACGGCCTAACGGTGTGCGGGACCGTAGCCCAGCTTCATGGAGACGGTTGCGAATGGTCCTCGCCGATACCCCAGGAGCAACAGTGTCCCTAATTTGCTGGGAAGTGGCGGTGCGGTCCCCTACGGCACTGCGTAGGATCCTACGGTCTTGGCGTGCATCCGTGCGTCGCTGCGGTCCGGTCCCAGGTCGACGGGCACGTGCACCTTCCGCCGACCACTGGCGACAACATCGATGTACTGTGGAGACCTCACGCCCCACGTGTTGAGCAATTCGGCGGTACGTCCACCCGGCCTCCCGCATGCCCACTATACGCCCTCGCTCAAAGTCCGTCAACTGCACATACGGTTCACGTCCACGCTGTCGCGGCGTGCTACCAGTGTTAAAGACTGCGATGGAGCTCCGTATGCCACGGCAAACTGGCTGACACTGACGGCGGCGGTGCACAAATGCTGCGCAGCTAGCGCCATTCGACGGCCAACACCGCGGTTCCTGGTGTGTCCGCTGTGCCGTGCTTGTGATCATTGCTTGGACAGCCCTCTCGCAGTGTCCGGAGCAAGTATGGTGGGTCTGACACACCGGTGTCAATGTGTTCTTTTTTCCATTTCCAGGAGTGTAGTTACAGAAATACGCAAAAGGTAAACATAATGTGATGTACACGCTGATAATCCAGAGAATTATGACCACTGACCTACTATCGATATAAAATCGTCCAGTTGACAGCAGCGTCACCCGGCGAGGAATGACTGTTACACACACGCATGGTGCTAGTAGTATCGGTGGCTCTGCTGTGCGTGTGTAGGATGGGGATGGAGCGCGACCTATCTGAGTTTGACCGACGGCAGATTATGATGACCCGGCGACTCGGCAAGAGCATTTCAGAAACTGAGCGATTTGTCGAGCGATCAAGGAGTGCTGTGGTGAGTGTATTCAACACGTGGCGAAACCGAGGTGAAACGACGTCCAGACGTCGTGGGTTACTGCGGTCACCTCTTATTACAAATGTCGGACGTTGTAAGCTGCGCAGGTTGGTAAAACAGGACAGGTGGCGAACTGTGGCGGAATTAACATCAGGCTTTAATAATGGGCAGAGTACAAGTGAGTCTGAACACTCCTAACGATGGACCTTTGCAGGCGACGACCCATGCATGTGCCAATGTTAACATCACGACATCAGCAACTACGAATGAGACGGGCACATTACCATTGGCACTGGACGTTGGCACAGTGTCAGAGCGTTGCACAGTCTGAAGAATTCCGATACCTCTTCTTCATTATGCCTATGGGAGGACGCGAATCTGTCGTCTTCCAGGGGAACAGCTCCTGTATTTCGGGACGGAGACAAGATGGCGGCGGCTCCATTATGCTCTGGAGAAGATTCCCGTGGGCATTCATGGGTCAATGCTCATGCAAGGCAACGATAGCCACGCAGTATCGTACGCTCGTTGCATACCATGTACACCCCTTCATTACGATCATGTTTCCCAACGCAGTGGGGTTTTTCAAGAAGATAATGTGCCAACTCAAACGGCCAGGAGTGTGATGGACTGGTTCGAGGAATACAGTGGCGAGTTCCAATTAATGTGCTGGTCCCCAGCTCTCCAGATCTGAACCCAGTGGAATAAATCTGGAATGTGATTTAATGTGGTGTCAGGGCTTACCGCCCTCCCTCTTCCCCTCCCCCTGGCCCCTTCCCGGAATTTACAGGAAATTGGTGACTTGTGCATGCAGATGTGGCGCCCACTCTCTACAGTGACCTAAAAAGGTTTCATTGCTTGCATGCCACGACGTATCGCCGCTGTAATACGTGCCATAGCTGGGCATACTGGCTATTAGATCATAATGTTCTGGCTGATTACTGTAGGTACCTGATGATAACAGATTCACTTTGAAACACACAATGCCGGAAGAAAAGTAGAATGAAATATTTACTGTCACAGTAAACAACGCGACATCTTTGACTATGTTTCTGCTATTTTTATTGACAAACTTGTTAGTGCGCAGGAGTGACTCATCTAAAAGCATCTCATTATGGACACGTGAGCAACAGTGACAAACTAAATCATTGCAGAGTAACAATGAAATGCCGCAGCTGGTGAATAAAACATTGAGAGGAATTTCCCCCAACCTGGAATGTACGGAATTCCTAGTATGTGCATTCGTACACTTACCAGTGAACAGTGAACCACGTCCGCTCCACTAGGTCGGAAGCAATGTGGCTAGTGGATCAAGGGTCGCTCTCCCGCCACCTGGCCTGTGAATGCGGCAGATTAATTAAATTTTCCTCCCCTGTATAAATATTAACTGAAGTGGAGGGGCTTTCCATCCTTGGACGCCGTCGGGACCCGTAATTTCTGGCTCCGCGGACAAGCAGATGGGTGTGCGTGTGGTGCGGAGGTTGGTGGCGGCAGCAGTGGCGACCGTGCCAGGACGGGAACGAGGGAGGCAGCGAATATCGGCCGAGGATTAGCATTTTAATTGGATGTCTTTCCTCGCTGCGTCGAAACGGTCGCAGCGGCGTCGGCATTCGGGAAGATGCATTAGTGCCGGCTTATTTAATCGCGTGTGTGCGCTCGCTTTTAATCAGAATCTGCTGCCCGCGCTCGGAATTAGGACGTTCCCAGTCCGTGTGCTCCTATAAACTAACGGGAATCACAAGCCTCCAGAAGATGTAATTCGAGGATGTTCTTTCACTGTTAGCAAGTCTACTTTCTCTTGGCCCATTCCGTTTAATGTTAGTTTGTGAATAGGTGTATTACTAGTATTGTAAAGTCATGTTCACGTATTAACATGGGTCAGCAGTTCTTTCAGAGTTTAGTGTCACTCAAGAAATTCGTGGAAAACAGACAGACCGTTAAAAAAAATTAAGTTGAAACCATGAAGCCTCGTGATGAAGTCATTCCTTCTCCACATGGTTACCCTGTAATGAGACACATTTTTTTCTCAACGGTGGATGACATGGTAAGACTTTGACTGCAGAAGTTCAGCCAACATTCCATCTCTAAAATCATCTGCCATCATTCCCTGCTACGCAAAGGCTTTTTCGTCCAAAGGAAGATGAACAAGTCAGTGGGTTTCGTGTCATGAGAATATGGGGAAAATTGAATTCTGATTGACCAAGGAAGCAGCATCTGTGACTGTTCTGTACAGAATGAATTGATGCGTTCTTACGGAGCAG
Organism: Schistocerca nitens; assembly: GCF_023898315.1. Taxonomy (NCBI): domain Eukaryota; kingdom Metazoa; phylum Arthropoda; class Insecta; order Orthoptera; family Acrididae; genus Schistocerca; species Schistocerca nitens. The sequence continues at coordinate 549,535,661 of NC_064615.1, forward strand.
AAATATCGTCTTGAACACCGTTCCGCTTTGCATCTTCTTGACAACCTTCCGTAATCTCATCAGGAGATTTCTGTAGCGTGCTCCTATGACAGTTCGGCCTGTATGTTCTGTTAGGACGGAACCAGAGCAGAACCAAAAAACATTCAGCATCACCCTAACGATATGGTTGGGCCTTCACCTTCATCGGCAATGGTGAAATCACAAATTTCCGCTTACTTTGCTCCTTCGTCCAGGAGACCTAGTGAAACATCGGGCAATCGACGATGTTGATTAGGTGCTAAAGAAGTAATCTGAGTTTTGTGACACAACTGCAACATTTCTGCTGCTGCACGGTTGGACGTGCTTATTGATTTGGTATCAGCAATCGCGGATTCCAGAAGGCCCTGGCCTGTCACGTTCCAAATGCCGAGAAAAATGTTGAAATAAGGTCGTTATCGATTTTCATCTTTTCCACTCTCGCCTCAACTGTTATATACCGGTCACAAAGCACCAGCACTTTTCTTGCGATTCACGGTTGCTCGCAGTCTTGTTCGACCACTCTGGTTTTGTACGTGCTACTTCACCACTGTGTCAAATGATGGTGCATTGTTGCCGTACATTGCACCAACTGGGCATGACTTGTGCAACGATGATCCCCCTTCAAAAGCAAAAAATTAATTACTGCATTTTGTCATCCATGTCAAGCGACAGCTTCCTAGATATTATAGGGTGGCATTTTATAAGCTGGAACATAAGAAGAATTATTGCAGTCCAGCAAATGATGAAACACTCGGCGCCTCTATTGTGACAGGGACGAAATTTAGGCGGCCTATAAAACGCCGGAAACGATATAGTAACAAGCATATTCTTCCGGCGAAAGAAAAAATGTAACAGCACAAGAAAAGACTGATTACGACGTTCATCCGGCAGTGGCAATCGATTTTGTTGATAGACTTTTTGACTTCAGGGCAACTGAAAATGGCCGACAGACATAGCGAAACCCTCAAGATGCTTTGTCGGCTCATTCCAAATAAACGGCTCCCCGGCAAAGGTGGTGGTTTTGTTGCACGACCGTGTTTATCCTCGCAATGCCCTCAGAAAAATCGAACTTAACCATATTTTTCAAACTGCTCGTATTCCAGACCTATTATCACGCGACTTCTTTACTTTCTCCATTTTGAAGAACCTTGCGGGCGATTTTTTTGTATTTTATTTCATTTTATTTATTTATCCTTTTTTTTCAACACACCAGGAGCTGATTAATGTCAGACGCAATGGTGAATACGTGAAAAAAATAGCGTTACTCCTGTGTAATATGTTTCGTAATTTTTATGAATATATGTTTACAGATTTTTACTAGTGTGATCTACAGGATATTCAAAAAGATGGACACAAATTAATTAATTTTTTATTTGTGAAACAGAAACATGATCAGAATACTCTGCATATTGATGGAAAGAAGAAGCTTTACGGTTTACAATCACTAGTTATAAACGTTGCATGGCTGCTGCATAGCAAAGTAAACATCTAAGCGATAGCAGAAGTTGTCCGAGAATCAAAGAATGATCTCTTGGGATTCGGTACCGCAAGTCGGTCAGAGCTCCGGAAAAAAGATGTCATATGTAGTTTGAGCCGGAGATGTCAGCCGCCAGAACGTAAAAACCAGATCTTTTTTCCTGTGTGACGTATCCATCGCTGAGGAAGGGACGGGTTAAAAACTGGTCGGACATCAAGGTCCAAAGAGGTGGAGTTCCCATTCCGTTGAAAAATTATGATGAGGGAAAAACCAGTATTCCAGTATGTTAAGGTACGTTATTCCACCAACAGCTTCCTCCGAAACAAACTATTTAGTCGCGAAGTTTGTTTTACGATAAGGCACAAAACATGTTTACTTTTGCTGAGTCTCTCCCACGGTTCAGTGTTTGACGGGGACTTTGGGGACCTTTCATGCAAACACTGTAATTGTTGACCTTTCTAGCAACATGAGAAGGTACTGCGTCACTAGAGCAGGGGAAATGTTTAATCCTCTGTATTTTTTTGCCTTGTCACTGGAAAATTCGATATGTATTCCTTTCTCATTTTCAACAAGAACCTGCACAAACTGTAAACTGTGTTTGTACTGCGAATGGTGTCTCTAAAATCGCCATACAGTAGGCTGAGGTATCCTTCGCTATCTGCTAGCACTGTTGGTTAATTTATTTGGACTACACAAAAATCTTATTCAATTCGTCTCCCGTCCTCATCTTACACACGCAGTCGGCCCATGATCCGTCCTCCGCATAGATAACAAGTTGGTTGTACTTGCTTGAAAAAATGGCACCAACTGGGACTCTGCTAGTGCGAGCACTCTACATGTTGTTTACGCAGTGTCAGTTTTCTAATGGCGGTAATCTGAACTTTAGATCCTCTGTATTCCAACAGTGCGTAGATATTGGTGTCCAGTTTATATTTTATGATACAAAAATTAATTAAATTGCGTTCATCATTTTGTATGACCCAGGCATTCCGGAGACGCTTTGTACTTTGAGTATATGGTTCCTCCAGGTCTTTCAGTCATTCTTTTACATAGACGTTTCCCTAAATGGCGTTAGTGATTATGACAGTAAACTCTTGTAACTGGTGTAGTGCAGTTTAGATAGCCGTACCCAAAATATATTCTCCAGTTCCTCGTGAAATTAAGAGAATCGTAAAGGCTTGCTTCATACTTTGAAAATAAATGTAATTATCCCCTCACGCTTGCTTATTAGATGACCGTTGTAAGTTACTCTAAATCCGTAAACTGTTCTGGACACCAGACGTAATCGTAGTGTTCTGTCTTGCAAAAAGGTGATCGTGGGCTGTAGTCAAGTTTCGAGAATGTTTATGTGCTATATACTTGCGGGTGGCAATGACAGGGACGAGAGAAGCTCTGTAATATTTAATAATAATCAAAAATAAAACGTGAATGTATACGTACAAGATACCTCCGAGCCTGAATGGCCGCCTAAATAAAATCTATAAAACCTAAATGCATATTGGATTCTGGAGACACCACGCCCCCTTCTAGAGTAAACACTCAGTAACTTGCAATTTTTCTTCAAGGACATCATCTTTACGCCAGTGACTGTGATGTCCTTCAAAAGTTTTTTATGACTGTGAATCCCAGCTACAACAAGTTGCAGATGTTCATTTTGTCCATGTCTAGAAGACATAACGGGGGAAAAAATGAGAGATGAGCTTTCTAAGATTGTAAATTATTGTTATGATTACGGTTCTCCTTCGGATGATTTTGTACAAAGTGAAATGAGACGTATTCACATAAAACGGGATACAATACACTCCTGCAATAACAGAGCGATAACCCTAATTTCACATTTAATAAAAATAGTCACACCCATAATGAAAACTACAATAAAATGTAAAATAGATCGAGAACACTTGATGAAGATCATAGTGATTTTCAGCCAAAACTAGGTACCAGAGATGCCATCATAACAAAACTTTGGAAATTTGTGGTAAATTCCTGTGGGACTAAACTGCAGCAGTCATCGGTCGTTAGGCTTGCTCGCTACTTAATCTAACTTAAACTAATTTATGCTAAGGACAACACACACACACACACACACACACACACACACACACAAGCGCGCGCGCGCGCGCGCGCGCGCCAGAAGTAAACAGGACTTACATAGCGGTTATTGATCTAAAAAAGGCATTTAATACTGTCAACTGGACGAAGCAAAAAATGTACACACTTAGAATGAAAATATTGAAAAACAAATTTAAAAATGTACAAAATCTAAGTGTGATTTAGGAGTTACTGGACAGCACTGTAAAGCCAAAATTAGAAAATAGGAACACAAGGGTGCTCATTATCCCCTTAGATTGTTTAACCCTTTCGTCGTAAATGCTACAAGGATCATCAACGAAAACATATCTGGAGTTAAAGTGAACAGAATGTCCATTCACTGCAAAAGCTTTGCAGATGATATTGCCTTAATAGATGATGGTGAAAAATATCTAAAATAGGATTTCTAAATTTTCAACAATTATGTAACTGTAGGAACATAAAATCAACTTCCAAACGGCCAAAATCATGGTAGTAAGCTAATCAAAAATGAGGAGGACACTTTATATCCAAATTCACAAAAAAAACTTGAAACGTTTTGTACAGTTTGTTAATTAGGTATCTTAATTACAAATGATAACAGATGTAGCTTGGAAATGGAACTGTGGCAGCTTGACACTGCTAAATACGTGTAGAAAGCGCTAGGAAGCTAGGCTTTGGGGAGAAGGATAACGAGGACCGGTAGGACAAAAAGAAAATCCAATTACGATGTTGCGGAAGAGATCAATGAACAGAGAAACCACGTACGAACTATCAAAAAAAAAAAGCTTTTGGAGATTTGTTGAGGCACAATAACTGTTTAAAAGATGTAATAAAATTTTGGGATAGAAAGCCAAGGGGAGATCAGAACAGAAAATAGTCGAAGATTTATTGGCTGCAACAAAGTGCCACAGTTAGCAACAAATGAAGAGCACAACACAAAAGAGGACAGAATGATTGGAACAAAGCATAGTCTATAGAAGAAGAAGAAAAAGATGATGATCATGATGATGACGCTGATGAATCTCAGAAGGGAGACAAAAATTTTACTGTCTCGTCTATGTTAGGAAACTTTACAAGTTAACACTATGAGTAGCTCATATTTCATACTTCACGTCCCCCTACTGAAAAAAGGAACTGCAGAAGATCTCAGATGTTATTTTTCACTTGCTGAACTGAATATAATTTCTCTTTGAAGATGAATAAATGCAAGTTAATGCCTCTCATTAAGAGAAATGATGGGACATTATGTAACGTTAGTGCTAAACATGTGCTGCCTATCCGACTGTATAAATTCCTCTGGGTAAAACTGTAAAGTGACAGAATACGGAACGAACACGGGAAAATCAGCCCTGTGGAAAGGCCTAGATGAGGAAAGCCGACAGAATGGCGCAGCACAGGAAGCGATCAGTCTTAGGGTCTGTAAACTGGATCGAGCATATCATCTGACGAAAAGCTTTTGTAATAAGAAGTTGCTGAACATTGGATCCTGACAACCGCTTCTCAGTCGCTCTACATGCGAATGGATCAGGACCGGAAGTGGAACCAAGTTTTCCTCACTATAAGATAACAAGGTCTTTTGTAACGTTTTCAAATTACGGAGGCTTACGATATCATCTTATTTTCAACCATGATTTTACCTATTTTCGGATGTACAGTGCTGATTAATGTTTTCGGATATTTACAAATTGTTGTAGCAGTGTGGCGAAGTTCTGCCGGGAATAAAGTTAGTCGAGTATATACATCGACATTTTTACGTGTCATGCTACGAAAATTAGTCTTCTTATAAATGTCACAACAGAATATAAAATAGAACCTTATAATATTTTATTTCATATAATAAAAATAACGTCTCACTTATATTTGTTTACATTACCGCGCTGTATTATGCCGATTTTATGACGTGGCTCAACATCTGTTTTTACGAAGAACGGTTAATTTATTTTTTCACTTTCGTAAATATCTTTTATCTGTATATATTTTCAAAGCATTTTCATCTTTGAAAAACAACTAATTTTGACTTGTGTTAAATATTAAATGCGGGAAGTTCATACCTCACCAGTTTCAATCAGCGAACGTTCTGGATGCTTCTAGAACATAGGACTCATATGCGTTGAATATATACCGTGAATTGACGCCAAAGACGCTTCTTCTTAGTCACTAGATTTTCGACTATGCTGGAGTACAGTTTACGAGACTCTTTACTACGAACTATGTGAATAAGTGTTGTTATGCAAATTCTTGACTTTATTTGTTGTGAAAAATGTTTGTGATAAGGCTAATAAATTAGAAGAAGAGCAAATAAGATGTGGATATGAAAGAAATTAATGAACTATACTTGAGTTACTAATAAGAGGCAACTTGTGAGTAAACTCTATTTCATTAAGGTTATCACTTGGACAAGAACCATAGACTGACGCCAGCTGCTAGATAAGTAACTTCAGGATCGATAGGAAGGTCTCCTCTTAAAACATTTCCGTACATATTTCATGAAATGTGCTGCTCACTTATTTGCCATAAATTAGGAATTCTAACATACAAATTTAAAGGGTTGTAGAAAAATATCCGCTACCAGTCACAGTAAAAGGTTGTTTATTAGTCACACGACCGGTTTCGGGCTTGCGCCCATCTTCAAGTGTTTATACATTCATGTACATGTTTGTACTGTTGGAGATCACTGTATAAATACAAGAAAAATTATTTGCTGGTGACTACACAGATACAAGTGGGACAATTGTAAGTGGTGGTAAGGCAGAATTTGACGAAAATATATCTGTACTTACAAAAAGATGAAGCACCATTATTACAGTTATGCTGTGTTGATAGTTTTGCCACTTAGTTACACACTTCTTTCAGCACTAACAACAAGCTACAACAGCACATCATCCACAACAGTAAGACAAACAACCAATGCCACCACAAATCAGGTATTTACAAACTTTTATGTGACAATTGCCCACAGTTCTACATAGGCCAAACTGGAAGGAGTTTCACTATAAGATACCGTGAGCATATGGATGCCTTCCGGCTAAATAATTTTGATAAATCCACCTTTGCAATGCACCTAAAAGACCATGGTCACTCAGCCACAGACATTACAGAAAACCTACAAATACTACATACTGTGAACAAAGGAGAGAAAATGAACCTGCTTGAAGAGCTAGAAATTTATATCCACAGCTCTAACTCACCAGACCTTGTTCTGAACGAACAAGTGGAACTTGCAAACAAATCCTATCTTCACATATTTCATGAAATATGTAAAAACAGAAAATAATTATCCTCTAATATAATAACAAAGTAATATTCTATGGAAATTCGATGTAGCAGTCACAACAGTCCAAGTGTCATTATCTTAATTTGTAATAGTCATATTGTACACACAAGCTGTAACTGGCATTCTATAATGTGTAATAGCTTTCAAAAATTTCATATGTGTAACATTATTGTACCTCCTAGACCTAAGTTCGCTGACAACTGTGTGGCTCAAAACAGTTCTAGCTGTCAGTTTTTGATTTTTAATAGCTTTGAGTAATTTCATATATATATAACAACATTGTACTTCCTAGATCTAAGTTCTCCGTCAAAAATGTGAATCAAAAAGTTTAATAATGTGTGTCAAGAAACGTCGCAGTCTATAATAGCTTTCTAAATTTCTATATATGCAGCACCTTTGCACTTCCTTATGGTAAGTTCTTTGACCAGAACCTACAAGTTTCTGTGTGAGCAACATCTTTACATCTGCTACATCGAAGTTCTTTCACCATAGCCCACATGTTTGTGTATGCAAACATAGTGTATTTCACGAGTGCACATCATAATAGTGTGATATGAAGCTTTACTTGGTAAAACTGATATATGGACGTGAAAATGACCATAAGTGTGTAACTAAGTGGCAAAACTATCAACACAGCATAACTGTAATAATTGTGCTTCATCTTTTTGTAAGTACAGATATATTTTTGTCATATGCTGCCTAACCACTTACAATTGTCCCACTTGTATCTGTGTAGTCACCAGCAAATAATTTTCCTTGTATTTATGCAGTGATCTCCAACAGTACAAACATGTACATGAATGTACAAACACTTGAAGATGGGCGCAAGCCCGAAACCGGTCGTGTGACTAATAAACAACCTTTTATTGTGACTGGTAGCGGATATTTTTCTACAACCCCATAAAGGAAAAGTCACGGAGTTCGACAGCATCCACTATGGATAAAATTCATACAAATTTAAATATTTAAGGGAAGGTGTGTACATAGCTAGTGAAATGTATATGAAGACATAGCAGATGTTGATGTCTCTCATGAGATGCATGAACTACTCCTTAAAGGGATAGGTTTTGGTTTTTTAATGTGCGGTTTATGTTCGATTGTTACCGAGTTAAAGATTTTAAATTGATAACACACTGAGAAGAGGTCGTCACATCAACTGTGCGAGACAGTCCGCGCTGGTACTGTCAGATTAATTTAAGGCCCACAATTTATCCTGGTCTTGCCTAAATTTCTGGGTATATTTAGAGGCGGCGCAAGTAAATTAACGAGGGTTGTCCTGTGCATCTAGGTCGGTAATCCCAGCTGCCGCGGCCGCGCCAGTGTCCTGTTTATCGTGAGCGGATGCGGCGCATTTGCGTCACGTCACGCCTCGGCTTCTGGAGCGGCTGCCCCGGCAAGTGGCTTAACCGCTCCTAAGGACCGGTCCGCATCCTCCCTGCGGTTTGCGGCGTCAGATTTCCCCAATTTATGAGAGCCAAATGACACCACTCAGAACACAACCACGAATCGTCTTCTTCGTTTGCAACTAGTTAGTTGAAGTACGAACTTGTCGCTTTCTCTTCCATTTCTCTTTCTCACTGAAAGCTTTTTCGATCTTATGGACCTATGCGTATTGTTTTTAGTAATTTATTTGTATGATCTGAGAAAAGCATACTACCTCGGCCAGTAAAAATATCACATACACTTGCTAATGGGAGACGTCTACCATTTCGAAATTGTCAAGATTAATTTGGGGGAGCGGAGCGGGGGGGGGGGGGGGGGATGCATGAATTGCGACTCTCGATGCGATGAAGGTCAACAACATTGTAAACAGGGAAGATTCGGACGTGCCTTCAGAAGAAATGTAACTGTAAAATACCTTTAAATCTACTTATTTTGAAGAGATTTCCAAGTTGGATTATATTGCGAATGAAGCTGTAAATAATCCCTAATCCACAAATTTGATCTGGCCTCATTTTCGACGGGACATTAGATTCTCATCTTCCTTTTTTAGTATCACTATTTTTCTATATGCGTCTATACATTGTTTTTAGTTATCAGTCTCCTGACTGGTGCCGGCCTGAGTGGCCGAGCGGCTCTAGGCGCTACAGTCTGGAACCGTGCGACCACTACGGTCGCAGGTTCGAATCCTGCCTCGGGCATGGATGTGTGTGATATCCTTAGGTTAGTTAGGTTTCAGTAGTTCTAAGTTCTAGGGGAGTCATGACCTCAGCAGTTAAGTCTCATAGTGCTCAGAGCCATTTTTTTTCCTCCTGACTGGTTTGATGCGACGCGCTACGAACTCCTCTCCCGCGCCAACCTCTTCATCTCAGAGGAGCGCTTGCAACCCACATCCTCAATTATTTGCTGGCTGTACTTCAATCTATGTTTTCCTCGACAGTATTTACTCTCTACCGCTCCCTCTGGTACCATCGAAGTTATTGTGTGATGTCTTAACAGACGTCCTACCGTCTTGTCCCTTCTTCTTATCAGCGTTTTCCATATAGTCCCTTCCTTGGCGATTCTCCGGTGAACTTCCTCATTCCTTACCTTATCCATCCACCTAATTTTCAACATTCTTTTGTAGGACCCCATCTCAACCGCTTCGATTCTCTTCTGTTCTCGTTTCTCACAGTCCATGATTCACAACCATACAACGCTGTGCTCCAAACATACATTCTCACAAATTTCTGCCTTAAATTAAGGTCTATGTTTGATGCTAGTAGACTTCTCTTGGTCAGGAATTCTCTTTTTGACAGTGCTAGCTTCCTTTGGATGTCCTCCTCGCTCCTTCAGTCTTGACTTATTGTGCTGCCTACGTAGCGGAATTCCTTAACTTCATCTACTTCGTGATTAATCCTGATGTTAAGTTTCTTGCTGTTCTCATTTCTGCTACTTCTCGTTCTTTAGTCTTCCTTCGATTCATAACCGAGCATATCCTGCTCGCCTCACGCACTACAACCATTCCGTCACAATACAGGACAAACTTAGGTCCACTCTAGACACAAATAATTCATTTCGTAAATAGGGATAACGTAAATCGACCTACCACACGTAAAATGACAGCTAACTGCCAGTCACCTTCGTGGTAAGTTGATTAACGTCACTAGCTGCTGAGGCGGACCGCGCGTCCGATTCCAGCAATGATCTGCGACGTCTCCGCAGTGGAAAGGGTTCCGAAAAGGGCCCACTCTTGAGGATAAATAGGGTTTTACTCGTATGGTATTGTTGCCTGGAGACCCCAAGGGTTCTACTGCTTGGTCGGAAATGGTTTTCTACCGCTGTGCAAAGTGGCCCAATTCCTTACGAATATGTGACAGTTGTGTCATATTTGTCTTAATTGGGTGTGCTGCCCAACCACGATCCTTGGTCTCCCGTGGCCGTTATCGGAAACACGTGGTGGTGGTTCAAATGGTTCTTCTGAGGTCATCAGTCCCCTAGAACTTAGAACTACTTAAACCTAAGTAAGCTAAGGACATGACGCACATCCATGCCCGAGGCAGGATTCGAACCTGCGACCGTAGCGGTCGCACGGTTCCAGACTGTAGCGCCTAGAACCGCTCGGCCACTCCGGCCGACCACGCGGTTGTGTTACAGCAAACAAGTACGGTGGTGACTAAGGAAAACACATCGCACTTTCTATGCTTTCAGATCAGCTGCGCATGTACTGCGAAGTGGTTCAGTGCGTCCTCGTGAAATATCACCAGTATTGCAGTGCGGTGTTACCCATAATCATGAATACCCCGCCTCTGAGAGTGGCAAGCGGAGGAAGCTATCACGAAAGCAGCTTATATTCAAACTTGTTCAGTTTTCCCAGAAAGGAAGAAAGCAGAATATAGCGTTCTAGAAAACCAGATAAAGCATTTCGAAAAAGCAGTTATTCGAAGAAAATTCTTAGAGTATTACGTGCAGAAGAAGGAAACCCCAACGTTGCGGAGGTTGCTTATATTTTGAAAAACTGACCTATATTTTCAGGAGGAAGAAAAACAGAGAAAGGAAACATATCAAATTTTTGGAAAGAGCTGGGATTTCGTTTCAGAAAATGTAAAAATAAGAGCACTGTTTTTGCAAGTCGTGCGTAATACCTGAAAGCAATCAGAAATTAAAGAAGCCAAATAAGCAAGTGAACTGACGGACAATACGTGGCTGCATTCGCACTGGTACCAGGAAAATGTGCTAACAGTAAGAGGAAGTTGAAGGTGTATTGAATGATTAATAGCAGTGCAGGCCAAACAGCTGGATTAGCAGTTGGTTATATAGAGGGAGCAGCGTTAATTTATTATTCAAATTTGTTCAGTTTTCACAGAAAGAAGTTTGAAGGAACACATAGAAAATGTTGTGGGGAAGGATAACCAAAGACTGCGTTTCATTGGCAGGACACTTAGAAAATGTAACAGACCTACTAAGGAGACTGCGTAGACTACGCTTGTCCGTCCTCTTTTAGAGCACTGTTGCTCGGTGTGGGATCCTTACCAGATAGGACTGACTGAGTACATCGAAAAAGTTCAAAGAAACGCAGCACGTTTTGTATCAGCGCGAAATATGGGAGAGAGTTTCACAGAAATTATACAGGATTTGGGATGGACATCATTAAAAGAAAGGCGTTTTTCGTTGCGACGGAATCTTCTCACGAAATTCCAATCATCAACTTTCTCCTCCGAATGCGAAAATAATTTGTTGACACCGACTTACATAGGGAGGAACGATCACCAAGATAAAATAAGGGAAATTAGAGCTCGTACGGAAAGATATAGGTGTTCATTCTTCCCGCGCGCTATACGAGATTGGAATAATAGAAAATTGTGAAGATGGTTCGATGAACCCTTTGCCAGGCAGTTAAATGTGATTTGCAGAGTATCCATGTAGATGTAGATTATTCCAAATAAAATCCCAAGTTTATGACCATGATAGGAATGGGAATAATTATCACAAATGGTTAAAAGAGAAACTGAATTCTAACATCCCGGCTGGTAGTATTACTGTTCTTGAAACGCACCATGTCATACTGTCCAGACAATTAGAGTCCCCATTATTGAAACTCGCAAAAAGGATGTCTTGAATGGTTCCGAAACGAGCTTAAAAAGGAATGAACTTGTACAAATTCTGCGTTATAATAAGGAAAAGACTGTTTTTAAAGCAGACGCAAAGCGTTGCGTGATGTACTCTTCCAGACTCCTACCGTACCACAGTGAGCTAAATCCTACAGAGTTGATATGGAATACAATGAAACAAAAAATTGCAGAAATTTTGTTTTCCATTAATTCAGTTACTGTAAAACAAATAACCAAAGAGATTTTATCTGAGACTAGCCAACGCGATTGGTTAAAAGTGTCGAAAATGTAAAAGGAAATACAAATTAATACTGGCGCAGAGATGGGTTAATGGAAACAGCAATGTAGAATATAATAGTCATTGTGGTCTGCAGAGTGGATATAAACATGTACAACATGAAGACGACAGTGATATGGAAATCGACACGGTGGATGAAACGAACGGGTTCCAGTGAAACAGATACGGATGAAGACCTTGGCGTCTGTGATGGACCATCCACTTCATAACACTAATCAATAAAGTTAGAGCAGTTTTCGCTGCACAACTGCAGTTTTTCCGTCCTCCCTCCCCTCCGCTACCTCTATTATGCACTGATTCAGGATAAGCCGACCGAAACGCCCTCACTGCCATGTGCAATAATATTGTGATCGATTAATAGGTGAGTGTAATGGAAGCGCTATAGTGTGGTGCTATGTTTGTGTTGAATCACGATGACGGGGAGACTCCTCTCGAATAGCAACAAGGGACCAACGGGGCTTAGCGTCCCCTTCCGACGGACGGATCAGCATCAACAGCATCACAAGCCCTCACACCATGAGAGACTGCACACAGGTTTAGAACTAAATCCAGGCGATTGGCGCAGAGAATGGTACTCAGAAACTTCACGCCACCATCTCTAGTCCCAATGCCAGTCAAATACTGGCAGTGAAAATTTCATCCACCACAAAGATTCCAACCGGCTTAGCTCCAAGGCGCGGGCCACCGCACAAGCTTACGATAGCGACCACGGCTTAGAAGGCAGTTGCTGAAGATGTAACAGCCCCAGTTTCGAGACCAACTGTGATGGCTGCAATATACGTGCTAACCACACAACACTCCAGTACTGCCATGCTATGAGGCGCACGACAAAGCAGTGTCTACCGTTAAAATGGTTAGAAGGCAATTTGCCAGTATATTTATCTCTCAGACATAATGTCATTAGAGCCCAAGGAGAACTTGAAATTACAAGTCATATACTATTCTATTCTATCGCTTGAGCCTTGTCCCGCAGTTACAGCCATCGTTAATCGGATTTGGCATGTTAATGTTTAAGGGGTGGCCGGGTGCCCTTCCTGCCGCCACCCCGTACCCTCTGGGACGGAGTTAGTGTACCCCAACTGTCTGCGTCGAGTGTAATCCATGGAATAGTGCGAAAGTGTTCAGATGTCTGCGAGCCATGGAACGGAGGCGGAACATGGGGACCAGCCCGGTATTCACGTAGAAGTATGTGGAAAACTGCCTGAAAACCACATCCAGGCTGGCTTGCACATCGGCCCTCGTCGTGAATCCGCCGGGCCGATTCGATGCGGGACCGGCGCGCCTACCCGAGTACAGGAAGCAGTGCGGTAGCGCTCTCGGTTACCCTGGCGGGTTAAATTACAAGTCATATACACCGTACAGAAATTACTTTAAGCGAGATGACCAGTAAAAAAAAAATCCACGCTAATGAAATAAACATTTCTTTAACATATTCTCTGCTAGTCTTTGGGACCTCTTTCAATTTGAAAAAAGGATAGCGTATTATGCTAATATGCCATCCTTTGCAGTAGGTTCATCTAATTTATAGAATCTCTCAAACCCCTATTAAGACTTTCTTTAATAACTTCTGTCGGCACACCACAGTGCCTAGGTTAATCCATCTGCAAGATACTTAGCATTCTTTGTATCCTCATTATTCTCTGCTAGTCTTTGGGACCTCTTTCAATTTGAAAAAAGGATAACGTATTATGCTAATATGCCATCCTTTGCAGTAGGTTCATCTAATTTATAGAATCTCTCAAACCCCTATTAAGACTTTCTTTAATAACTTCTGTCGGCACACCACAGTGCCTAGGTTTATCCATCTGCAAGATACTTAGCATTCTTTGTATCCTCATTAATTCTGACAGAAGACATCTATAGTAGGTATCTTTGACACCTTCTGAACTTCTGATGCCATCTGCAGTAAGTGTGGAACAGCTTATGTGCTCATTGATAAAGGATATTTCACTTTCTTTAAAATCTGCCAATCTGAGTTTTCTTAAAGTTTCATTTTGAGTACCCTTGACTGTAAGTGGATCTTGTATAATAGTATAGTATGAATTCCATCGTGCTGGACATGGATAAGTAAAGGATTTTCCAGTTGATTCTAACTAGGTTTCACAAACTTTAGAAGACCTTGAACACAGAGTCCTAAATACTTTCCATTTTGACACTGCTGTAACATAAACCTTTATTGTACTAATTACCCTGAGATATGCCTTATACAAATCTCTTGAAGCTATGAAATGTGATGTGTGTCACCTTGCTCTCTCTTCGATTCAGTTCCTTTGGCGTTATCAGATCATTTCAATACATTAATTACACAAGTAACAGTGGTAAACGTATAATGTGCACTGAAGTCTTACTGGTTTTCTAACAAATAGGATTATGGTCATATTCACCTGACACATATACGTATAGTGCGTATTGCACTATCTGTATCGATCGTGGAAATACTTCTGTTTAAGAAAATTGCTAATTAAATGAATGAAAATGCGATATATGAAATAAAAAGATTCAAGAGAAGAATTTTGCGTTTTACAAATATAAAACATACATATTTTAAGTATTTCAAATAACACAGAAAATGCGTTTTGAAAAAAGGAAACTCATGTTCAGGAAAAACAGAACATCTTAAACGATTAGACATAGAGCGTTCATATTCACAGGACATCTACATTAGTATGTTGTGCAGAAATGATTAGCATTCGCACCATGTCGGCCCGCGGGTTCAAGGTTAACATCGATATCGCGGTGCAGCACCACGTACCACTAAAACATGCCTGCGGCTCTCGTTGTCGCTATAAACCGAAGGTAATGGGACCAGTGTGACTTGAGCAGATGTGAAGGATGCCTCGCAGATGTACGCGCGAACCGTACCGTCAAATCAGTGAGTTTGAAAAGGGCGCATTATTGGCATAAGAGAATGTGATGCATCCATCCGGAAACTGCCGCTCGTGTGGGATGAAGTGCAAGGAGTGTGGACAGAATGGTTCACGGAAGGCCGTAGAACACGACGAGATGGGTCAGATCGCACCAACCAGACCATCCCCCGAGAAGATCGACACCTCATTCGAATGGCATTCCAGGACGGATCTGCGTCCTCCTCGGCTCTGGCGGCAACTGTCTAACAGTGTAACATACCGTACACTGTCAGGAGTGACAGTCGATCGTCGTTTATTACGGCATGGGTTTCGTGCGCGTCGTCCACAACTCCACTGCTCCGCTCTACCATTGACGAATGTGCAGAAACATTCTAGACATCAATGGTATGTGTAACGACGTCACTGGAGACAGGAAAGGCATCAAATAGCGTTTTCGGACAAATCCACGTTCTGTTTGTTTGAAACTGTTGTCCTCATTTTGGTTCGCTTCACACAGCGGGAGCGACATCACAGTGACTGCGTTCGCAGAAGACCTACAGCGCCAGCTCAAGCTCTTACGGTATCGGTTGCTACTGGGTACAACCACAAATCACAGTTGGTTCTTATCCAGGGCACTTTCATCAGTGTGAGTGACACCCTGCGACCCGTAGCGATACGCTTTACGCGCAACAGCCCAAACGCCATTTTTCAAAATTGGTTGAAATGGCTCTGAGCACTATGGGACGTAACTTCTGAGGTCATCAGTCCCCTAGAACTTAGAACTACTTAAACCTAAATAACCTAAGGACACCACACCCATCCATGCCCGAGGCAGGATTCGAACCTGCGACCGTAGCGGTACCGCGATTCCAGACTGTAGCGCCTAGAACCGCTCGGCCAATCCGGCCGGCGCCATTTTTCATCAACATAACACGACCACAGGTTGTGCACCAATACATGCCTTCTTGGTGTCACGGGATGTAAGTCTTTCGCCCTGACCCGCCAGACACCAGAGTTTCCGCCAATCGAAAATGTGAGGGATATGGTGAAATTGTGAAACGACTGGTGCGGCGCTGTGACCCAATGCTAACCACCACAGACGAACTTTGGAACCGGATGAATGCACCAGGGATCACTGTACCACAAAACGCCATTCGCGCCTTATACGCCACCATTCATGAAACAGGTTATCAGGACCCATGGAACACCCTGTGCCTATTAGGCAACAGGACACATGCTGAACCGGGGTGACTGAAACGCTTATCATTTCTGCATAATATACTAATGTACATGTGCTGTGAATATGAATGTCCTATCTCTAATTGTTCAAGGTGTTTCTTTTTTTTCTGAACGTGAGTATATTTCAACTGAAATAAAAATTTCAATTTCAAATAAAAATCGATATTTGCGATTTTGTATTTGCCTTTCAGATACATGTATTTCACGTAATTCACATCTCTGGAAATCGACATTCTTGTCCACGGTGTATTTGATAGCTTTCACCTTTTTGTTCTCTATACTAACTTATGAACTATACCCTGACACCCCTATATAACGCAGAACTGACCACTACGTGCCACGAAAGGTGGAAACACAAGTATAGAAGGAGGTGGGGGCTAATGCGTGGTGAACGGAGAAGCGGTAACAGCAAAATGGGTCCCCCTTGAGAGTTCAGTGACTTCGGAAGTAGGCCAGTCATTGGATGTCAAGTGAGTAAAAAATCCAGCAAGGACGAACTTCTAAAGTTATGTGAGTATGAAGTGGAAACTCGAAGGAACAGCTACAGCTAAACCAAGACAAGGTAGACCTCAGGTGCTGACGGATAGGGACCGTCGAAACCCTATTGCATGGGGGAGGGGGGTGGAGGGTTGTAAAAAGTACCGTGAATTCAGCGGGAGGAATCACTCGCACGCCGGCCGAAGTGGCCGTGCGGTTAAAGGCGCTGCAGTCTGGAACCGCAAGACCGCTACGGTCGCAGGTTCGAGTCCTGCATCGGGAATGGATGTTTGTGATGTCCTTAGGTTAGTTAGGTTTAACTAGTTCTAAGTTCTAGGGGACTAATGACCTCAGCAGTTGAGTCCCATAGTGCTCAGAGCCATTTGAACCATTTGAATCACTCGCGAGTTCCAAAACATTAGCAGTAGTCGAACAGGCACAAAAATTTTGCGTAAGTAGTTAAAAAGCATGGAATAGGTCAAGCAATTTCTCATAAGTCGCTCATTTCTGTGGTCAGTGCTAAGTGACGCTTGAGATGGTGTACGGAGCGACGCCACTGGACAGTGGATGACTGGGAACGAGTGATTTGGAGTGATGAATCACGCTACACCCTTTGGCAATCCGATGGAATGGTCTGGATTTGGTGAATGCCTGGAGAACATTATCTGCCGTTACGTGTAGCGTCCACACTGAGGTTCTAAAGACGTGTTGTTGTGATGTGGGTTGTTTTTCGCGGTTAGTTTGGTCCCCTTATTGCACTTAAGAAAAGGCTAAATGCGGCCAGATTTGAACACAATTTACTGTTCTTATAATTAAATGTTTCCCTGAGACATTTTAATTATCTTTTTATTATCTACGATAATAATCAAAGCAGACGAAATGAATTAAAAAATGTGCTGGGGAGGGCTATCGGCTTAGATAGTTCGTGCAGCAATGTTGACCGTCGTGCTGTGGTAGTGTAATGGTTAGCACTTCTGCCCCGCAAGCAAGAAAGCCCGCGTTCAAATCCCCGCCGGAGCACAAATTTTAATTCATTTCGCCTGCTTCGATCATTATCGTAGACAATTTACAGTATTGTGTACTGTGTGCAGAAGAACAGTTCGGATATTGTTTATATCAGAATGATGATGCACCCTGTTATAAAGCAGTTTCTGTGAAGCAGTGGTTTGTGGACAATAAAATTCCTGAAATGGGATTGCCTGCCCAAGAGCTTCGACCTAGACCCAATGGAAAGGGTCTGCAATGAGTTAGATAGTGGACTTCGCTCATGACCCCAGCGTCCAACGTCACTACCTTGTCTGTTCTCGGTTGTTGAGGAAGAATGGGCTGCCGTTCCTCCTCAAATATGCAGACACCTGATTGAATGTATCCTCGGCACAGTTCAAATCGTAATGAAGGCGAACGGCGACACGACCCATATTACTGTCCACTTATAGGTGGCAACGTACTTTTCATCATCCAGTGTATATACAAGGGTTGGAACTTTAATAGTGGCAACTATTTATTTACAGCTCGTACAAAATAGATACGTGTTTCAAAGTTTTACTGACCTTCAAAGTAGTCACCAGCATTGTGTATAACCCGTTGTCAGCGATGTGAAAGTCTTAGGATACTCTTAGCAGTGCCAGCTGTGTTGACAGTTCGAGCGGCGCGGTCTATTGCCCGGCGAATTTGTAGCAGTTCTGTAGCGAATGCCATGAAGTGTTTCCTTCAGTTTAGAAATGGAGTTGAACTTACGAGAGCTTAAGTCAGGGGAGTGCAGTGGGTGGTATAACACTTAGCAGCCCCATCAGTCAAACAAATCAGTAACAGCTTGTACCATACGTGCTTGAGCATTGTCCTGCAAAATGGTGGTCAGGTCCTGCATAAAGTGTCATCACTTCTGTCTCTATGCTGCTCATTCTTGGAACACAACCTACGACAAGCTTAGAGACAGAAGTGATGACACTTTCTGCAACTTTCCGACCACATCGAGTGAACGTATGTAAATGTGGAACAGTCAAGTAATAAGCGAACTAAACTTCATCGTTTCCATGTAAAATTGAAGGTTCCACAGACACTCTTCTAACAGACATTTTGAACCTGTAAAGTGTTTTAGCAATATCTCCCACATACCGAATTCATTATTGTTCTACTGTGTGTCCTCCACTACAGGTGAAATTCTGAGATGAACTGTTAGAAAAGTAGCATTATACTGAAATTCTGTCGCGTGACTTGCCCATATTAATATGATTTAAATATTGCAATAAATAACCTTTGTTATTGCTATTTAGTATTTTATACCAATTAAAACGCTTTTGCAAGTCGCAGCAAAATGTATTTAAATACCCAGACGAATTTCGTCTTTCTTAACAAGGTATCATCATACAAATATCTCAATTGAAACAAAAAACAGTAATCGAAGGATAAACGCGTTATAGTAGAAACTAAACGAAAATATCAAGAATTTCTTTGTAAATTGCTGACGATTGTCGGTACAGTACATTATCTTTGCAATACCCTGCTAAATTCTGAAGTATACAAAAGAATCAACACGCGTGCTAAAAGCTGCGTTACTTGACCAATTCTTAGAAATTTATGACTCTAATTTTGATGTCGCTTCTACAGAAGACGACGAAACCAGATAGACTAACCTGTACTAGATCATGAGGTAAGATTTGGACGTCAGACGAACGCTTAGGTGTAAGTCACTAGAAAGGAAGAGACCTTAGGGTTAAGACGAATTACGTCCCGTCATTTACCTGAAATGTTTTACAAAAACCGCAACAATTTATATCACGTGCTAGGACGAGTATCCGAATCCTTAGCACTGTGAGTATAGTGTTGTCTCCAATTAGTCGGCTCCCTCGTTGAAGCTGAAGGATACAACATTTCCTCTCACAAAAGCTCTTTACAAAATTTTGGCTACTCGCATTGGAGATAGATTACGAAACGATTTTGACGTCACAGTTTCTATATACAGACTGCGTTATCAAAGCAAGAGATGTTATTACGCGCACACAGAAAACTCTTTAGATAATTTTATTCGTTCCAATTTTCAATGGTGTAGAACGAGAAACTCCCGCCATGCACTGAATAGTTCTGAATACGGAAGTAACCATACTAGAGTTTTTATCGTGGCAGTGTCTTACACAAAATAAACCAAGAATTCGAGTAATTTCCGTATCACGTACGGGACGCCGACAGATTTCTTAGTACTCAAAATACAGGAAACATTAAGGAAACAATAAAGGCGTATCATCTAAGACAGATATAATTTCAGATCTTAGTATCAATGAAAAGAGACAAAACAAAAAAACTTAAACTTATTTTCAGAGCAATTCGATGACCAAAAATTAACGCTCTCACTATGATTTAAATGTTGCTGACAACTTTAAGATATTTTACAGCGCAGTTTTAAAAATGAATAGAAACAGTAATAGAAATCAGAAATATGGCTTTTTATCGGCTGGAAATTTCTGTCCTTTTTATATACGAGTAGCAGCCAGATATTTTAATGCAGTTTTGAAAATGTATCACGCAATAAGTTTCACACAAGTGTAGAGCCATTATTTGTTTCCGCTTAGCGCCAAGGCAAGCTAATGATGGTTCACTGCTGCGCCTCCAATGAATGTCAGAAGTACAGCGAAGAATTCAATAAGGAAGAGCAGTACTGATAGCTACATTGGATACAGAATTGTAAGAAGTAAATTTTTTTGTGTGGAAATAGATCTATCAGTCGCTCTGAATGTATCTAGATCGTCACTATAAAAATTGTATTAACGCTTTAATGTGCGAGCTATGTTTATTTTATTAATGGCTTAGAGAGAAGTTAAATTGAACATAAATGTTTCTGAAATATTTCCGTAGCGCTGTAAACGTCTGCGTTAAACTTATGACACCCTTCGCGTTTATATCACTCTTTCATTTTAAATTTATTGGACGCTGTGACAATTTCGTATTTGCTTGATCTACCGCGAAGAAACAGGGAAGAATTTCGTAAAACGACCTGAAATCGAAGACGATGAAATTTGAAGTAGATAATAATTATAATATTTTACGCAGTTGTCATTTTGTATAATAGCTCATGTGGCACTGGAATCAAAGAATTTGATCTCCACTACCATATATTTCCAAAATTACACATGAAGATTTGTCCCCTTCGCAATACCAAGTGAACTGTTTTAGAAAGCATTTCCTCTTCAGGGTATATGTTTTTCCGTAAGCTTGCCCGCATTCCTTTACTGTAGCGAGAAGCTCACTGTAACTGGTTCCTACCATGCCTATATGCTCAATTTGATCAAATGCTCTCTAAGGTCTATAGCTCGAAGGATTTAACATCCAAACAGACCGTCGACCTGTCTGAGTTTTAAGGTACTGGACGTTGTCCTGGTGAAAAGTAACTTTTCAAAAGGTCATCAGATACGCCAGTATCGGGCGTAGGCAGTTGCCTTCGATGTGACTGTACTAAGGTCAGCAGCTCTAAGCATGTAGATTAGATCCGAGACTCCACGTTTGCGAACAGTGACCAGGATCACAGAAATGGGAGCAGCAGTGCATTCGCCGCTGTATCCTCACTCGCTGCTCATTTTCGTCGTATAGCAAAGTGGAATGTTGTCTATGAACATTGAACTGCTCCGTTCTTAGTACCAGGCAGTTCTCGTAATACTTCATGCCGACAGCTGAGGGTCACAGCTCACTAATAAAAAGTATCCTTTTTAAACTCATCCATAAGGGATATTTTAGAACCCGTGACTTAATTGAATGTAACTACATAAAACAACAACCAGTCACTTTTTTAAATGGTTATTTATTGTTCCATGAACCGGTTTTCGAACCTTTTTAGGTTAATCTGCAGATTTTCTCAAAGTTACATATCTCTGACAAGAAGATGGAACATACTTCGATATATCACCATATTCCATCTTCTTGCCACATCTGCCTGGGCCGGCCGAAGTGGCCGTGCGGTTCTAGGCGCTGCAGTCTGGAACCACGTGACCGCTACGGTCGCAGGTTCGAATCCTGCCTCGGGCATGGATGTGTGTGATGTCCTTAGGTGAGTTAGGTTTAACTAGTTCTAAGTTCTAGGGGACTAATGACCTCAGAAGTTGAGTCCCATAGTGCTCAGAGCCATTTGAACCATTTGAACCATCTGCCTGACATTTGCATCTGTAGTGGCCGTGCGCTTCTGTCCAGGTCTCGGTATGTCCTGCAGTTGCTGACGTCCATCAACGAATTGCTGGCACCGTCTCTGCACCATTTGTTTCGACATCACACCTGACCCATACACCTCAACAAGGCGGTTATGAATGTCTGTGCCTGATACTCCACGTGCCCATTCACAGCGGATAACAGCTCTCACTTCCGTCTTTGACCACGAGTCCAAAACGCACCTTCTCTCCATAGCTCCGGGTAAAGACTGAGCGGCTGGTCTCCGCTTTGCGCAGGCACTGCGTCAGCGCAGTCGGCTTGATGGCGTTCGACCTCTACCCAATAGTGTATCGGTGTCCTGCACGTGCGCGTTCACCTGCCGTGTCGCCTTTCGACCATATCACACAACTCTGCCCACAGTCGACAGGGGAAACTTATTTTCCAACTCCCCCTCGTAGAAGGTATGATCGGATGTCAATGTAGCTTAGTACAGATGGGTATGTAATTGACTGGAATTGCAGTTTCTGTGACAGGTAGAATAGCCACGATACTTTATCAATGCTGTTCGTGTTTAGTGTTGTTACCTGGCATTGTAGGGTTTACAGGAGGAGTGATCACTGTGAAGGTCACGGAGATGCTGCGTACCCGTCAGAGACAGCGTTATCAGCAACTCACACAAAGTGAAAGGGACCTCAATGTGGATCTCCGTTCGAAGGATTCATCGTATTGTGCAATATCCAGATTTGTGGAGCACTCGGATGTAATAACAGCCCGATGTCGGACTGCTTGGAAACGTGAAGAAAGGTATAATTGTCGTCTAGGTTACGGTCGACAATGACTGTCCAATCCCTGAGAGGGTTGCCATACTGCGCATCAAGCACATCGTAAAGTATTCACAGCTGTGCCTGCCATCCGATAAGAAGTAATTGACTTCCTCCAATGTTCTGCGCCATACGGGACCATTGATCGGAGACTAGCGGCAGATGGACTAGGGCATTACCGCCCCTGTGCGTAGCCTTCAGTTAACACCACAACACAAAGGACTCCTCCCGGAGTGGTGCCGGGACTGGCAGAACAGACTCCTGATGAGTAGCGTCGCATCGTGCTCAGCAGTGAGCCACATTTCTGCCCGCCCCAATGACCAATCGTGGGCGAGTATGGCGGCGACCTGGAGAGAGGCGCAGTGAGTGTTACTCTAAGCTCCGTGGTCTGAGGAGCCATCGGATATGGCTTCAGGTCACGGCTCGTAGTGATTGAGAGGACTGACTGCGCTCTCATCTGTTACCGCTCGTGCGACAGTATTGTGGTGTCGTTTTTGAACAGTACAGTTCTCCTCCAAACATGGCACCTGCCTCTATGAACTGTCTTTATAATGATGAGGTACTCGCGTAGCCAGTAGGAGCCCCATATCCATCCCCAATATATCTTGGGGGTGTCAGCTCGGACGCCAACTCCGTTCCAGTGCTAGTATCCAAGTTATCAAGGGCTAATTACATCAGCTGTTGGCCAGCCAGCCTCGGCTGATTCCAACCAGGCCAGGAATTTGCTGTACGTACTTCCGCACGCCATCCTGCTCCTGCAGTTTATCTCACACCACTTGAGTAACGAAACTGCTGTCCGTCTTCTTCAGAATGACGTGATTCGGTGTGACAGGTGGAAGAAGTCTTTTCTTTACTTACGAGGAGAACATGGCAAGTGTCATAATCCGATTTCCCAGAAACATCGCTGGATGGAAGAGGGATCAAAAGAAGAGAACCACGTGTCTCCACTTATCCCTAGGTACTCTACCTTAGCTGAAAAAACGACGGTCAAGTTGTTCGACATACTTTAGATGCCATCCAGCGCGCCATGATTTCAGCGTCAATGGTGGCACAGTAGCTAGCGTCGTAGCCTCTCAAGTCTGCGCCCCGTGTTCGAAACAGGATTATTGTTTTTATTTATTTTATTTTCGTTTACCTACTCAAGGCCGTAGAAGATTATTACATGAGTATTTCTTATCAAGTTAAGAGATACAAAGGCGTTATATTAACTGCAAAATTACAGCTTGGTTTCACAGTAAGTGTCATATACTTATTATGTGCGTGTATGGTGTTTTCAGTGGTTTCAATCTCTTTAAATTCTCAAATTCTTACATTTCATTCTCGTATGACTTCTCATACACTGATCGGTTGGAACATTATGATCGCAGACCTACTATCGATATAAAACCGTCCACGCAATAGCAGCGTCACCTTAAAAGGAAAGACTGCTAGTCAGACACATGCACGGTGCACGCAATATCAGTGAAAGTGTTGTCCGTGTGTAGAATGGGAAGGCCCGCGGTCTGTCTCAATTTGAGCGAGGTTAGATTGTGATGACCCGGAGGCTCGGCGCGAGCATTACGGAAACTGCATGGTTTGTAGGGTGTTCGAGGGGTGTTGTGATATGTGTCTTCAACACAGAGGTGAAACCACGACCAACGACGTGTGACAGATGTCGGACGTCACAGTCTAGTCAGACTCGTAAAACTAGACAGGCGGCGAACTGTGGCGGAACTAATATCTGGGTTTCATGCTTGTGTCTGAACACACACCGCACCGAACACTCCTAGCGGTGGGCCTCCTCAGCCGACAACCCATACATGAGGCAATGTTAACATCACGACATCGGCAACTACAACTAAAATGGGCACGTGACCATCGCCACTGGACGTTCGAGCAGTGGCAGAGCGTTGCGTGGTCTGATGAATCCCGATACCTTCTTCACCATGCTGACGGCAGGACGCGAATCCGCCGCCTTCCAGGAGGACAGCTCCTTGACACCTGTATTGCGGGAGGAGACAAGCTGGCGGCCGCTCTATTATGCTCTTGGGAACATCCACATGGGCATCCATGGGTACAGTGGAGCTCGTGCGAGAAAAAATGACGGCGAAGGAGTTGCGGGCCACACACACCCCTTGATGACGATCATGTTTCTCGACGGCAGTGGCATTTTCTAGCAGGATAAGGCCTCAATATTCCACGCAGCTGTTATGCGTGCCAGAGGTCGACATCGCGGCTGCTATTAGGTAGATGGTCATAATGTTCTTGCTGATCAGTGTATTAGTTAGTTCTTATATTTCAGTGTTTTTGTTCATTCTTCAGGGAGATTTGGTGCATTCCCTTGGATGATAACGATCGTAGAAATATTCCAAATATAAAAATTCCGAACACCACGAGCATCGCGCAAAGGCATGTTTGCCACAGTGACATTTCATTTTAAGAATTTCACTTGAAGAAGAAACGTCGTAAACATTGCTGAAGATTTCAAGTGTTGGCAATAATTTCGGGATAAACCACGCACAACGGATCACTTTTCCTGAAACTGGCACTTGCTACAGTTGATTACGAATCAAGATACACTACAGGAATTTCACTGAAAACAGTTTCAAATAATTTCCTCATTCTTTTTTTACTTTATTGAGATACACAATTAGTGGACGAATAGGAACAACGCTATTGGAAGACGCCGAGTGTAATAACTTTCTACGGACAAGGGTAGATAAATGAAAAACTACAATAAAAATAATAATCGTGTTTCGAACACGGGACTCAAAAATGTAAAGCCGCGACGGTAGCCATTGTGCCAGAGATTCTGTTAAATTGTGTACTCGCTAAAGGGCTATTTTCTAACACACACAGTAGAGTATCTACGGATAAGCCGCTTATTTTGACCTCCGTTTCACTGAGCTAAGTTTATGTGAAATCAGGTTACGGCACTTACTGTGTTCTATTCGTTAGTAGGATTAATCTCTTTCTTAGTCCTTCAATTATCATAAATATCAAATAATTGACCAGGTTGATAATGTACACCACACAAATCTGACTTAACACTCGCTATCTATAATAATAAATCTGTTACAGAAATACACAGGTCAAAAGGAATTACGACTGCCCCTCTAGTTTTTACTTATTTACTTCAAGAAATCCGAAAGTACGACGACGGTATACCTAAAATAATCACTTAGGTGAGTGTGTAATCGGTAGTAAACGGTGCTTAACGAGAAAAATAAAGCTGAAAACTTTACGTCCGTTGAATGCGTAGCATTAAACATTTTCATTGCCACCATTTCACTAATTCTTCATTGGACAGGCTCATTTCAGAGACTGATGTATTCCTGAAACAATTAAACACATCAAATTGCTGCAAATACGTTATGTATATTTATAAAGCCCATACTAAATAAAGGAACATACTTTTGAACACACTAGCGTACTTCTGATAATGTGAGTAATCTAATTATTGTCTGTCAAGAAGGTAATTGCATTAGGAGGACAATGACATTAAATTTACAGGACGTTCGGAGGAGAGCAGAGCCATTTAATGAGTATAATTACGTAGAGATGACATTTACATCGCGTGAGCGCCATCGATTAGGCGGCTGTGTTAAGTCCAGGTTCTCATTCGAATGAGCAAAAAATGGGCAAAGTTTGGAATTTGTTTTCTGAGACGATGAAAAGACATACTAAGGATCTGTTTGGGGATTATGATTGATAATACTCTGTACTTTATTCTAGATTTGTAACACAAGAAAAAGCAAAATGGAGCCCGTCATTATGGTTTGATCAAGGGCCTTCGAGTCTGAAATACGCAGACTGAGTGCAGTGGAGCCATTCAGAAGTTGTCTGAAATGAAAAATGGATAACATCAGTCGATATACAACATTAAATTTGTGGAAGCTAATACCGAACCACAATGAAATAATCTTAACTTTAATGATATGATGGAACTCGAAATCTTGAGTTCGATTTTTGAGGATTTGTTTCACTCTTTATGGCTTTACCAAACAAATAAGTTAATATTAACGAATTTCATATATTATAGGTATAAGGTCCCAAGAATTGTTACTTTTCGTGTGTCAAAGGTAGAAGTTAATTGGTTCACCCGTTCTTATTTTATACTGCACGCAGTTTTGAAAAATCTTTTCTCGAGGAAAACCTGTTTAAAGTTTAGGGAAGACTTTAACATGTTCGTAAGTTCAATTTGCATAAAACTACATGCTATGATATATTTTTGATGTCACAGAACACAAATCTGAAGTTAGATTTCAAAATGGTTAATCCAATATGGCGACCCAAAACTTACGTTTTTACAAATTTTGAGCAAAATTTGACCAAAAAAATGTGTTTTCGTTACTTAAGGTTGGTTTGCAACCCTTCCTCTAACTCGAATTGTTCCTGGAGAACAATTCCCTCGTCCTTCTTGGCGAGAAAAGCCGATCTGGCCGGGCTGGCCATGCTGCGTTCGGCAGCCTGCACATTGAGCCGCGTGCACATATTCGTCCACAGACCATTCACCTGGTGCTAAATTAGTGCTCTAACGTGCTCTAGAGCAGATTCGAGGTTACCGATGTTACACAGTGGTGGTGTTGATGTCAACGAACTGTTGTTTTTATTGTTTTCGTATAATTACGCTGCTCAGTAAATAAATTCAAATGTCGGTTGGTGCTCTGTAAAACAGTTTTGCTTCCATTGTTTCTTTTTTCTTAAAAAAGTTGTTGTGCTGTAAACGTTTCCTTCAAATGAATAAACTGTGATACCATGCCACCATTAGTTCTTGGTTGTGAAGCAGTTAATAGCAAATGGAAATTCATCAAGAACTTGAAAAGTATTATGAGGAGTCTGCTTTTTTAACAGTTGAGTGCCTGATATCAGTTGTGGTTGTACTTTTCTCGAAGAGCATCCCAAAATTGTAACGTCACAGGGAAAAACCGAGAATGTGAACTATATGGTGTTGAACGACTAGCGACTAAACGTATATTGGGATTAAATGTAGGTGACGCCATGAGCGTGTGAAAGGAAGCAGTGCAATAGATATCATAAAAAGTGTTGACTATGACAAAAGTTTTGCGCAAGATCAGTGCAACATTTATTGAATGATGAACAAAAGCAAATGCGCTAAGAAATGTCTCAACTATGGCCTGAACCTCCGTCTCTATCTCCTCGTCAATGCGATGTTAAATCGTAGTCTTATTTCTATCTGTTTTGTTTATACCGTTTTAAAAAGATTGAAAGTAACTTCGTGTGACGAGTAGTTAATGTGGATGCGATATGGCAGCGCCACTTCGCACAAGAAGTGAAATAACAACGCGTGGAAGTCGATGACTGTGCATCAAAGGGGAAATGCGTTCGATCAGCCGCAGAGGTTTTACGAGGACGCACAAGTGATTCTCTTTATTGACCACCTTGCAAGGGCTGAAGCTGTATTAGGCGGATACTGCACAAGTCTTATGAATCAAGTGAGTGATCAGAAGGTAAGTGAATGGAGTCCTGAACAGCAAAATCCTCCAAAAATCATCATTCGGTAGGACATTGTACTTGCCCGTAAATATGCTTTGGCGGCGAATAAACTGAAAAATATGGAGTACTTATTTATTTAGCCTGATTCAGTTAGGGCTATCAGGCCGTGTCTTAATCGGACGAGGATTTCAAACAAACAGTACCATTTCTACATCATACTTGCCAAGAAAATAAAAATTTTAATGTGATAAATAGTATTAAAATGCTTTGAGTGTTTATATTGGCAAAGTGCTGCATAATACTGTGAACCAATAAAGTTAATACTGGCGGTACTCTTACTAGTGCTGCTGCTGCTGCTTCCACTAATAGTATAAAAATAATGACAATAATAACAATAATGATCGTGGCAGGTAAAAAATGATTTTACAGATGTACAAAAGAGATGCTTTCTGGTGTAGGGAGTTCTGGGGAAAGGAAATTTAAGGAGACTGCACCGCCTACGATTGCTGGGAAATTAGCAAGATCTGGTTGGACAGAAGGATATACAAGGGTAACGAGTGCATGTAAAGACAATGATAATCATTATTGTTGCTTCACTAGGTATGTCGTTAACTGTCTTCTGAAGCTCAGTTCTCTAATAATATGCGGGAGATTGTTCCAGAGTCGGGTTACTGGTACTGAGAAGGACTTCGAGAAAGTGGCTGAACGATGGTGGGGGACAAAGGATTCTGACCTGACCGGAACAGATGTTTCTGCCATGTTGTTCAGACAAGAGTGTTAAGTTCGTGGAGCGATTTGGTGGAGAGTGTACATCAGTAAGACAGTAGAGAAGGCAGAGGGTATGGAAATCTCTGCGTCTGTCTGTACGCAGCAAGGACAGCTGTGCAAATAATAGTGAATACGATCAAAGAGTCGAACAGCATAGATATAACGACCACAAGCATTCATAACCAGATCCAGGAGCCGTGAGCTTTCCTGAGAAAAGCCTTTCAGGATAACATCGCTGTAATCAATAATTGAAAGTATAAGTGTTTTTATAAGTTCCTTTTTCAGGTCGAGAGGGAAGAGCTTTTTATATTTTTGTAGGGCACTGAGAGCTGCTTATGTCTTCTTGCACACTACATATGTGCTCACTCCAATTTCTGTTTTCATCTATTATTCGTCCTAGACTCTTTGCGGAAGAAGACAAGTTGATATTTGTCCCATTTAGGATTAAAGATGGTAGAATTCCAGATAGTTCGGGTTAATGAGCCTAGAAAGACCAATCAGTACTGCTTGGGTTTTGGATGGCTGGAACATCTGTGCTATTCACCAGATTTTTGAATCTGTAATTTCTACTTAGCCCACAGCCACAGAAATTTTGAATCTAATGAAGGTGTTACAGCTGACGCGTAAGGGTATAATCACGACCCCCACGATCGCACTTAGAGTATTAAATCAACTCATTACAAAAATCGTACCCACAGTCAATTGGCCGAAAAGCGGACTGCATAAAAAAAGAAACACCAAGTGCATTTTCTCTGTCAAGCAGAGAACATCTAACCTTGCCCTCGTGGCAAACGGCAGTGAATTACGAGCAGTTTGAATGACACCAAAAGATATTTTCCGTTAATTTTAGCTTCAATTTAATTTCCTATTATATCGATATTTTTTTCGCCCAATGTTCCTCTTTCAAACGTTGTATAGGGGATTACTCAAATGTCTTTCTCGGTAACACACGTAGCATTGCATGCCAGTGGCTCGTACAACTGTTTTTGAGATGAGCGGTTTATATTTCAAGTATATTGTCGTACGGTTCTGAGAGGTCGAAATCACTCACTCCAGCTGAATTGCTAAACATGTATTGCGAACAGTGCTTAAGATATCTCTTCAAGACACACAACATTTGTTCCCTAGCATGTTTCCCATTGTACGTGTGTGGAATATTGTCATTACGCAGCTCATTCTTGTCACTTGCCGTGCACTACTTTCGATGTATATCTCTAGCTGTAAAAGCAATTACTGCAGCGCGTAGCTTTCGCTACATATACTTATTCATAGTGTAATGCTATTTTATTGCTTTCTATATTTAACTGTTCCATACGTAAGTCATATGTTGTACAGATGTCAGAACAATTGCTTAATTTATCTACAACAGATTCTGCTCGGAATGACTGACTTACCTCCCTGTCCAACGAGCGAGTTCACTCAGTCGTTAGGACTCTGGTCTTGTGGGGAAGTAGCGAGTCCCGAATTTCCGCCCAGTCATCCGTGCTCAGATTTTCTGTGGTTGGGCCTAAATCACTGCAGGCAAAAGACGAAATGGCTTTTTAAACGAGACTCGGCTCCATCCATCTCAATCCGAGCTAGCGCTCTAATCAGTTCGACGTCGACGCATCATTAACGACCAAATTTCATTCTTTTACCCGTCCTTCGTCAAGTGTAATAACAGTCCAGCTGCGAGGGATACCAAGAAACGGTCGGTGGATTTGCCATTAGTTTTTACGAACAGTCATCACGACTGACATGGTGAACGCATAAATCACGATGTTTGTTCTTTTTGTCCGAAACACTGTAACGACGTAAGAGGCCTGCCATTCCAATATAAAGAGAAGGATGAATCTCAGAAGCTTCGAGCTCTTAATTTTCTGTTTTTGAATACCCATTTCACTACGATCGCAACAGGGGAGACATCATGCCACATCGATTCCATTATTATACTTACAATGTGATTCGAAAACGTTACTTCACTTGCGTTATATGTCCACACTTCATGGGCAGCTTACTCTTTCCTCCCTTAGATTAGATATCTACACAGCCGGGTGTTGGATTTCCGATACACAAGACCATATAGTTTAGTGCTACCAGTCGTACTTCAGGTTAGAAATAAATTACCTAGCTTGAAACACAGTAAAGTTTACAGTGAGAAAAATATTTTTTCGGGGTCTTTGGTCATATTGTGACTGAAACACATATCTGTGGCTTCGGAGTGCAGCGTTTAAGAATTTCAGCTGTCTGATCAGGCCTACACGAAAGGGCGAAAAGACACACTGCCGTTATGTACTATACCAAATATAGGCCTGCCATCACTTAAATTGGACATGGACTTCAAAAGCTGGGGGAATATGGGTCAAATCGCCATTTCTTCTCGATCACATACAGTCTGTCGACGAGAAGTTGGCCAGTAGTGGGGCGACGCAGTGCATGCGGTCGTCGTTTGTTGGCGGTTTCGCATTACTCTGAATAGAAGTAGTGTATAGGAGAGCATCTAATCGGGCTTGCCGCTGGTTTTCTTACACAAAACGAACGAAACTATCTACTTGTCTTCATTTAGTGAATTTAAACTCAGATTTGTGAAGAAATCTAGCGATCTTGCTGGCCAACGTAGTGTTTGAAAAGCACGAAGGCAACCGTTAGAAGCCCTCGCCGTGTGCGACCGTACGTTTTCTTGCTGAAATGGAAGGGTGGGACAGTTTTCCATGAAGGGCAACAAAATGGGGCGTAGAATATCGTCGACGTACCGCTGTGCTGTAAGGGGTCATGCTATGAAACGTAATGTTTGGTTTGTGGGGCGCTCAACTGCGCGGTCATCAGAGCCAGTCCAAAGTCCAAATTGTTAGACAGTCCCGTTTTTACACAATTAAATCTAGCTGCCGCCACCAATGATGATGATGATGATGATGAAATGATGACGACAACATGAACGCCCAGACCCCGGGCAGAGAAAGCCCCAACCCGGCCTGGAATCGAACCCGCGACACACCCAGGAACTGAGATTCCAGGTCGAATGTACCTGTCATCACAGCAAACGGACTTGTTAGTGTGCAGAGGTCAATAATAGTCGGCACAATTGGTCCCGTGACCTCAGCTCCCTTTCTGTGAGCCGCTTATTAATGGTCCTTGTGGTCACCGAACTACCAGTCGCACGTCAAATCGATGACAACGATGAACCCGGTGATTGAGTGCCTCTAGACGATTTCTCGGCAGTCACGTTCTGTCCTCTCTCTAGGTTCAAATGGTTCAAATGGCTCTGAGCACTATGGGACTTACTATCTGTGGTCATCAGTCCCCTAGAACTTAGAACTACTTAAATCTAACTAACCTAAGGACATCACACACATCCATGCCCGAGGCAGGATTCAACCTGCGACCGTAGCAGTCGCGCGGTTCCGGACTTCTCTCTAGGTTGACTGTTTCCATGGTTCGTCGATTCCTGTCAACCTAATCGAATAGTGACATCGCCCCTATTTATATCCTGAGCGATCCGCCGATTACTCCAACCGGCTTCTCTGAGCCCATGTAGATGTTCTCTCAAATGCTGACATCTGCTTGTAGCGTTCACACGCCTGTCTGCCAGGCAACATTGAGCACAGAGAATGAAATTCGTGAACAGGTACTCTATGTGATCAAAAGAATCCGGATACCTGGCTGGAAATGACTTACAAGTTCGTGGCGCCCTCCATCGGTAATGCTCGAATTCAATATGGTGTTGTCTCACCCTTAGCCTTGATGACAGCTTCCACTCTAGCAGGCATACATTTAATCAGGTGCTGGAAGGTTTCTTGCGGAATGGCAGCCGATTCTTCACGGATTGTTGCACTGAGAAGAGGTATCGATATCGGTGAGGCCTGGCGCGAAGTCGGCGTTCCAAACCATCCCAGAGGTGTTCTATAGGATTCAGGTCAAGACTCTGTGCAAGGCAGTCCATTACAGGGATGTTATTGTCGTGACCACTCCGCTACAACCGTGCATTATGAATAGGTGCTCGATCGTGTTGAAAGGTGCAATCTCCATCCCCGAATTGCTCTTCAACAGTGGGAAGCAAGAAGGTGCTTAAAACATCAATGTAGGCCTGTGCTGTGATAGTACCACACAAAACAACAAGGGGTACAAGTCCCGGAAATGAAAAACACGACTACACCATAACATCACCGCCTCCGAATTTTGCTCTTGGCGCTATACACGCCGGCAGATGACGTTCACCGTGCATTCGCCATACCCACACCCTGCCATCGGATCGCCACATCGTGTAAAGTGATTCGTCACTCCTCACAACGTTTTTCCACTGTTCAATCGTCCAATGTTTACGCTCCTTGCACCAAGCGAGGTGTCGTTTGGCATTTAGCGGCGTGATGTGTGGCTTATGAGCAGACGCTCGACCATGAAATTCAAGTTTTCTCACCTCCCGCCTAACTTTCATAGTACTTGCAGTGGATCTTGATGTAGTTTGGAGTTCCTGTGTAACGGTCTGAATAGATGTCTGCGTATTATATCTTACGACCCTCTTCAACTGTCGGCGGTCTCTTGTCAGTCAACAGACGAGGTCGGCGTGTACGCTATTGTGCTGTACGTGTCCCTTGATGTTTCCACTTCACTATCACATCGGAAACATTGGACCTAGGAATGTTTAGCAATGTGGAAATCTCGCATACAGACGTATGACAAGTGACACCCAGTCACCTGACCACGTTCGAAGTCCGTGAGTCCCACGGTGCGCCCCATTCTGCTCTCTCACGATGTCTAATGACTACTGAGGTCGCTGATATGGAGTACCTGGCAGTAGGTGGCAGCACAATGAACCTAATATGAAAAACGTATGTTTTTGTGGATGACCGGATACTTTTGATCACACAGTGTATGTTCCCTGGCATCGACAGGTCCCATGTTTAGTATTCTTGCCCGCTGCGCGGTGAAACTGCGCTTCAGCGCCATACATTCATTCATCAGGCGCAAAAATGTATAATTTTACGTTTTCCGTCAGAGTCTGTATGTATATCAATTTGTGATCTGTTTGCATTATTCCTTTGTAGTGCGTCATGTTATCACGTTTTTTCTCTTAGAATACCGTAGTCCTAGTGTCAAAGTTAGGGTTTTTTGAAATGATAAAGGAACTTTATGGATGCTGATACTTGGTATCTTGGATGTTTGTCAACCTAGTGCGGTTGCTACAGTAAACAAGGATGCGCTATCTATAACAAGCTGTGCACCGGAGCCGTGTTTCCCGTCGCTGCTTCTGAAAAGTCTTGTTGTCACGCAGCATTCAGTATCTGTGCTCCGCCAAGAGCTGAGTTCACGTTATATCGTAAACTATTTCTGTCCTGGAATCGTTCCCGCGCGCTCTTGCGTCAGTGCTGGCATGCGGGTGGACCGTCCGTGCACGCCTGCGGCCTTCTCTACCGTATTATGTCGCCGCGTGAGTCAGCTAACGGCCGAGCACACCGCTGTTATTCTGAATACTGTGCAAATGCTTGCACCACGGATAGGCGCGCAGCCAAGGCAGCCGACGTACGTCGAATTAAAGCCGACGGCCGGCATCTTGTGGGAAGACAAGAAATCGCAGTGAGACACGCACACCTCCCTCCAATGTTTCAACAAAGGCTTAATCAGTCTTATATCAAACAAATATTATATGCGGATATACGAAATCACGGGAACAACTGAAATAGCGCATCACTTCACTGCAATTTGCATTTATTGTAACACTTGATAACAGACCAAGAAAATGTCGCATGTTACACTTGACAGATAATAGCACTAGAACAATAATAAACACCTGATTCAGTTTTCTGCACTTTAACTAAAGTTCAACAGGCGACCGCTACGGTTGCAGGTTGTGATGTCCGTAGGTTAGTTAGGTTTAAGTAGTTCTAAGTTCTAGGGGACTGATGACCTAAGATGTTAAGTCCCATGGTGCTCAGAGCCATTTGAACCATTTAGAACATTAAGGTGAAGAACAGGAAAGTGCACCTTCCACAACACATTACGGCGACAGTTAACCTCCAATAAGTTCCTTTCTTTACAATATGACG
This sequence comes from Schistocerca nitens, assembly GCF_023898315.1. Classification (NCBI taxonomy): domain Eukaryota; kingdom Metazoa; phylum Arthropoda; class Insecta; order Orthoptera; family Acrididae; genus Schistocerca; species Schistocerca nitens. Next base: position 549,570,568 of record NC_064615.1, read on the forward strand.
TTAAGTACAGCACTCTCTCTCTCTCTCTCTCTCTCTCTCTCTCTCTCTCTCTCTCTCTCTCTCTCTCTCTATATATATATATATATATATATATATATATATATATATATATATATATATATAATGCCCATAAGCGCGATTGGAAATTGATAAATCTATACTCAAAGGAGCCGCACTCCATGTAAACACCCTAAAAATGGCAACTTAATGGCTACCTAGAGTAACAAAAATAAGAATAGCATGCTTATAGATTGACTAGAATAAACAACACATACACGGCTTCTGACGGCCGACAAACTGTGTTGGGCTATTGAGCAGTGATTAATTTGAGCTAACCACAACATACGCTAACCAGGTTGGCGGCGTTTTTAAAGACAAGCTTCGAGCAAGAACTATGGTCAGAAGGTAGTGGAACCAGTACTAATTTACAACTAACTACAGCATTGAAATCAACTGATGACAGGTTGACCATTACCAATCTGGTGTTCGATGGACAGTCAATAGGCTGCACACTCGGCTGAAACTCAAGTATATTGCTGAGGGGCGAAACGCCCAGCCCAAAGCATGTTTAGCGCAAACACCTAGTTTGAGAACAAAACAACCATGAAACAACAAGATGATATTGCAGCTTGCAGTACAAATGCCAGAGTCCGAATATAGCCTTAACCCAAGGCAGGACTGAAGCACACTAGTTTCTCTCTCAATTAAAGTTTCCAAAACAATCAAAACTAGCAGGATTCCCTTACACGGCAGACGTGCCAACAGTTCCGTTCATACCCCAGAATCAACTAGCGCAACATAAATCATTGACACATTTCAGATAACATTTTTAAACAACATACTTAAATACTTTTGTTTACCACAAGCTTTAATTAGTTAACAGGTTCGGCTGTTATTGATGCCACGCAAATGAGGCAGTAAGATAAGGTCTACAATTCTACTTTGCCATTTGACACGCGTGACGAGGAAAGAAGGAATCCAGCTAATTAATTGAAACTCACTACTTGGATTCAGTATTTGATGATGCGCTTAAAATCAACAGACGAAGGTGAAGGTCAAGTTTACACTTGCAAGCAGCACACGCAGAACACGAGCATAAGGTGAGCATTAAATAAACTGCTCCTTGTTCAATCATTTACACACCGACGAAACAAATAATCTTCGCCGAATTACTGCAGACGTCGGAGTCCCCAGTCGCTTGCAAATGACGCAAATAATGGTCAAAACGTCTTACTCTAAGTCCGATATCCGTAGGATAGGAGTTTCAATGAACAACCAGCCCTCGTCCCCTGGGATCCACCTGCGACCAAGACAGTAAAATTGGCTGCTATCACAGCTTTAACGATGCATCATACCTGACGAGTCACGCCAAACCATCAACAAAACGGCCTGGCCTCCTGTACGCTCTCAGACGTCCACAATTAGAGTTCCTCCCCCAGACCGACGCTCTCCTGCAAACACGGCAGTCATCCGGCCTCAGCAACGCCACAGCGCCCTCTGGCTAGGGTAAGAAAACAGCAGAGAGCAAAGCGGGAATTTCAAAAGGAACGCGCTACAGACAAGGAGGAAACGCAGAGAACTAACCGTGCCATTTCGTCACGGTTCACGCAGCACCTCTCTCTCAATGAAGCAGCCTACCACAGCTAACTGAACTCGCTCACACCCACTAGTCCATCGCTGTAAGTCCCTCTTACCCATCCACTCTCACTTGCCCGTTCTCACTCAATCATTCAGTCCAAGTCATCGTCATTATCTAGTTGTGTCTCATGTGCCACTGTCTCCTTCGTTGTGTGGTACTACTACTGTCTTCTCTCACTGTCACTGTCTCTCTCTTGCTCTCTCTTACTGCTACTACCTCATTCATTCCTTTCCACTGGTTCTGTCTCTTTCACTATCTATCTCTTCCTCTTGATCGTTGTCATACACTCAGTCTGTCAATATCACTGGCTCTCAACCACTTTCACTGTCTCTTTTTCTTTATTCCCCTCCCGCTACTACTGTAGCACTGTTGTGTCACGTCAAATATGTTCGTATGTCACTGTGTAGCCTACCTCTCTTTCTTTCACACTGTCATTGCCTCCCTCGATCTTCCTATACCGTAACCACTGTCTACTATCTTCCAGTATTTATTACTCCTCCTTCTCTTTCCCATAGTCACTGTCTCCTTAGCATAAGAAAGAGAGAATATGTTCGCATTCCAAAATTTTTGGGGACATTTTTAAAGGCGCTGACGAAGATAGAATGAGGCAGCTGGTACCCCTTTTCAGTCAGTGTCTTTTAAACAGGAGCATATTCGCCTTTTTTGTGCTCCGATAGGAGCATTTTTTCCGCTGGTTTCCTTCTTTCCGTTGCTACAGCAGGACATGTCACTCATTTGAAGAGAACTTTATAGGCCAATGAAATGTTGATAATTCGCTTATGTGAAACTGAAATAAGGCAGAACTGATCTTATACCTCAGACCAGAATTTAGGTGCACAAAAATTTTTGCATGTGCTTCACTACTACTACAAGGTGGTTTTCCGAGAACCATTCTGATGATAACGGTGACACTTTACAGCGTATTTCTCCATGCTACGTCACTTGATAAACAACATTTCCGCCTCCCACCCGATATTATGTGCGTACGTGTACAACCAGGGTAACTTTGAAAAAGACTGGCGGCGAAAAACAGTTTTCTCTGGAACTAAATGATGCCTCCATAAACCCTTTCAGAGTCGCACCGCAGGCCACATCTAATCCAAAAGGAACGAACCGATTTTCTCCATTTGCTCAAGCTGGGGAAAGTATGTAACATTTAAACTTTGATTCTGTACTGTAGGATAGTTGCTGTAAGACGATTCTTCTCAATGCTCGCTAGTCTAACGGTTATCTATAACACTTAACTCTGCCTTTCTGTCACCAACAGAAGCCCTGGTGTGAGCCCCGGTAAAATCCCATTTTAATGCGTGGCGTTTTGGAACATATTGGTAGAGCATGCTGTCGCATGCGTACTTATAAATGTGACACGCGCTGGAGTTACGCATTATAAAAGGCATTTTCCTACAATTTAACTTTTAGACTGCTTGTTATTCTTCTGGTAATGTAATTCATTAGCTATCAGACAGTCTAGTTGTCTCATGCGTCATGATTATCGGAACAATAAATCGCTAGTAATGGGGCATTTATCGATAGCACTGATGCCGCAGCTAGTGTCTATCTCATGGCACTGTCACTTGTGATGGGTAAGGGAGTTTCAGGATTCATACCGAAATCTGATTTTCATTTCACAAGGGAACATCGACAGACGTGTGTCACAGATTTTGATGAAAATTAGCACAAAAAAAGGCTTGAGATGGGGTAGAGGTTTCTCACTCTCATTGACGGCTGTTCATTCTCCGCCATGCCATCCATATTTAGGTCACTTGTGACTTCCCAAAATCGCTCCCGACAAATGCCAGTGTGATTCCTGTTCGGTCGGCCCAGTGGTCGATGCCAAGGAACAGGAGGGTGCTGAGGCAGAGAACAAAATAGTTAGAAGCACGCTTAATATGTATATGTAATGTCCTTTATTTAACTTTCTTCTGCAAGTCCAAATAGTGTTCCACACCAGTCTGTTACACAGGCAAATTTGTAATAAACAGTCACAGTAACAGAAAAGCAAACTAGAAACACTACGAAGACTCCAAGTGAACTGTAAGATTAGACTGGCTGCCGTCGAAGCTTCGCCTTGTTAAGCCGGATCCGAGGTCGAGGTAATCCCGCGTGCAGCAGAGGGTGTCTAGGAGCCGGCTGTGGATTGGCAGGCCAGTCACGTGTGTTGCCGCCAACCTCCGGACGTAGAATACCTGGCGTGGTGTCGACAGTGTGCGACATCATAGTTCCTTTACAAAGGATACGGCCGATTTCCTTCCCCAAATCGAGCTTGCGCTCCGCCTCAAGTCCTCTCCTCGACGACACGCCGTTAAATCCTCATCTTTCTTTGTTTTTTAGTATTCTGTAAATCAACATGTAAAAACGAAAACCTTATGAGACCACTTCGTTCCCCGTCTGTCTGTGCGTTTGTTAGACGTCCCATTCTGAGGATGGGATAGAGGTATCAACTTGAAATTTGTATCAAATACTGAGGTGTACGATCCTTTGGCAGTACAAAAAAATTTATCTCCTAAGTCAGTGCAATGGATAGATACGACCATTTATGTCATATTTTTGCTTCTAGCAAATTCGCTCATCAAAACGCAGATGAACCATCCACAGACACAACTCAGACTGCACGGGGCCCTCAGAGCGCGTGTCCTTTTCTTTGGATTTTTCTTTATTAAATTGAAATCGACACCTATTTTAGATTTTTCTTCAAAACACTGTAATTTTTGAGAAAATTGACACTGGCGCTTTCTGTTGCATTCTAATCCTAGTTGTGACAACAGATTGACCAGCAGGCTCGATGGATCAATAGCGAAAGTGACATTCCTCGGTTTTTGGACGTAGGTTCAAGTCCACTACCCGATTCCAGTCAAATCTCTTTTACTATTGCTTTCAGATAAGCCCATTAGGACTCTGAAAAGTGTTTAGAGGTGGGCGTTTGCCTCCCTTTCTTTTCATATTTCTGTCATTCTCTTCCTGTAGGCTTTCTTTCTCTCTTCAGACCATGTTGTTGCAGAATTTTTCTTTGGTTGTTTTCTCCTAGTCAAATTCCCATTGCCGGCTGTGGTGGCCGAGCGGTTCTAGGCGCTACAGTCTGGAACCGCGCGACCGCTACGGTCGCAGGTTCGAATCCTGCCTCGGGCATGGATGTGTGTGATGTCCTTAGGTTAGTTAGGTTTGCGTAGTTCTAAGTTCTAGGGGACTGATGACCTCTGTAGTTAAGCCCCATAGTGCCCAGTGCCATTTCAACCATTTCAATTTGCCATTCGTGAGTTGTGGGCCTGAAAATTTCACGGTTTTGAACATCTTCTAATGTAATTTCTGCCATTTCCAGATCACTTTTTATCTCGGCAGTACGTTTCATCGTGTCAATTTTCGCTCTACGTCTGTTGTCAAGGGATTCAGCTGTTTTGTAAGTTTGTCTGGGTTCATTCTCTTAACATGTCCGAAGAATCAAATGTCACTGTCTATAACTGTCTGTTATTTGGTTTCCTGTTTGCAGCTGTCTCTGTACTGTTCGCCAGCAACTTTTGGACCTAAAAGTTTTCTTATGATTTTACGTTCTTTTTTCTCGTTGTTTTCAATGTCTGTTTTCCGATTCAAAAATATTTTTATAAAACATTCAAATTATAAATATTCTGGAATTCGTGACAGCCAAGGCATTGAATGTGTTTATCCGTAAGAAAAAGTCTATTCACTCTGCAGTTATCATGCAAGTAGAGCTAAAGCCATGCTACCCATTTGTTGTGTAGTCTGTCCTCTGTTTGTTCTACGTTTACTGTAATACTTCATTACGAAATAAAAAACAAATGATATTGAAATTGCGCAGTTTGACAATATCCACAATGTAGTTTTTGTTGTTGATTAACTAACTAGGCTGAAATATGACATTTTTCGTATTTCCTCTTTAAATGCAAAATCGTAGGAATGTAGGTAATAAATTGTGGTTTATTAACTCTAGTAGATCATGCAAGAAACAGTCAGAGGTGTGAAAAACTGGATGGTACATTGCCATCAGTTTTAAACATGAAATGTATCGGTTTCTTCACGATCTATGTTAGGAATAAGAACCCTTGCATTAAGAGACATGATAACTGTAAAAAGTTCCATCACTATATCACTTGCTCCTTCGTACAGCCAACAAACCACTTAAGGGTGGCCAGCCACTGTGGCCGTGCGGTTCTAGGCGCTTCATTCCGGAACCACGCGACTGCTACGGTTGCAGATTCCAATCCTGCCTCGGGCATGGATGTATGTAACGTCTTTAGATTTAAGTAGTTCTAAGTCTAGGGGACTGATGACTTCAGATGTTGAGTCCCATAGTGCTCAGGGCCATTTGAACCATTTTGAACTTAAGGATGACGTCAATGTAAACAAAACAGGGGAAAACGGATGTGTCTACCTTGGCGCCCTAATTCTCGCCCATGTCACATTATTAATGATGCAGACCTCTATGTAGTAATGTATGAAGAACTTTTCGTCAAATAAGTAGAATGTGTAGACCCTGCCCATAATGTAAAAGCGTTTGTCTGCTACATTATAGTACGAAAAATGTGAAATTTATACACGAATTATCGCAGCCGTGTGACGGTGGCCCGAAAGCAACTACGCTGAAATAAACAATTGTCTCAAAGCATGTGGCTACTTGCAGTTTTAACCTTGATTGATATTAATCGTTGCCTTCCGAGTGTTAAGGATATCCTGCTTGATTCCGCGTATCACGTTTGCGAAATATCTCAGCGGAACCCAACATGCGTCAGAGCACAGGGTGGACTGGAGCAGGCATTATACATGTTTAGGCATGGCGAGTGGATGCGGACTCCGTGGGTCCGCAGCGCTAGCCGGACGACATGTAAATGCGGTGTGGGGAGCTGCTGAGGAGGCGTGTTGTTTCTGTAAACAGGGTGCTGCGCGCCGTCCTCGCGAGGATGAAACGAATATGTTTGCGTCGGGCAGCTGCGCGAGGTGGCACTGTAGCTGAGTAGGGGAAACAGTTCCCACTTTGCTCATCCTAATTGAATTCTGCCCTCGTTCCACTTCAGGTGAATACAGGAGGAGGGTGCCTTAAAACACACCACGTCTGATTCCATGAACATTTAACTGCTGAGCTGAGTCGGAAAGCACGGTGAAATTTAGCCCCATATAAATGAAGTCAAGTTACGTAGCGAAATGACCACTGGACTTACGGAAAAAAATCGCAACACCAATAAGCACTTATGCGACGTAAACGACAGTTAGTACATCTACATCTACATACATTCTCCGCAAACCACCATACGGTGCGTGGCGGAGGGTACCTCGTACGACAACTAGCATCTTCTCTCCCTGTGCCACTCACAAACAGAACGAGGGAAAAATGACTGCCTATATGCCTCTGTACGAGCCCTAATCTCTCTTCTTATCTTATCTTTGTGGTCTTTCCACGAAATATAATTTGGCGGCAGTAAAATTGTACTTCAGTCAGCCTCAAATGCTGGTTCTCTAAATTTCCTCGGTAGCTGTTCACGAAAACGCCTCCTTTCGTCCAGACACTCCCACCCGAGTTCCTGAAGCATTTCCGTAACACTCGCGTGGCGATCAAACCTACCAGTAACAAATCTAGCAGCCCGCCTCTGAATTGCTTCTATGTCCACCCTCAATCCGACCTGATAGGGATCCCAAACACTCGAGCAGTGCTGAAGAACAGGTCGTATTAGTGTTTTATAAGCGGTCTCCTTTACAGATGAACCACATCTTCCCAAAATTCTACCAATGAACCGAAGACGACCATCCACCTTCCCCACAACTGCCATTACATGCTTGTCCCACTTCATATCGCTCTGCAATGTTACGCCCAAATATTTAATCTACGTGACTGTGTCAAGCGCTACACTACTAATGGAGTATGGCACGTTTCTACATCTGAAAGATGGCGTCTATTAAAATTTCGCGCCAGTCGCTTAAGAATGCAAATCAGGCTTGCTTGAAATACTCGCTGTAACGGTCGTGAGCGTTAGTTGCCTTTGAGACTGAACGTGGTGAGCTGAATTTAGCCGAGAATGCCTTTAAGGCGACAAAGATGCCATTATCACCACCTTGCTGAGTTTGAACGAGATAGGGCTACGAAAGCTGGATGCTTCTTCTGCGATACTGCAAAAATACTTGGCAGGAAAGTAGTCAGTGTACATGATTGCTGGCAGCGGCGGTCACGAGACTGTACAGTCGCAAGAATACCGGGCTCCGGACGGCAGCTTGGCACTATCAAGAGGGAAGACCATCGTGCTCGGCATATGGCTCTGGCGCATCGTACTGCTTCTAAAGCAGCAATTTTAGCAGCAGCTGATACTACTACGACATACCGAACTGTAACAAATCGGTTCCTTCAAGGACAGCTCCGAGCCAGACACATTTTAGCGTGTATTCTGCCGACCCCAAACCACCCTCATTTGCGACTTCAGTGGTGACAAGTGAGAGCTCATTGGAAGGCAACTTGGGGGATTGTTGAATTTTCTGATAAAGCTGGTTCTGCCTCGATGCCAGTGATAGCCGTGTGTTGGCTAGAAGGAGGCCCGTTGATGGCCTGCAACTAACCTGTCTGTGTGCTAGACGTGATGGACCTACACCTGGAGTTATCGTCTGGGTGCGATTTCGTATGACAGCAGGAGCACTCTCGTGGGTATCCTACGCATCCTGAGTGCAAAGTTGTACCTCAGTCTGGCGCTTCGACCTGTTGTGCTGCCATTCGCGAACAGCATTCCAAGATATGTTTTCCAACAGGATAATGCTCCTCCATATACCGCTGCTGCAACTCAACATGCTCTACAGAGTGTCGACATGTTGCCTTTGTCTGCTCAGTCACCAGCTGTCTCTCCAGTCGAGCACATGTGGGATATCATCGGACGACAACTCCAGCGTTAACAATAAATAGTGTTAACAGTCCCTGTATTGACCGACCAAGTGCAACAGGCATGGAACTGACATCCGGTACCTGTACAGCACAACGTATGCATATTTGCATGCTTGCATTCAGCATTCTGCCAGTTACACCGGCTATTAATGTAGCAGCATACAATTGCAGTGGCCTATCTCTCGCTTACATTAATCTGTTTCATGCAATGTTAATCACTAAACAGGTTACCTAGACAAATGTATTCCCTCTTTTTATTACTCAACATTAATTAGTTTTAGCGTTGCGATTTTTTTTCGAACGTTGTATGTAATGGGCACCATATAAGTCTCTAATAGGTTTGAACATCGCAGTGTTTTGCTAGCCATGGAGCGCCCTCCGCTCCTCCGACCTTTGAGCGGCCTGACACATACAGTTACAGAAGGCCCATAGTTTGAAGTACACAAATCAGTGTTAGAACTACACTGTCTGGCGATTAGTTCCCATAACAGAACTCTGTTCCAACAGTTCCAGAGCTTTCAAATGGCTCTGAGCACTATGGGACTCAACATATGAGGTCATCAGTCCCCTAGAACTTAGAACTACTTAAACTTAACAATCCTAAGGACATCACACACATCCATACCCGAGGCAGGATTCGAAGCTGCGACCGTAGCGGTCGCGCGGTTCCATACTGAAGCGCCTAGAACCGCTCGGCCACCTCGCCCGGCTCCAGAGCTTTATTTAAAGGCAATGTTATGTTTAGGAATATTTTTATGTATGGAATTTTTCATTTCCTGTTTCTTAAATGACTTCCTTTGGCGGCAGGAGTGGCCGAGCGGTTCTAGGCTTACAGTCTACGGTCGCAGGTTCGAATCCTGCCTCGGGCATGGCTGTGTGTGATGTCCTTAGGTTAGTTAGGTTTAAGTAGTTCTGAGTTCTAGGGGACTGATGACCTCAGAAGTCAAGTCCCATATTGCTCAGAGCCATTTGAACCATTTGACTTCCTTTTTTCCTGTCCACTATTCTTTTGAAAGGACACATTCGAAAGTTAGGTCTGCCATGACTAAGTGATACTAATTACACAGACTGTAACGGAATAACTTCATATGACGTCTTTCGTTTCTTATACGTTTCAGTCTGGTTCTTCACCGACGTACGGTAGTGAGAAGTTATGGACATATTGTAAAGTAAAACAGTACGAACACACACACACTCACGCACACATACACACACACACATATACATATATATATATATATATATATATATATATGTGTGTGTGTGTGTGTGTGTGTGTGTGTGTGTGTGTGTGTGTGTGTGTGGTGTGTGTGTCTTACCACTTCACTGATTAATTGAAACGTTTTATAATGTTCTCATTGTTATATGTTGGAATGCACACTGTAAACTAAGGAAATTAAACACGCACAAACTATCGTTAAAGAGTATAATACGAACTGCAAATTAGCTTATATGTTTCAGATGTATCTGAGTAGAAAATATTTCAGTGTTTCTTAATCCACACACATGTAAGAGAGAAAACTATACAAATTACAATACACGCAACTGTACGGGCGGTCAGAAATAGTCTGAAAGTTTGTAATGGAGTTGTAGGACAGGCTGTGTTGAGAAATAATTGTTAAGAAAAGAATTGGTATGTTGCACCGTTTCCGAGTTAATTAACATTGAAGCTAGTCAATTAGGCCGTTCAGTCTGTGGCTTGGGTTAGATCCTTACTACTGCCCCATGTCCAGTTTTCGTGTCACTTTCTTGGTTCGGTTTTAGGAAACCAAACGAAGAACACGTTTGCGGACACCGTTCCTGGCAGGCCACTTGAATCTGCGAGCGCAACGTCCTGATTGGTTAACTTCAACGCTAAATAATTCGGAAACAGCGCAACATATTAAATTTGTTTCTTAACCATTATTTCTCAGCAAACCCCACCCTGCAACAGCCTTACAAACTTTCCACACTGTTTCTGACCACCCCGAATACTTAACACTCACTCTAACTCAGATTTCCGGAAGGCAGCAAACATTTACAGAAATTTTACTCCACACATGTGGTCGTAACTTTCTCACCGCCAGATAACAATAAAGCTTCCAATAACCAAAAGGTAATCTTCAACTTCTTTCTTCTTTACTAGTCCTAGTCCTATTGGAGGCTCCATACCGTTGCCTTCTACAGACCTTTGACTTGACTTATTCTTATTGTGGTCTTCAGTTCCAAAAACTTGTTCGATGCACCTCTCCACGCTAAACTAACCTGTGCAACCTCTGCGTAACTACTGCAACCTTCATCCTTTTGAACCTGCTTATTCTACTCAAGCGTTGGGCTTCCTCTACAATTTTTACAGCCACACTTCCTTCCATCAACAAACTCACCATTCCTTGAAACATCGGGATTTGGCCTGTCCACGGAGCCTTCTTTGTATTCAAGCTGTGCTACAATTTTTTTTCCAGCGCAGTTCAGCACATCAACAATAGTTATTCGATCTTCCCACCTAATCTTCATCATTTTTCACTGGCACCATATTTCAAAAGCTTTTATGCTCGCCTTGTCTGAACTGTTTGTCTTCCACGATTCACTTTTCCTGGAAAGCTAGATTCCATAGAAGTATTCAGGGAAGACTTCCTACCAATTGAATTTATATCAGACTAGCGACACGCCCCAGCTTTGCACTAGTAACACTAATTATCTATGGCTGAATGACTTGACTGGAGCAGAAAAGAAAATCACCATCGTACCGTCCAATGATGGTGCAATCGAGACACATGTTGCACTCCACGTGTCATCAAGGACCGTTGGGAACCGTCTGCTTGCAGCAAGACTAAGATCACGTGTGCCTCTGGTCAGTCTACCACTGACACCATGACAAGCACGGCTACTATAGTGCCATGAAAGAGTTGACTGGACAGTGGAACAACGTCTGTAGTCTTCAATGATGAAAATGGGTTCTGTTTGTATGCGCGTGAAGGACGTACATGAGTCCGGCGTAGACCTGCCGAACGACCTGTTCCCGAGTGTATTCGCCTACGACAGGTCCCACCCTAGCCTTCGTGGTGTGGTGGGTCAGTCAGTTACAACTCGCGGTCACATCTGCTGATTTTGCGGGGTAAAGTGGTAACTGCCCGCTACATGCTGGTATCCCCGTGCTACTGCCATTTCTTCAACGGAAACGTGATGTGTTTTCAGCAGGGCAATGCACGTCCACACATTGTTATTGCGAGGTAACTTACTCTTCGAAGTGTACTACAACTGCCCTGGACATACCAGCTGAATATGGACAGAATGTGGTGAAGCAGGAACTTACTCTCTCTCCATAACGTGCAAGAACCGTTGCCGAATGGCAACGAAAGGCTTGGGACATTCTATTGCAGGGTGCCATTCGGCACGTTTATGATAGTTTGCATGTGAGAACACACGCCTTCGTTGTCTCCAGGGGGTAGGGGGTGTGGTGGGGAAAGGGAGAGGGTCCGTTGTGTATTGATCGACTGTTTGGGCGCCCTTTACTGTGATATGTGTATTTCATTTGGTCTAAATTTGTTATCATATACTGCTACAGTGGTGACCAACATGTCACATTGCTTGTCATTAAAGTGACCTTATCCTTGTGAGTGCTGCAGCTTTTTGGGGCAGTGCGTTTATAAATTACAACACACATATACACAAACCTTCGTCGCGGATAAAACTTTTAGTGAAAACCGCATGAACCTCCCTACAGTAGAAATTCCTGAGATTAGCGTTCACATACAGGCAAATAACAAGGCGTGCGGCTTTTAATTTGTAATACGTAGTAATATATAGATTTGTATAGATTCTGGTCAAGCTTCGCTACCCTCCCGAGTTGCGGCAGCTGTTTACTTTACTGCTCTTCCAACAAGATACGGTCTCCTCTGTAGGTTCCGCCACTGCCGTAAGATGTTATTCCAAACGCCAATTAAATATGGAACGGATAACAATGCATACATTACGTACTCATCATTGCTATAATTATAAGTTATATACGCAAATATCTTACTCACGAATCAGCCTATCTACTATGTAAAACCGTGTCAAAATTCCAACACTAGTTTTTGCGATTAGCTTACACATATAAATAAAAAATGCGGATGGTGGGGCTTTAACTTATAATGCGTATAAATTTCTCTTGTGTAGAACATTTGTTATGTAAAATGTAAAAGGCATAAAACAGTAAAATTATGAAATGGAGCGATGAAAAATTGATAGAGGGCAAAGAAGGGAAATGAGGGGCGAGGGGGGAAGGGGGGAGGGATAGTGGCTGTGATGCTATGGATTTAACAAGAGAGGGCCTTATACTAAAACTGCAGAAAGTCAGTTATGTAAGAAACCTTCTGTTAAAATACCAGAATGGACGCTTAAAACTGTAAGAGGGCAATAAAATAGTTGATCATAAAAGTGGAGATAAAGTACCGAAAACTGAATGATATTCAAAGTGTGAAACGTTGTAGCCGGCCTGTGTGGCCGAGCGGTTCTAGGCGCTTCAGTCTGGAACCACGCGACCGCTACGGTCGCAGGTTCGAATCCTGCCTCGGGCAAGGATGTGTGTGATGTCCTTAGGTTAGTTAGGTTTAAGTAGTTCTAAGTTCTAGGGGACTGATGACCTTAGATGTTAAGTCCCATAGTGCTCAGAGCCATTTGAACCATTTGAAACCTTGTAAATATGAAGTCATAATATCTTACCCTGAAACTACAAAATTCCTTAATTATTTAGAAAAGCCATTTTTCGCTAACAACCCTGCAGCAGCCAGCAAAGTTCTCCATTTGAGCGCTATGTGGATGATGCTATTTTGTTAGTTAAAGGGGATGAAAGCGATGTGAATGACAAAGCGAAGAGAACGAGTGCCATTCAACCAAGAATTAGATTTACAACTGAGCACAAAAATGAAGAGTCATTAACTGTCTCGACATTACAAAAGAGATGGGTAAATACGCTGTCAGCGTGCAGCGTGTTCACAAAACCGTCTTGTGCAGACATTATTACTGACTCTAAGGTTTGGCACCCCGAAATAATCGGGATAGCATTATTTCGATCCATGATTAATAGGTTATTAAAACTGCCATTGAGCGAGCGAGAGAGGAATAAAAAATTGCTATTGTAAAGCAACCTGCAGTAAGCAACGGTTATCCAGTCTTAACAGTAACTAAGTCACTACAGCAAAGTTCTCCATTTGAGCGCTATGTGGATGATGCTATTTTGTTAGTTAAAGGGGATGAAAGCGATGTGAATGACAAAGCGAAGAGAACGAGTGCCATTCAACCAAGAATTAGATTTACAACTGAGCACAAAAATAAAGAGTCATTAACTGTCTCGACATTACAAAAGAGATGGGTAAATACGCTGTCAGCGTGCAGCGTGTTCACAAAACCGTCTTGTGCAGACATTATTACTGACTCTAAGGTTTGGCACCCCGAAATAATCGGGATAGCATTATTTCGATCCATGATTAATAGGTTATTAAAACTGCCATTGAGCGAGCGAGAGAGGAATAAAAAATTGCTATTGTAAAGCAACCTGCAGTAAGCAACGGTTATCCAGTCTTAACAGTAACTAAGTCACTACAGAAAATTAAGAGACAACAACAGTGTGAAATCAATGGCAGCACGCTAATAAGTGAACAGGAAGAAACGAAAGTAATGTACATGCCCATGAGGTATAAAGGACAGGTTTCAGAAATTGTTGCCAGATAATTTCGCAGCACCAATCCGCCGGCCGTTGTGGCCGAGCGGTTCTAGGCGCTTCAGTTTGGAACCGCGCGACCGCTACGGTCGCAGGTTCGAATCCTGCCTGGGGCATGTATGTGTGTGATGTCCTTAGGTTAGTTAGGTTTAAGTAGTTCTAAGATCTAAGGGACTGATGACCTCAGATGTTAAGTCCCATAGTTCTCAGAGCCATTTTAAGTACCAATCCCCGTATAGGGCTTAAGACTAATCACATTATTAGCTTCGCCGGCCGGAGTGGCCGAGTGGTTCTAGGCGCTACAGTCTGGAACCGCGCTACCGCTACGGTCGCAGGTTCGAATCCTGCCTCGGGCATGGATGTGTGTGATGTCCTTAGGTTCGTTAGGTTTAAGTAGTTCTAAGTTCTAGGGGACTGATGACCTCAGAAGTTAAGTGCCATAGTGCTTAGAGCCATTTTCCAAATTATTAACTTCAGACTGAGGCACCGTGTGAATAGAAAAGCCTCGAAATTCACGGAAGTAGGTGCATATAAACTGAAGAGAAGAAACTGTACTAAAGTGTACATGATCAAATAGGCAGTACGTTTGAAATAGGTTTCAAAGTGCCGGCTTCAATTCACAGTAATGAAGCAGTGTTTGGTGAGCAACTTATAACATCGAACCATGCTGGTGGAACTATTGATATGCGCCGGCCTTTGTGGCCGTGCGGAACTAGGCGCTTCAGTCCGGAACCACGCTGCTGCTACGGGCGCAGGTTCGAATCCTGCCTCGGGAATGGATGTGTGTGGTGTCCTTATAATTAGGTTTAAGTAGTTCTTAGTCTAGGGGACTGATGACCTCAGATGTTAAGTCCCATAGTGCTTAGAGCTATTGGAACCGTTTATTGATATGCATTTGTAAGTGCTACACCGTAAAAAAATGGCTCAAATGGCTCTGAGCACTATGCGACTTAACGTCTGAGGTCCAGTCGCCTAGAACTTAGAACTAATTAAACCTAACTAACCTAAGGACATCACACACATACATGCCCGAGGCAGGATTCGAACCTGCGACCGTAGCAGTCGCTCGGTTCCTGACTGTAACGCCCAGAACCGCACGGCCACTCCGGCCGGCTGCTACACCGTGAACCGAAGGGACACATCGTGATAATGTTGAAAGAAATTGAGATTTTTACACACCCTCTGCAAGAACTTGGCAACACGTTAAGTCATCAGGATGATTTTGTTAACAGTGAACCTTTTGGAAACTTCGAAAACCTGTTCCAGTTGCCCATCTCGCCACAGCGCACGTATGGCCAGCAGCCCCACTCACCGAGAAGTGAAAGTGGCAGCGCATCGACTCACACGCCGTCCTAGCAGCCGGCCGGCGTGAAGACTGGCTTCCGCACATACTGCAAAACTGCGCGCCGTATAATGTCACCAAGCAGAAGCGAATGCATTTAACCATAACTGTCACACCCTGTTCTCTATAACGTTAGCTGCTGCATATACTTTAACTTTTGTAATTTATTGTTTTATACTTCTTACGGTTTTATACTTTCGGTATTTTTAAAATCCATAGTACTCAATGACATTTCACGCCATTCTAGCTTATCTTCATAATTCTGCTTCTGTAATTTTGCGGTCTTTATGTCTTTCGCTATTTATACATTCATTGTTCTAGGCTTGTACCTTTAATATTTTAACGAAAAGTTTTTAAACAATTTTTCTTTTATTTTTTTTTCTTTTATTTTTATACCTTCAGAGTAAAACGTTACGATCTTATACTTAACAAAGTTTCACTTTTTGAATACCTTAAGGTACTGTTTCAGTAATCACTACTTTCTTTTCACTTGAAGGTATAATAAACTATTTTATCCCCCTCTTACAGTTTTACGCGCGCATTCTGGTATTTTAACAGAAAATATTTTTACATACCAGATATTTTGTAATTTTGGTACAAGACCCTCCATTGTTAAACCCTTAGCATCCCTGCCACAATCCCTCCCTCTCTCCCTCCCACCCCCTCCCTCCTTTGCCGTCTTTGTCAGCTCTCGATCCCCTTCCCCCGCTAAATTTTACAATTTCACTATTTTACATTTTACGTACCCATTGTTCTACAATATTAGCGTTTCAACGAGAATTTTACTTAATTATAGGCCTACGTTCTATAACTTTAGCACGACTCCTCTTGTTGGACTCATGACATCCTCATCACTCCCTTCGTGCTTTGTTTCTACTCCCCCACTCAGACTAACTCCATTTTCCCCTCCTCCCCTCGTCCTATCTCCAGTATACACCTATTTAAAAAACGACCGCAGTTGCAAAACACAGTACTCTGATATGTGGCTCTGAGCGGAATGTTCAAATGTGTGTGAATTCCTAAGGGAGCAAACTGCTGAGGTCATCGGTCCCTAGAATTACACACTATTTAAACTAACTTAACGCTAAGGACAACACTCGCACCCATAGCCGAGGAAGGAAACGAACCTCCGGCGGGATGGGCTGTGAGCAGACAAGACTGGTTGCTGAGCAACTAGTTAGGCAAATTATAAATTCATGTACAGTTCTTTTCTCTTCCACTTATTATAAAATATTAGATGGTACATATTTAGTTTTGCTTTGTTTTAGATCTGAAGATGATCCAGAGTGATGAAAACATGCAGTCTAAGAATATGCGACTGAGACTGAACAATAAATGAAAATCATCCTAAATATCATTACAGTTACTGAATGTCTCAAGACGAGTATGTCGGCTATAGTTGATTAAAGCATTTCAAAACGGACAGCGAACTCCATGAATATATATAAAAAAAAAAAACTATGGAGCCGCTGTGATCTAAACGCTACAACACAAACTGGACACGGATTTATTAACTTTTGCCCAGTCAGGATTATAATTCTACTAAATCTCCTGATGGCAATAACTTCGCAGCAACACGTCGTTTCCGTTAGTAATTCGTCTTCCGTAAGGGAGGTTTCAACATTATTGATGACGCCTTGTTTAGTAGTATAGAACTTCGGAATATAGGCCCTCGAATCTGCTTTGTCTGAGGAAGAGCGTTTCACCAAAGCACTGGCAGTCTCAATTTTCACACGGTTTTTCACTGCCGCCGTAATATTATATGCTTCAGTAAGTTTCTCGTTTGATAATTTTGCCTAGTGTCATAGGGCGAAGCATGCCTATGTTTCTGTCTCTACTTACAGCAGATAAGATGAAAGGCACTTTGTCGGTAACTGCGTGTGAGTTAGCAGTGCAACTTAAATGTTGGCAGATGATCTTACCTTCTTGGGTGGCATCGACACGTAGTCCTCCATTTTGTCTCATTGGCCGTCGTCTCATTCCTCCTACGTGCGGTCACGTTGGCGTTCTCTGTGAGGGCTGCACATCTCTTGCTGTAGTGACAGCCACAAGTGGATGTGGGTGTGTCTGCGTAGCGCGACTCGGTTATTGTAACGCTAGTCACTTCATTTATGGGTGCATGAAGAGCATCAGTATCTATCGCGACGCTGTGCAGCTGGTTTTACGAAGTTTATGGAGCAGGGGGGCTACAATCGCAACCGTCCATAGTGTTGGTGGCAGCGTAGCAAAAGTCTTAACGATTTCGCAGAGGCTATGAAAGTTCATCGAATACCGGAGCAACTGACCGCTGTTTAAACTGCACTAGCACTAACCGAGTAACAAGTGTTTGCGCAGTGGAAGCGCGCCGCTGTTGACACTTCCGCGTCCCGGAGCGAGTTACATGACACCTTAAACTGATACTTCTGTAATATTCATATATATCTGCATCTACTTTCTTTGTAATAGAGATTATTACTTTCTTTTTTTAATCTGATGATATTTCGCCTGTCTGATGTATCTTTCACACCAGGTGGAATAGTTTTGTAATGTATGGCTCTCACAACGATCTCAGTAATTCCGAGGAAAAGTCACGGACGCCATCGACGTTGTTTCGGCTTAGGTCTTTTAGTGTGCTGTCAATTGCTTTCGCAATGTCGTATCGCCCATCTCATCTTCATCTATTTCCTCTTCTATACCTATAACATTCTGCAGTCTTCAAGTTTGTTTCCCTTGTATAGACTCTCTATATATTTCTTCTACCTTTCAGCCTTCCCTTCTTTGCATCGTATAGCCTTGCCATCTGAACTCTTAAAAATTAAAACAGTTGCTTCAATTTTCTTCAAAAAACCATCAGTTTTTCTACAGGTGGCATCTAGCTTTACTGCAGTCATACATACTTCTACATCCGTTACTGTTTTCTGTTCCTGTTTACTGTATTTTCCTGCCACTCTTCTCTCGCTGTTTTCATCTGGGCGCTTAAGTCCTTGCTGTCGTGCCCTCAGACCACATTATTCGTCCAAAATCTACAGCCTTACATTTCTCGTCTATCCGTTCCTGCTTTGCCATTTCCCAGTTCCTGTCAATCTCATTGATAGACGTGCGTATTCCCTTTTGGCCAACGGCCTTTCCGCTGTGTTAGCACCGAATCCCATCAGATCACCGAAGTTAACCTCTGTCGGGCTTGGCTGTCACTTGGATGGGTGACCGTCCGCGTCTAACAAGCGCTGTTGACAAGCGGGGTGCACTCAGACCTTGTTTGAGCCATTTAAGGAACTACTTAATTAGCAAGTAGCGACTCCAGTCACGAAACCTGACAATGGCTGGGAGAGCGATGTGCCGAGCTCTTGCCCCTCCATATCCGTGTCAAGTGACGCCTATCTTACACGACGGTCGGTCGGTACCGTTGGGCCTTCCGAGACCTGTTCGGACGGAGAAAGAGAGAGAACAGTCCCTTTTGCCCGCTTCATTTGCCGCATTTTTGTATTTTCTCGTTTCATCAGTTAGGTTCAGTATCTCATTTGTTATCCAGGAATATGCATTTTCTTTTGCCAGTTTGATTATCTGCAGCTTTCACTATTGCCTCCTCTCTCAAAGCTACCCATTCATCTTCTGTTATATTCTTTTCCAGGCGTTTACGAGAAATGTCGTGTGAGTAAACTCATTTACGTGTACTTCTGTCAGGCTCCATTAAATGGCAGGTAATAAAACAGCCGGAGTAGTGACACGGTACGTTTAGCGGGATAACAGCATTTGAATACAGCGCGCAACGTGACAATCACAAAAAGTGGCAGGCGTACCGGCGCCAGTCGGTAAATCGTGATAACTGCGCGAGGGCAGACGTTATTACGGGCAGAAAGAGCTACATCAGCCAATACCGCTTTAGTGGCATACAGTACGATGCCGCGGCGGTGGCGAAATTTGTCCGCTGTGTGCCGTAATGAAGACACACGCTGTGCGCAGACCGCCCGCAATAAATTCGTCTGAACCACGCAGCGCTGCCGGGCCTTCACGTCACACACACGCACACACATGACAACGAGCGACGCAGGTCACGCTCGGATCCGAACTTTTAATTTGGTTCCGCAGCCACGAGTTCCACGGTCGCTGATTCTTCATTTAAATTTGTAATGTAATTTTTGTTTCCGGTCAGGCTGAATGGGGTTAACGCCAGTCGCCATTTGCGGGGCCCAGCTGTATCGCCCGCTGGTTCTGCCGACTCCTTTGCCGCTGATCGCGGTGAACAATGGCGATCCGATCGGCTGGTTGAATTTTAGATTCCGCCGGAGACGTTAATTCCACAAGAGAAAGCGCACCCATTACGTTTAGCAATAAATTTATTTCGGATTCATTTGTGACTAGTGAACTTTTAACAGTAGTGCCTACAGATAACGTTTGGATATAAATAAGAGCGGACGAATTACAGTGCGATTCCGAAATCGACCGAAAAAATTTCGAACGTTGTTAAGAGATATTTTTTGAAGTTTTTGTGTATAACGGACCCATGGTCTCCAGTGGCTCGCTACAGAACATCTGCATTTCTTTTTATTTCTTACTCCAATATTATTTTTGTATCTATACAGGGGGAAACACCTAACACTTGCACCGTAAATATTTCGATAATGGAAGACGCCACTGATACGCGGATTTCACAGATTGGAAGGGTGGGAAGGGGCCCACCTATGCAGCCCATGCCCAGATTGTTAAGAGTTCAAATGTGCAATGATTTTATAAAGGTAAATTTTTTCAATGGAACAGTGCCTGTTGACAGTATCACCATCCAAGTAGACTAAATTCGTTACAGGCGTCTAGTGCAAGTACACAGGTGCCCAGAATTAAAGCAGCTAATCACTATTTCCCCTTCCTGTGTCTAATTCACGATGTAATCATACAAACTGCCAACAGATGTTACGATAGTGTTCTGCACGGAAGATGGCATTCCGATCAACGGGCAACCACCCCAGCAATGACATTTGGGCACCTATCAGGCGGGTTAGTCCCGAATGAGATTTTCACTCTGCAGCGGAGTGTGCGCTGATATGAAACTTCCTGGCAGATTAAAACTGTGTGCCGGACCGAAACTCGAACCCGGGACTTTTGAGTTTCGCGGGCAAGTGCTCTACCATCTGAGCTACCTAAGCAAGACTCGTGCCCCGTCCTCACAGCTGTACTTCCGCCTGTACCTCGTCTCCTGCTTTCCAAACTTCACAGAAGCTCTCCTGTGAACCTTGTAGAAATAGCACTCCTTTCTTCCAGGAGTGCTAGTTCTGCAAGGTTCCCAATGTTCTTTCCACAGATGAGTCCCGATTTGGTATGGAGAGTGATTCTCGGCAGATGCTCACCTGGAGGGAACGTGGAACACGATTTCGGGACCCAAACATATCGAGGACGATCCGTAATGGTGTGGGCAGGGATTATGTTGACCACTCGAACACCTCTTCATGTGAACTGTACGGGTGAATCAGTAAGATTTAACTGCTGTCAGGTACCGTGAGGAGATCATGAGAGCTCATGCGTGTTTGTTGCGAGGTGCTGTGGGCCCTGACTTCGTACTGATGGACGATAATGCTCGACCTCGTAGAGCACGGTTGATTGATGTGTTTTTGGAAAGGGAAGAGACTGCACGCATGGTGTGGCCTGCTCGCTCTCCCGATTCAGTCCCACAGAGCATGTCTGGGATACACTGAGCAGACGGGTTGCATCACGTTAGCATCCACCAACCACTCCCCAAGACTTGTGTGCAGCTCTGCAAGGAGAATGGGCGTTATTGCCTCAATATGAGATTGGTGACATCGTTGACAGCATGTCCTGTCGTTGTAAGGCCTGTATTGGTGCCAGAGAGAGTCACATCACATACTGAGCAGATTAACCAGTTGTTAACGGATTTGCAGACGCATTCTGATGCGTGTGCAAATGCGTTAAGTTGGAAAAAAAAATTTTTTCTACCGTTATGCATGTTGCAGCTGATTAAGTTCTGTATTGTTTACGTTTTTTCTACTTTACTGTCACCTGTTTGTATTATTTTGTGGCAAAAAGGGAACCTTACAAAATTTCCGTTTCTTGCTTTAATTTTGGACACCAGTGTATCGTGGTTAGAACATTGTAAACACCGACAGTTGTTTGTTCCCTATTGTAGCACAAACAACTGTGAATTTCAATTGGGTGCGTACGTGCAACCTCCACACATGTCTCCGGAGGTGTCGTACTGTTAAATGGGACATCGCCTAGGACAAACGAGAGACAAACAAAGATGAATGCAGTACCTCTGTGGAGTCTGACACGTAAAGAACCGATGTATTCTCAAAGCCTGTGCTCAAGGCGACCTCCACCAGCGTCGAAACAAGCTTGCAGCCTGCCGTTCGACGATTGTTGCACACGTTCTAGCATTTCAGCGGAAACTGCAGTGCAGGCAGCACTAATATGCCGTTTCATATCACTTGTAATGTTCGAAAAGGTAGATGACTGTTGGGATTGCTTTCGGCGTAAACGGTACACGAACGAACGGCATACTTCCTACATTCACCATAAACCAAGATCATGTACGCTTTTTCCACACTGGGGTATATCATCTTCCAAGTACGTCCTACTGCGTCCTCTATCACACAATAAGTGGCAGGACCGCTGCAATGCAAACGCAATGTACACACGACACAATATAAATAAACATAACATCGTCGCCTAGCATCTAAGCAGTAGGATGAAACAAATAGCTGTCGGCGTCTAAAATGTTCACAATATAAGAAGTCGTAAATTACTTGCATCAGCTTCCAGCAACAAACACTACTTTTAGAATTTTACAGTCAGTTGACATTGTTTCAATTAAAAATTTGTAACTGTTGCAAAAACTGCACTTTCGTCGACCTCTCTAAATCTGTGTATTGGCTGCAAATACGCGCCCATTGCCTACGGTTCAGTACTGTGAAAAACGCGTATCGATAGTGCCTTCCGTGTCCGAAATATCTGCGGTGCACGTGTTAGGTGATTCGCCCTGTACTCGTATATCACTAGAAATATCTGCACAACTATGGAGATGTCGATAGTATGCGCTGTGCATCGTGACTGGAAACCAATCTGTTCCATTCACTCGCGGTACTTGTTACTGGCAGCAGTAGAGCCCACGTTACTCTTCTCCCTCAATCTCGCATTCAGTACTGATCGTTTCTGACTCTGGTCTGTTTTTCCGGCACCGTTAGTTGCTCTTTAACAGTGATACACACCAATACGGACAGATTTACTAATGAAGCATTGGCCGACATGCATTTTGAGTGTGGATTCACAGAATACGGTGAAAGAACAGCACAACATGGCTGTGCTGACTTGTTACTGCAGCGACAGAAACCACATCGCGGTACTTTCCCATCTGTCCGCTGTTGTGTACACTATACAGATAAGTCGCAACACAAAAACTGTAGCGAAATGCACGAGGATTGCAGAGGAGAGAGTGGCAACTGACATCATAAATAAATGTAACATATGATGACTATATAGTTAGAAAGACCCTTTACTGAAGTCGGCCGCTGTGGCCGAGCGGTTCTAGGCGCTTCAGTCCGGAACCGCGCTGCTGCTACGGTCGCAGGTTCGAATCCTGCCTCGGGCCTGGATGTGTCTGACGTCCTTGGTTTAGTTAAGTTTAAATCTAAGTCTAGGGGACTGTTGACCTCAGATGGTAAGTCCTACAGTACTTAGGGCCATTTGAACCTTTACTGAATAATTACACAATTGAAGAAACTCACTAGTAGCTGTTACTTCTACACCACCGGAAAAAATTAGTACACTCTTTTAGAGGTTTCCAGTTCACTCAAGATTTATAGTTGCAACAGTGTATGTTGGGTACATGAAATGATTACATTTACAGGTTAACAGCACAAGCGGTTCTGAGGTACCAGGTATCGACCCATGCTGAAACACCCGTATTAGGACGTGGTGTAGTCTCCAAGGAGGCTGACGCTGGCATGCAGTCCATAGAACATATGGCGAATGCTGTCCTAGGATACGTCACGCTACACCGCACGAGCTGTTCACGTACTTCTGTAAGAGTTGTTGGTTGACGAGTCGCATGGATCACTTCTCGTTCCATCATATCCCACACGTGATCGACTGGACACAAGTCCGGAGGCCGTTCTGGCCAAGGGAATTGCTGCACGTCTTGCAGAGAACGGTGAGTTTAACGGGCGAGCATCATCCTGTTGGAACAATACGTCACAATCCTGTTGCAAGGAAGGCAAGAGAACTGGACCTACAGAGCGCTCGTTAGCCTCACCTCCAGAGACACCAAAGCTGGGCGACAGTTGTATGTAGCCAAGGCCATAAGGACTGGGGTGGGGCCAATATGTCTTGGACGAATGCACTCTACGAGACATTCTCACCAGGTCTACGCGGCACGCAAACGACCATCACTTGCGTGCAGCCAGAAGCTGCTTTCATCGCTGAAGATCACTGTGCGCCATTCTATCTTCCAAGTGATTCTGTGACAGCACCAGTCGAGCCGTCCACGTCGATGGTGTGGTGTGAATGGAAGACGAGATAGAGTTGTGCGTGCCTGTAATCTCATTGCCGATAGCGGGTTCACAAAAGTTCGTGTTGACACGTCTGGCCTCACAAGCCCCCTTACCTGTGCTGTGGTAGCTGTACGACTTACCACTGCTGCCCTTACAATACGACGATCCTGCGGGCGCCTGTGCTGTTTGAACGTCCGAAACCTCGCCTATCGGTGTACGAATGTTCTCGTGGCAACTGATACCAACAAAGTTGCCCGACTGACGTAGCACCTCCAACTTCAGTGGCAATTCTCCGAAAGGAGCATACCGCCAATCGGGAGGCAACAATTTGACCCGTTCAAACTCGCTCAGTTGGCTGTAGGAAGAACAAGTGCTGCTCCGTGACCTGGTTGCCTGCTTGCTTCACTAGTTTGCACTACACAGAGCCTTCTGGGTGTGAGCATTCCCTATTAACTGATAGACACAAATGATGCTCTGTTAGCTACATTACTACGCTGTCTGTCGACGGAAGTTGAAACTATTATCAGTATAGCCACTCTCCCCCAGGTGGCATATGCCGTCATCGGATCAAAATCGACGTCGTCTTTACAGATGTGCTATTTTTTTCGGTTGTGCATAAAGTATCTAGGAGTAGGCGTAAGGAGCGACCTGTAAGGGGAAAAACCACATAAAATTAATTGCGGGTAAACAGATGACGCTCTGAGATTCCGTGTAAGAATTCTCAAGAAATGTAGTCCATCAACAAAGCAAGAAACTTATAAAGCACTCTTTCGACCAACACTTGAATATTGTTCGTCATTCTGGGATCAATACAGACAGGATTGGCAGAGGAAATTGCGAAATCCAAATAATTGCAGCACGTTTCTTTACAGGTTCATTTAGTAAGCACAAAACGTCACGGAGAAAACAGCAGCGGACGTATTCCTGCATATCACCGGAATCCAAGCTGATCTTCCCCGAGGTCGGCTTCCACCAGTTTTTCCATTATTCTGTAAAGAATTCGTGTTAGTATTCTGCAAATGTGACTTATTAAACTGATAGTTCGGTGATTTTCCCATCTGTCATCACCTGCTTTCTTTGAAATTTGAACTATTATATTCTTCTATATCCTTCTTGAAATCTGAGTGTATTTCGCCTGTCTCATACATCTTGCTCACCAGCTGGAACAGTTCTGTCATGGCAGGCTCTCCCAAGACTATCAGTAGTTGTAACAGAATGTTGTCTTCCCGGGGCCTTTTTTCGACTTGGGTCTTCAAGTGTTCTGTCAAATTCTTCACGCAGTATCATATCTCCCATCTCATCTTCATTTATGCCCTCTCCCATTTTCAAAATGCTCTCAAGTACATCGTCCTTGTATAGACCTTCTGTATACTCCTTCCATCTTTTTGCTTTTCCTTCCATGCTTAGGACTGGTTTTCCACTTTGAACTCTTGATATTCATACAGGTGGTTCTCTTTTCTCGAAAGGTCTCTTTAATTTTCCTCTAGGAAGCATCTATCTTACCCCTAATGATACATGCTTCTACACCCTTACATTTATCCTCTAGTCATTCCTGCTTAGCCATTTTGCATTAGACGTTTTTACTGCTTTTCGCAAGCATCATGTACTGCATTTTTATATTTCCTCCTTCCATCAATTAAATTCAATATTTTTGTATTTTCTCCTTTCATCAATTACATTCAATATCTCTTCTGTTATCCAAGGATTTCTACTGGCTCTCGTCTTTTTACCTACTTGATCTTATGCTGCCTTCACTATTTCATCTCGCAAAGCTACCGATTCTTCTTCTGCTGTATTTCTTTCCCCTGTTCTTGTCTATCGCTCTCTAGCGCTCCCTCTGAAACTCTCTGCAAGCTCTGGTTCTTTCAGTTTATCCAGGTCCCATTTCCTTAAATTGGTACCTTTTTACAGTTTCTTCAGTTTTAATCTACAGTTCATAACCAATAAATTGTGGTCGGAGTCCACATCTGCCCCTGGAAATGTCTTACAGTTTAAAACCTCGTTTCTAAAGCACTGCCTTCCTATTATATAATCAGTCTGAAACCGGTGTCTTCAGGTGTCCTACACGTATACAGCCTTCTTTCACGATTCTTAAACCATGAGTTAGCTATGATTAAGTTATGCTCTGTGCAAAATTCTACCAGGCGGGTTTCTCTTTCATTCCTTACCCCCACTCCATATTCACCTACTACTTTTCCTTTTCTTCCTTTTCCTGCTATCAATTCCAGTCCCCTGCGACTATTAAATTTTCATCTCCCTTAACTCTCGGAACAATTTCTTTTACCTCGTCTTACATTTCCTCAATCTCTTCAGCAGCTGTGGAGCTAGTTGTCATATAAACTTGTATTGCTGTGGTAGGCGTGGGCTTCGTGTCTATCTTGGCTAGAATAATGCGTTCACTATGCTGTTCGTTGTAGTTTATCCGCCATCCTGTTATTTTTATTCATTATTGAACGTACTCCTGCAGTACCTCTATTTGATTTTGTAATTATAATCCTGTATTCACCTGACCAGAGGTCCTGTTCCTTCTGCCACCGAACTTCACTAACTCCCGCTATATCAAACTTAAGCCTATCCGTTTCCATTTTTAAATTTTCTTACCAACCTGCCCGATTAAGGGATCGGACATTTCACGCTGCGATCCGCAGAACGCCAGTTTTGTTTCTCCTGAGTAGTCCCCGCCCGGAGATCCGAATCGGGGACTATTTTACCTTCGGAATATTTTACCCAAGAGGATCATCATTTAACCATACAGTAGAGATTCATGTCGTGTGGGATGACTTTCAGCCGTTCGCAGTACCAGCACAGCAATGCTGTCTTGGTTGATGTTACAAGGCCAGTTTAATCAATCATCCAGACTGTTGTCCCTGCAACTAATAAAAAGGCTGTTGGACCTCTTCAGGAACTACACGTTTTTCTGGCCTCTCGACAGATACCCCTCCGTTGTGGTTGCACCTATTGTACGGCTATCTATATCGCTAAAGCACGCAAGCCTCCCAATTGACGGCAAGGTCCATTGTTCAGGGTGTAGCTAAGAATGGTAAAAGAATGGATCCGCAAAGTTACGGGCCAATAGCCTTAACATCAGCCTGTGGCAGAATTCTTGAGCATGTCCTGATTTCTAATGTAATGAATTTCCTCGTGACAGAAAAACTTCTATAACAGATCAGCAAGGATTTAGGAAGCATCGCTTGTGCCCTTTCCTCACATAATATTCGCCGAACCTTGGATGAAGGACAACAGGTAGAATCCATATTCCTGTCTTTCCGGAAAGCGTTACACACAGCCACCACTGCAGACTGTTGACGAAGATCCGTGCATACGGAATAGGTCCTCAGATATGCGAGTGGCTCGAAGACTGCTTAAGTAATAGAATCCAGTACATTTCCCTGGACGGCGAGTGTTTATCAGAGACAAGGGCATTGTCAGCAGTGCCCCAGAGAAGTGTGACAGGGCCGCTGCTCTTCTTTGTATACATAAATGACATGTCGGATGGGCTGAGCAACTATCTGCGCCGTTTACTGATGACACTGTAATGTTCGGGTTACAGGATGACTTCGAAATAATTCTCATTTGCTGAGATAAATGGCAGCTTGCTCTAAACGTAGAAAAATATACGTAAATGGAGATGAATAGGAAAAATCACCCTGAAGTGTTAGCAGTAGTAACACTTCATAGTGATATGAAATGGAACGAGTGCGTAAGATGGCGGTAGGAAAGCCGAAGTGTCCACTTCGGTTCATTGGCAAAATTATAGGAAAGTATAGCTCATTTGTAAAGGAGAGCTCATATTTAGTGTATGCCTTGTATCCGCAGTTCGCCTATAGGATCGGCAACCCTTCAGACACAGGAGCATCACGGATTGGTATATATACGAGGCGTTGCCTCCAGGGGCTGTGTCGATCACAACAAGGACGATGGACGGCAGAACGAGCGCCGCCAGAGGTCATCCGTGCCAGGGCCTATTTGCTCCGCCTTGTTACGTGTGCGGAACTGTATCGGCACAAATTTCTCCGCGCCCCGGCTGTATAGGGCGGCACAAGACAACGCGTCGGCAGTTCGCTCCACCGGAGTTCTGGACCAACTCACGCACCGGCTCTTAGCAGCCCATCAGTCAGAGCATGGTCAAGTCACCACAGTGTGACCTACGACTTTCCAGAGATATCCTGAGACGTACCTGTCGGCCAGCTACGTCGAACGCTCGGCCTCCGTCATTAGGGATTATCAATGTCGTAGTCTTTCACGTCCCACTACGTTTATTCATGTGTGTTCCAAGCGAATGTCTGTTACAGTCTCGGTAGTTGTATAATTTTTTATTGAGAAGGCTCCTTTTTCGTTAAATCTCTCTACTGTCGTCGTAATAAACCGTTGATCGTGTTTACCTATGTCTTATTATTTCTTATCAAGCATCCCCGTGGGAGATGCAGCAGTGTGACCAAATCCTGAAGACAAATGGTTCACATGGCTCAGAGCACTATGGGACTCAACTGCTGTGGTAATTAGTCCCCTAGAGCTTAGAACTACTTAAACCTAACTATCCTAAGGACATCACACACATCCATGCCCGAGGCAGGATTCGAACCTGCGACCGTAGCAGTCGCACGGTTCCGGACTGCGCGCCTAGAACCGCGAGACCACCGCGGCCGGCTCCTGAAGACAGCTCGGGTGTTTGGGATGAGAACCAGGTCGGATTAAAGCAGTGTATCGGAGCAACTCGGAGGCTTGTTACCAGATTTCTTACCGGTAGGTTCGGTCTGAACACGAGTTTTGCGGATATGCTCCGTGAACAACTCGAACAGGAATCTCCGGAGGGAAGGCGACGTCCTTTCTGTGAAACATAATTGAGAAACGACGATATTGCAGTGCCTGTGTTGTTAAGAAGAACCTGTGTTAACAGTACAGTATTTATCTGGCAGTGACTTTCGATTGAAAATGTCCTTCCCTGTGCGGAAATCACGTAGTGTACGTACGAGTACAGGTTGTGACGCGGGAACGACGGCATATGGATGTTTGGATCTGGTCGTGAGTCGTGCTCGGATAGCTAATGGGTTTAAAAACCGACCGCTCGCTTAAAGCGGGAAATCTGGGTTCGATTCCCGGTCGGGCACAAATGTTCATTGTCGTCATTCCCTTATACAGCTGATGGATGTTCGTATTCGCAGCTGCGAACACGTTTGATGTGTAGCTGAGAAAATTTAGAGAAGCGGTATTAGCGGCTGAATGCAGATTATTGTACTGTCGCCAGCGTACATTTCTCGTAAGGACCGCGAAGACAAGATAAGACAAATTAAGGCTGATAGGGTACAAAGAGTCGTTTTGTGTCGCTCCATTTGAGAGTGGAAAAGAAAAGGGAATAACTAGTAGAACCATGCAGTGTTTGATGGCTTGCGGAGTACGTATGTAGATACAACACAACACAGTATAAGGACATTATTACTCTTTAACGAGTCACCAGAAAGTAAGGGTCTCTCATACCGAAATACTGAACGACCCCCACAATTTTATCGGTGCAACACTATGTTCGGGTTGCTTTTTGCCCCTAAACACGGATCTCGCGAAGATAGTTTCTGTGGGTAGATACCTTGGTAAGAGCTGTTCAACTGTATCGTGAGGGTGTTCATATTAAAAGTTTCATGGGTTGAGACATAATGGAAGCAAAAATCCACGGCGATCCAGGAAAGATATTTCATATTTATTCTAATTACGGGTCACAATATGTTACACAATCAATTAATTTCGTCCCATAACGACCATCTCCAGAACCTGAGTACAGACAAATTTTCTGTTACACGGAGCTAATACAAGTAAACATAGTGTAATCAGAATGTTATAAGCCAAAAAAGGTTGGTCGTCTTACGTAAAAATCTAAGTACCACTCACACACTATTCGATCAGGCATGTTGACTCTAATATACATCTTAGCAGTTCAAACATTCGATTGCTATTCCTACGGAAACTGTATGAGAATACATTACGTAGTCATCCTTGTAGAGACGTTACGGTCTCGAAACAAATAGACTTTTTCCATTCATATTGCTTTCGTGTTGAATGTGCAAGGTTATCTTCAAATAATTGATCAATGTGACTCTGTAAGTAAATCCTCAATACTCTAAATGAATGCTAATACATTTTTGCTCATATATTTGGATTTCGCATTTAGTACCAACTATGATTCACTGAACAAAGCCGAATTCAAGTACTCTGCGATAAAGTATTTCTGTACAGCATCGAAAGCGAACAAGTTCAACAGAGGGTGAACTGGTACACTCTTATGTACACAGAGTACTGGCGATCCCACTCGCACAATGCGCACTGAACTATGCTTTAGTTTCCGATGGACAACTTGTTATGTTCTTCCTTCCCTCTGCGAAATCGAAGGAAGGGTCTGTTACCGTCTTGCTTGTGGTCCACACTAGAGTGCTGCAACGCTCAATGTTTGAGCGGTCACGGCTCGTCTGTTGACGGGGGGACCGAGCCGCTCGTGTCCGGCCCCACACGACTCAGCTCGGTCACGTACTCGCCCCATGTCTGATGTCCGGATTCCGGACACGCGGATAACCGAGCATGACCGGTCACCGCTGACGTCTCAGCTCGCCTCGTCCCGGCTCGCTGCACTGCACTGTACTAGTCCACCGTCTCTCCCTCTCTCTTTCACACACACACACAACCACAGACACTGTATTTATCTCTGTCTCTCTCTCTTTTAATACAAAAGCAACGTTTCCAAGAACGAGTACGTGACACAGCTAAATTCATAAAGCACTTGGAAAGTAAAATGATATTTCAATACAATCGCGGATAGGAGACGTAGCAATTTTATATCTGGAAGTGATCACAGTCTTCTCACAAACGAAAGTCAAGGGTCGATATTTAATCCTTTGTACCTCCTCTTAAAAAATACATATCTGTTACTACACATCAATTACGCTAGTTAATTTATAAATCTATCGCGTATCATAATGAAACTGTTCTTTTAACTGCAGTAATTACTCACCTGACAGTCAGTGTCATTGACACTGCAAATTTGTTGCGGTTTGTGAAAGCAAAAAAGAACTAACTGGATTGTCGGTTCTTTTTCGCCTTCTAATTCATCTGTGGCCTCTTTAAATGGTCTCAGAAAATGCGCAATTTTTCCTCCAAGCTCACTATCATATTCTTGCAATCTGTAAGCGGGAGTGCTTTTCCGTCTGCAAAGCAGCAACTTCGTTATACTGAGTGTGTAAGGATTCCAGCATAGTGTACAAGCTGGTCCAGCGTGTGCAGACCTTTTGTTTCAACGATTATTTCAAAGACGAGCAGAGGCCATTTTTCTTAATGGACCTTACAATGCATTTTGCAGTATATATTGTTGATGCGATGTTCGGGCATGATTTAACAAGAAGTTATCTTCATCGAAAGTACGGCTAAGTGCTGTGTTTATACAACGAGCAGCACAATGAATCCTTTCTTGATTTTCCAAAGCCTTTATTACATTAGCAACCTGGTCGGAGACAAAAACAAAACTGTGCAACATGAGCGGCGAAATGTCCCAATCAGCCATCCTCTCTTCAATTGCTTTCATAATATTTACTCCCGTCTTCTTAACGTCAGGGAATTTTGTTGTAAATAAAACATTGTTCACAGGAGACCAATCTGTGTTAAAGTAATGTGTTGTAAGTGTCAAACAGTGCACCTGATTACGCGAATCAGTCCACATATCAACTGTCGCAGCATTAGTTTTATTAATAACTTCCGCAATAACAGAAGGCATTATGCTGCTTCGCATTGCATCAGCTTGTTCTTTGACATGTCTACTTATAGTAGAGGGATGTGGCATTATATCTGCCACGTTAACTTCTCCATAATGCGCTCCTAGATGTAGTAATTCTTGGCCTAATTCTCTGACGGAAACAGCATTAAAAGGTCTCAAATCTTAAGCACAGATTGCAACACATTTTGCTATAATACTATTTTTTATTAGTGCTGGTATTCCTGAGGGAGCTGTATCTTTGTGACCGAGGTTCCCTGCAACTGTGTTCCTTTAAATGAGGGTTTC
This sequence comes from Schistocerca nitens, assembly GCF_023898315.1. Taxonomy (NCBI): domain Eukaryota; kingdom Metazoa; phylum Arthropoda; class Insecta; order Orthoptera; family Acrididae; genus Schistocerca; species Schistocerca nitens. The sequence goes on from NC_064615.1 coordinate 549,602,606, forward strand.
TCGATTAGAAACACAATAATGTGGAGCCGTTTATGCACGATACGGACCCTGTTTTCGTCTACAACCAACAGAAATGTACTCCATACTTGGCTTTTTAGACCTTCCCATTCGTTCAATGTGTAAACAATGGTTTCAATCTTAGGTCTTACTGCACTGGCTTCCTCGCGCTGCTTGATTACAGAGAGAGACACACCACAAATGAGAAGCCCGTACTGGCTGCAGCCTCACACGGATAATGACGCGTGTAATGTGTTTGAAGTTACTTGCTACGTATTCGGTCACGGCTTCTATGCTCGGTCACTAGAACTAGTGCGGGCAGCCTATCCAGTTAGGGTGTGCTCGCCCCATCTCGTATTTCGTGCTCGCGTACTCGGCCATGCAGGACTCTAGTCCACACCATGCACAACACACCCCATTTTGCTACGTGACGTACTTCCCCGATGGTCACTTAAAGAATAATCTCACTTTTGGGCCAGTATCAACTTTACTTGTGGAATTTTTTCATTTAAGGATCATCAGCTTCACTTAGATACGCGAGACGAGTTTAATCAGTCATAAATTCTGCATCGCTGTTAAGAGTCTCGTTGCCATTTTATTTCATTGAGAAATTCGTAATGTGATTACTGGGCTACAAATTATACACTGGTAACAGCTGAAAGCTCTTTCCGTGCAACCGTCCATACACAGAACTACATGTACCCTAGGTAAGTGCTTAAGCCGCCGTAATATCTACCTGATGGGCTTGTATCACGAAATGTTGCATGTGGATAACACATGTCTTTGTTCGTTTCCCGTGATACGACACTTGACAGATTTTAATCTTCTCCACGGCTAGCCTCTTTATCTCATCGTCCCTGCAAAATGATGCGCAAACTGTAAATCATAATACTTGTAGCTGGCTCGTCATTGAGCCGTGGATCTCATCGACTTATGAATTTTGAAGACATTGTTATTTCGAAAAATTTGGGCAAATATCGATTTTGCTAATCCTCCCAAATAAAAGCACTTGGAAACCTTTCAGTATTAAAAAAGACTCGCTTTCTGTGGCCTTTGTTGCTTTTCATGTTATTAACAAGATCAGTTTCCTATAAGCTATAGGATGGATGCGTGGAGACACCAAGGTTAGCTAATAGGGGCTGCGACAGTTTCACTTCCGAAGAATTTCGACCAGCAGCAATCGGATAGACAATCGTCATAAAAATTAGCACATTTTCATCATTTTGAGTACACTGTAACCACAAAAATCTTGAGTTCGGTCTTCGCCTCTGCCCTCGACATTTGTCATTATTGTGTTCCTATAAATTGTTGCCAGTATCCCTTACGCGAGGAAAATAGATACATGTCCAATGTAACCAGAGACGCGGCATTCATATTTAAGATCCTAATTCGTTCATTTCGACAACTGTCAATCGTAGAACAGAAAATTCTCAAAGTCGAAGAGCTTCACAGAAATAACCACTTAAGTTCAATGAAAACAACACAGTTTATTCCCACTTAAAACATAACCTAGCCAAGTTCCTCCTTTAATGTTAGCCTTATGCGACTTGCAGTTGGTATGAAACCTAAAACAACGAATCGTCTGAAAGAAAAAGCTGACACATAATATCCGCCGATTAGAAATCACAACTGCCACAAGCACTATTGCCTCCACTTCTCATATTGCAGGCCGGCAGGCGCAACAGCTTCATTCCGTGAAACATCAGACCGCTTTTCAAATACTTTATACCGGAACAGAACCCTGAAAATTATTTAGCATATGCCCTTCCAGCCAGTCTGCATTGTTTTCCTTTCTCTCTTGTACCAACCTCTTCATCTCGGAGTAGCGCTTCATCAATTATTTGTTAGTTATGTGCCAGTCTTTTTCATCCCCTAGTACCGTGGAAGTTATTCTCAGATGTCTTAACGTATGTCCCCTCATTCTGTCCCTTCTCCTGGTCAGTATTTTCCACTTGTTCCTTTCCTTGTCAATTTTGCGGAGGACTTCCTTACTGTTTAATCAGCATTATACTTAAAACTTGATTTCCTTTGGCATCAGTAATGGGCATTCCCGTATTCCCGTTAGTTGTGTTACTATTTCATCAGTCGTAGTCCCTTGCTTTGCGCTATTTCTTTTCAGGTCTTTTCACTACTACTAATTCTTTCCTAACATTAAAAAAAATTGAACTGGCGTCATGGAAAAACCGTCTAACACATAAACCGGCTTTGAAACACTGGCAACAATCTTCTAAGGCACATGGAAGATCTCCTGAGAAAAACTCCGCTCAGCTTACGGAAATTCACTCATTTACTAATGGTCTGCTCTAAAGCCCTAAGACAGTGGATTCTAACCTTTCTAAGATCATTATCCCGGAGTGAAAATAAGATATTAGACTTCGTACCCCCCCTCCCCCTTCCCCAACGCCATCAATATAAGTACATTTTGGAGGGAAAATAATTTTCTTTTGACACTTATTTTTGAAATGATAAAATGCAAAATACTATTTGGTTTTTGTAATTCATCTCATTAGACTATGAACTAAGAAGCCTATGAGACAATTGGTCTTGCTTCTTTCATCGAATGATGAAGCAATTCTCTGTGCATCGCAGGTGCTACCTACATCTCCTTCGCAGATAAGAAAGCTAACTGTCTACAGCGAGGGTAGACACTTATTACAGTATCTGTTTCCTCTGCACCAGTCCTCTCCCCAACAGCACTCACTTCAACCACACTCTGCACCTCCATTTCAAATCAAACAATCAAAAATGTGTGCACTATTCTTACTGTTTGTAAACAACTTGATTTCGGGAATCGTTACGCCTGAAATGGCAGAAATTGGAAGACTTAAGGCTTCCAGTGCTTTCTGTCTAACTACGGCAACTAACAATAATAATAACAACAACAATAATAATAATGTGTAGGCCCAACAGCAGCGTAGTAACCATTTCATAGTTACTTCCGTCCTGTGATGTCAGTTAACTCGTTTATTGTGCACAGTGAATAATAAAGCAAATTTCTGGTCTATTGTGGGATCTACATCCAACTTGTAGGATGCATTATCATTAAATATTTCGGCGTATGTAGGTATCTCAATTTCACTGTCATATATGCATGGTACAAAGTCCAAAGTATGTGTGTAGTGGGTGGACTACGTTATCAGCATTACAGGTTTATAAATTAGTGATAATAGTAATGATCTTTTAAAAATAATTTAATTTCGTGACCGAAACGCCATTGAACACTTTCATTCTAGTATTGTCCGTCGTAAGCACCGGAGTCAGCGGTTGTTAAGGTAATCGTTATATTTTAGCATACAAACACTAATATTAGGAAAACAATATACAGCGACCCTTTCGTTTTATCCCCAAGAAAATTTCGTTTGACCCCTCACTGGGTACCTACCCCCAGATTGGAAACCGCTACTCTAAGTTAACTACATCTATCTCTTGTATATGGGCCATCAGTAGTCTGCAGCATGAATGGGTAAAATATATCCCAGCCAAAGCACTATAATTCACAACAGTTAACGTACGCAAATGTACTCCGCAAACCTTTAAAGTCTGCTCCGATAATTTGCTACCATGATAAGACGTTTCCTACAGATTTGTGGACGTTATATTACGGCTCGTTGCACGAAACGAAACACAGATTTACGTTCATCAAGAAAGCAATTTGAAAGTTACTATTTCTCAGTGTCTTTCCTTTTAGTATACTAAAAAATCAGTAGGCGTGTTATTCTGTGTACCGACACACTGAGTGATATTCCATTTCGTCACGAAGAGCTTCATTATAGACAAATAAAGGCTCCTTTTTTGCGTCGATACCTCTGTGCCGTGTCGAACAGATCTCGATGATCTAAGTTGATTGTTGCGTCCACGCTCTGGAAGAGTTCGTGAGCAAGAACAGCACCATGTGTTCCATACGAATAACATGTCCATCATGAAGGCTCTTAATTCATCTTTCATACTCATCCCAAACGCTAGACGGCAGGTTTGTGTGGAAGGTCACTGGAACGGATTGAGAAGACCCAAGCTTTTGGTCCGGATGAACACAGGAAGCCAATGGAGCATACATATAATAACATCATCTCACAGGGAGTCGCTGTTTTTTGGGCAATGTGTGGCTCTTTGTAGCGTGGTACAAATGATACTGGCCTAGCACCGTTGATGTAAAACATTAAAATAGAAACTACACTCCTGGAAATGGAAAAAAGAACACATTGACACCGGTGTGTCAGACCCACCATACTTGCTCCGGACACTGCGAGAGGGCTGTACAAGCAATGATCACACGCACGGCACAGCGGACACACCAGGAACCGCGGTGTTGGCCGTCGAATGGCGCTAGCTGCGCAGCATTTGTGCACCGCCGCCGTCAGTGTCAGCCAGTTTGCCGTGGCATACGGAGCTCCATCGCAGTCTTTAACACTGGTAGCATGCCGCGACAGCGTGGACGTGAACCGTATGTGCAGTTGACGGACTTTGAGCGAGGGCGTATAGTGGGCATGCGGGAGGACGGGTGGACGTACCGCCGAATTGCTCAACACGTGGGGCGTGAGGTCTCCACAGTACATCGATGTTGTCGCCAGTGGTCGGCGGTAGGTGCACGTGCCCGTCGACCTGGGACCGGACCGCAGCGACGCACGGATGCACGCCAAGACCGTAGGATCCTACGCAGTGCCGTAGGGGACCACACCGCCACTTCCCAGCAAATTAGGGACACTGTTGCTCCTGGGGTATCGGCGAGGACCATTCGCAACCGTCTCCATGAAGCTGGGCTACGGTCCCGCACACCGTTAGGCCGTCTTCCGCTCACGCCCCAACATCGTGCAGCCCGCCTCCAGTGGTGTCGCGACAGGCGTGAATGGAGGGACGAATGGAGACGTGTCGTCTTCAGCGATGAGAGTCGCTTCTGCCTTGGTGCCAATGATGGTCGTATGCGTGTTTGGCGCCGTGCAGGTGAGCGCCACAATCAGGACTGCATACGACCGAGGCACACAGGGCCAACACCCGGCATCATGGTGTGGGGAGCGATCTCCTACACTGGCCGTACACCACTGGTGATCGTCGAGGGGACACTGAATAGTGCACGGTACATCCAAACCGTCATCGAACCCATCGTTCTACCATTCCTAGACCGGCAAGGGAACTTGCTGTTCCAACAGGACAATGCACGTCCGCATGTATCCCGTGCCATCCAACGTGCTCTAGAATGTGTAAGTCAACTACCCTGGCCAGCAAGATCTCCGGATCTGTCCCCCATTGAGCATGTTTGGGACTGGATGAAGCGTCGTCTCACGCGGTCTGCACGTCCAGCACGAACGCTGGTCCAACTGAGGCGCCAGGTGGAAATGGCATGGCAAGCCGTTCCACAGGACTACATCCAGCATCTCTACGGTCGTCTCCATGGGAGAATAGCAGCCTGCATTGCTGCGAAAGGTGGATATACACTGTACTAGTGCCGACATTGTGCATGCTCTGTTGCCTGTGTCTATGTGCCTGTGGTTCTGTCAGTGTGATCATGTGATGTATCTGACCCCAGGAATGTGTCAATAAAGTTTCCCCTTCCTGGGACAATGAATTCACGATGTTCTTATTTCAATTTCCAGGAGTGTATTAACATTTCTTCACTCACTGAACAACTTACTTCGTTTGCTGAAAGCAACTGCTAAAAGAGTAATTGTCATCATCATTACCGAGCGAAGGTAATGTAGTCTTGATCGAGAAAGAAAATTACATTAACGAGTGACATAACAATCGCGGCCACGTATAATGATTTTACGTCATCCTTTGTTAGAATTGCCAGGCTAAAAACGAGAGTAATAAAAAAACCGATCAAGACGCAAATTACATTAACTAGTGTAACACGTGATTTGTCTGTGCGTGTGCCAACGTCCATATGTGTTCTTCGAGGCTCACACTCCTGTATCTGTAGCCTGAGGGTACTCTACAAACTTCCATGTCTTTTTTTTTTCTCCAGAAATTTTACTTTGTTGGTAACCCATTTAAATATTAGTTACATTTCATCTACATCTAGATCTATACTCCATAAGCCATGTTAGGGTGTGTGGCGGAGGGCACTTTGTGTACTTCTGTCATTTCTCCCTTTTCCTGTCCCAGTAGCGTACGCTTCCCGGGAAGAACCACTGCTGGTTAGCCTCCGTGCCGTCTCGAAACTCTCTGATTTTATCTTCATGGTCTTTCCGCGACATATACGCATGAGGAAGCAGTGTGTTCGTTGACTCTGCTAGGAACGTACACTCTCAGAATTTTAACAGTAGTCCATACAGTAATGCAGGACTGCTCTCTTGCAAAATCTGCCTCTGTAACTGACTGAGCATCGCTGTGACACATTCGCGCTTATTAAAGGGATCTGTAACGAAACGTGCTGCTCTTCTACGGATCTTCCCTATATCCATTATAAGTCCTACCTGGTGTGGATCCCAGACTGACGAGCAATATTCAAGTATTTAACTGTAAATGGTACAAAATACCTACAGCAGGTGCTCTTTCCTAATACAGTAGTTTGATTTATAATTCGAAACTATGTTCCTTTTGTTCTGTTTTCTGATTATATTTTTTGTTTATTCTCCACGTTTGCTTCTTCCTCAAAAAATTTCCTACTTTAAAATGACAGGTTCAGATATCTCCAACGATCATCCCCACTTACCAGAATCTTCTGTGATATTCTGTCCAAGCCGTCTCTTTGTTCTCGAAGTCCTTTAAAGTCTTATAACCACCTCTTTGTTGGTTTTCTTCTCGATTATTTACTCCGCTCTTGAGTCCTTGTAGCTTTTTATTGCAGTATTACCTGCCTGCCTTCCGCTCATCTGTAGTAGTTCATCTTTCCACTGCAAGAATTCTTGTACAATAAAATTCTGTACTGTTTTACGTGTTTCTGCATCTGACTTATGTCTTCGAAGCAGAAACAGTCTATACATTTGTAGTTAGTAACATGACATTTGCTTTCTTCTCATTGCTTGTTTTTTCTATTATATTTACTGATGGACGTTCATTTTTTTTTCAGGTAAGCAACTCATCTAATAAGCTGCCGAATGTTTGCTGATGGTAAGTGAACACTGAAGACACAAAAGTTCAGATCCAAAATTATTTCAAAATGTGTGATGTAATGAAACTAAAACTTGTTAATGAAGCATTTTCTGTGTTTTGGAAAATGCATTTATTCCTTATTGTAGGCGTCAGTGATGTAATATGACCATTTAGGTCGTACTCTTACTTTGTTTAAGTACAACTGGCTCATTTTTTCCATACATTTATCATCAAAGATATAAAGTAGAATTGGATAAAATGATCTATGTAAGCAAGGGCTCTCTCTGATCTCACAACGCTCTGAACACTTAGTACTCTGAGTGACGTCGTTGTTAAATACGTTTTTGTTTACATGACTGACTAATTCTCAGACATTGCCTTCGGACTTTCTGAAAAATTTCAAGACTTCATTAACGCTTTGGCACGCACAACTGTAGTTACGTACACATGACAGGTAGTTAGAAAAACGAAGATCGTCGGAAAATTTAGGCCCAACCTCACTGCTCAATTACTAACCTTCCCCAAATATTACCGACTTAAGTACAGAAGGTGATATGCACTAAAGGACTAAGATCATGGGACAGCTATGGTGAAATAGGCAAACATGCCCTGTACTCTACTGAGCTCCATGTGAAAGTACATATTTGCCTCCGTTGCTTGTTCAGATTACTTTGACTGCCATGAGAACATTAGTGCAAAGACAAAACGAATCAAGAAATACACCTCATATACGTAGTAAATAAATTGAAGAGCCAGTATGGTGTAGCGCCACCACGAGCACGCAGAAGTGCAGCAACACGACGTGGCATTTACTCGACTAATGTCTGAAGTTGTGCTGCGGGGAACTGACACCATGAATCCTGCAGGGCTGTCCATAAATCCGTAAGAGTACGAGAGGGTTGATTTCTCTTCTCAACAGCACGTTGCATGGCATACCAGATATGCTCAATAATGTTCATGTCCTAGTAGTTTGCGGGCCAGCGAAAGTGTTTAAGCTCAGAAGAGTGTTCCTCAAACCACTCTGTAGCAATTCTGGACATGTGAAGTGTCGCATTGTCCTGCTGGAATTGCCCAAGTCCGTCGGAATGCACAATGGGCATGAATGGATGCAAGTGATCAGGCAGGATGCTTACGTACGTGTCACCTGTCAGAGTCGTATCTAGACGTATCAGGGGTCCCGTATCACTCCAACTTCACCCGGTCCTGCCGGCCGAAGTGGCCGTGCGGTTAAAGGCGCTGCAGTCTGGAACCGCAAGACCGCTACGGTCGCAGGTTCGAATCGTGCCTCGGGCATGGATGTTTGTGATGTCCTTAGGTTAGTTAGGTTTAACTAGTTCTAAGTTCTATGGGACTAATGACCTCAGCAGTTGAGTCCCATAGTGCTCAGAGCCATTTGAACCATTTTTCACCCGGTCCACAGCATTACAGAGTCTCCAGCAGCTTGAACAGTTCCCTGTTGACATGCAGAGTCCATGGATCATGAGGTAGTCTCCATACCAGTACACGTCCATCCACTCGATACAATTGGAAACGAGACTCGTCCGACCTGGCAACATGTTCAGTCCAATGTCGGTGCTGATGGGCCCAGGAGAGGCATAAAGCCTTGTGTCGTGTGGTCATCAAGGGTACACGAGTGAGCCTTCGGGTCCGAAAGCCCATTATCGATGATGTTTCGTTGAATGGTTCACACGCTGACACTGATGGCCCAGCACTGAAATCTGCAGCAATTTGCGAAAGGGTTCCACTTCTGTCACGTTCAAAGATTCTCTTCAGTCGTCGTCGTCCCGTTCTTACGCGATCTTTTTCCGGCCGAAGCGATTTCGAAGATTTGATGTTTTATAGGATTCCTAATATTCACGATACACTCGAGGAATGATTGTACTGGAAAATACCCACTTCATCGCTGCATCGGAGATGTTGTGTCTCATCGCTCGTGCGCTGACTATAACACTACTTCCAAACTCACTTAAATCTTGATAAGCTGCCATTGTAGCAGCAGTAACCGATCTAACATCTGCGCCAGACACTTGTTATAATATATAGGCGGTTCCGAGGACAGCGCCGTATTCAGACCGTTTACATATCTCCGTATTTGAATAAAAATGCCTGTACCAGTTTCTTTGGCACTTCAGTGTAGTAGCAGAAATTATGGGACCATTAGGGTCTAAGGCTGTGTATCAGCCGCGAATATCGCAAAGAGAGCTGAGTTGCCAGCAGGATAACTACCTTCACATTTAAAACAAAAATATAAAAAATTAAAATAAATTAATGACAAACGTGGTAAAACTAGACGTAAGAGAAACAGGTAAACTTTATCGACGTGGTGATACAAACACAAAGCAGTCTTGAATATTCGACTGTTTTTCGATTTTTGTCGTATAGATACTTAGAAGTCGATTAGTTCTGAAGACGGTAAGAGTCGAAACAAATTACAAGAAACACTTTAAAGAAAAACAAATACTTAAGCGATGTAGAAGGCATTATTCGTAAGGTTTACTATGATTGTGGATTCACCTCAAGCATTTATTTCCTTTATTGATAATATTGCGTAAATGCCTCTCACTACTGGGAACTCTTCCACAAAGTCAAACCAGCTGTACATCTGTCCAATGACCTTTGAAGGAAAACACGAAAAATCCTTATCACTTCCAACTATGAACTTTAATACAGAAGGGGGAAGAATGTCATCGCATTGAGCCTATTGACATCCGGTATGTGATTCCCAGCACATCGACACTCTTAAATGATGTCATAGGCCGAAACTGTTTATGTTAGCTGCTATTGAGAGTTATTCGATTTGGCTTTCATTGAGTTTTCGTGCAATTTAGAATCGCTGAAAATTAAACAGTGTGATTCTTACCGGTTCTGGTACAAAAAAAAAATACTTTTGCGAACATACAACAGTGGATAATGAAAAATTCAGAAGGCGCGACTTAGAGACATTACTTTTGCATGTGGCAGTTATTTGAAGCATTAAAAGCAATTATTCACAAAGCTATGTTGTGGGAAGAGTGGCAACCATACTACAAGCAGTAAACGCATGAAACATTTGAGCCCATAAAACTGTATTTCCCATGCAAAATTCAGCGAGCTCAGTTCTCGCAGCCTGCTGTTTCAGCGACGTCGTATTATTTCCCTGTGACTTGCTGCATAACTCTAGGTTCAAAATGGCTCTGAGCACTATGGGACTTAACATCTGAGGTCATCAGTCCCCTAGAACTCAGAACTACTTAAACATAACTAACCTAAGGACATCACACACATCCATGCCCGAGGCAGGATTCGAACCTGCGACCGTAGCAGTCGCGCAGTTCCTGACTGAAGCGCCTAGAACCGCTCGGCCACCGCGGCCGGCCATAACTCTGGAAGAGCCCTATTATCGTTGGTCGTGAGGTGTCACCCATCTTTAACATCTGTGTTGGCGTCTTTAGTCCAGGATAGAGATACAACATGTGTGTTGGCATCTGTAGTCCAGGATAGAGATACATACTTACAACTTCGGCGACATACATGTTCACTTCTGGAGCGCCACATCAAACAGTCAGCCATTGCTGATCACACTACGAATACAGGACAAATTAGATTCAGTGTTACACCAAGAGTGCCAACCTGCACCCTAAGGAATAGTTTGGTGAAACTAGGTTACGACAGTGCTTTTCCTGACCTGGCTTCCTGTCATATCTCATTGTCATGCAGCCCGCAGCCGACAGTGCATTGGCTAGCTGACTGTGTATTTAAATTTATACGGCGTCCAATTGGTATACGAATAAAATTTGCTTCATGTAGGCCACCTGCATATGATTATCATTTTACATCAGTGTGTATTCTGAGAAGAATTTACACTTACGGTGAAGAGGTTGGCCGATTATTTATTGAAGACGTCTTTGAAGCACGGTTAGTTACATTAGGATTTTTCTCCAATAATATTTCTCAATTTCGTTTGAGCTAAACTGACTGTCGAAACTATCAGATGTCAGATATAATAGTAACGAGGCTTGGTTGTAAGCCAGTGACGCTCAATCTCCAGCAGAGTGGATAACCACTTGAGCGACAGGGCTTTCGCGTCACTTGTTTTCTACGTGATGAATTGCTTTCATGCTCCTGAACGACAGTTATATAGGCCCGTTATCCGCACAAGGCGTCGCTAAGCTTTATACGAGCCCTTTGTCCTGTCGCTTGGGTGTCACGTGTCGCAGCTTGTCGACATAACACGTGAATGACCTACGAACTCCGTGTAGACTACAACTTCTTGGAATGCTCATTAGCTTCGCTTTACTTGGCGACTGCGTCGATGCTTGTTAGATGATGATAATGGAGAAGTATACACAAAGACAGATTAATTTCTTGTAATGTGGGTCCACAGCTTTTGTAAGATTAAAGGAAAATTTGTCTCATTTGATATAGTAAATCTAGTCGCCACCGTGCTGATAATGGAAACCATTGACATCATAAAAAAGAAACTACTGAAACACAAAAAATTTGGAATAGCCGAAACTGATGAAATTATTGAGTTGCCACAAGTGATCTCATCTTTCTATTATTTTAAATTACAAGATGAGATATATTCACAACCAGATGGTGTTGCAAGGGGCAGTTGTGTTGCAAGACACTGGCAGGTATTTTCATAAACAGTACAGAGAACCAAATGCTTGAAAAATTTACTGACACGACCAATAAGCTTTTATATTACAAGGAGTATGTAGACTCCCTTAAATGGCACATTTGCTGAAATTAATTAAATGTATGCTTTCACAATTTAACAGTGTACATTCAAAAATTGTTTTTACTATGGAACTAGGAAAAGAAAAGACCATTAATTTTTTAGATTTTATGAGAAAGAGTAATAGTGGTGCTCGCAAAGTCTGAATATTTCGGAAACCAACCTGCACTGACAGCATAATCCACAACAGTTCGTGCCACCCAGAAATTCATAAGAGAGCCTTTTTTCAGTCCGTGACAGATAGAATCATTAACCTCCCATTAAAAGAGAACGAAATTACCGAAGAGATGTGTGCAAGAAATTATATTGCAACAAATAACGGCTACAATGCTGATGTGGTAGACAAAATGTATACTAAAAAATTACATAACAAATACAACAAAATTGATGTAAAAACTCTTAAAGCCTTTTAAATAAAACAAACTTTATTAAAATGTTAAATCTTTATTCTTAATGTCTACATCTTTATTTCTCTACACAGTCACCCTGGCCACGAACGCATTTCTCCAACCGAGAGACCAGTTTAGTGATACCGTCGACGTAAAATGTTTCACTTTATTGACGGAGCTACAACCTCATCTCTGCTTGCACCACATATTCACTAACAAAGTGAAGTCGTCGAAGATGTTCTCTAAGTTTTGGAAACAGATGAAAATCGGATGGGACCAAGTTTGGGCAGTATGTATGATAATAGAGCTTTGTGAATCCAAGGCGTCGGATTCTTGCAAATGTCGCTGCTGTCGTGTGTGATCTGGCATTGACATGTTGAATGAGAAGAGCTACATGTGTGGACTTAGAATTCGTACTTTCAGTTTTCTCACGCAGCGACATAGTCACGTTAAACACCGAAGTGTTACACGCTACCATTGGGAGTCCTCCGACGGCCAGAAATGCCGGAAAGTCGACCGTGTAATATGCATGACGTGTAATACCTCAACCAATATTAAAAAAACAGAATAAAAAGTTCGGAGGCATTAATTTTCAGCATGCCGTCGTATATAAAGGAATAAAATTAACAAGTAAGTTAGAACCAAAAAATAAATACATTGCTTTATCTTATTATGGTGCCACATCAGACAGAATAGCAGACAGTTTTCTTAGAAATAATGTACAAACCAGATTCCGCACGGACAGTAATGTAGAGACAATAGTCAGACACACCTCTCACAAAATACAACCATTTACACAGTCAGCGATTTTAAACTGAAATGCGGTGAATGTGAAAGTTTCTGTGTGCGGCAAACACGTAGATGTTTCTCCACCGGATTCAGACAGCACACGAGCGTAAGCAAGAACTGTAAATCTTTATTTCGTGCACACATGCGAAACTACAATCACGACACCAACAGCATCGATGAATCTTTGACGGTACTACATGAGGCAGAGAAAGGTTGACTAATGAACCCTCTAGAAAAAAATTGAAATTTATATCACCGTCAAAGAGCAGCCACGATACATACTCAATGAATAAACAGACCTTAGAAATCGAAATTGTCTTCATTGTTTTAAACACTTACTTTAATACATTAAGTACATATTTTTGGAATCAACCTGTAGTGATATATACAGGATGTGGCAAATAAAAGTGGCCCGGACGAATGGATACGATTGAACGTGAATTTGTGGCAGCATTAACGGAGTAGAAAAGACCTACAGTTGTGACTACGTAGGCTTTCCCGGCGTAATAAGTCTTGAAAGTCTCTTCGGGTTTGCTGCCGGATCCTTAAATCAACTTGACTCGATATTTCGGCGATCCAACTGGTCACCATCTTCAGGAGAAAGCTGCTTCTGCTGATGAGTCCCGCTGAGAACTGACGCCAGGCTGCAAATCGACGTCCTATATAGGCCACCGTTCAGTACACGGCGCATGCGCCGCCCATCACGGTTGTTGCCCTCCAAGACAGGGAGGTGGCGCCGCCATTAGCAGAGCACTGGTGGCAACGATATATCGCACCGAAGAATGTTCAGTTTTGATGCGAGATAATACAGGATTCCATGTAGACCACTTGCCCGCAAAAGGCAAAGATCCCGAGTTCGAGTCTCGGTCCGGCACACAGTTTTAATCTGCCAATAACTTTTGTGTCCAGAATTGCCCAAGAAAATTACTCCAGTTTCAAAACAAGCATTATAGCCAGTTTGAAGGCCTAGCTATGGGTTCACCTCTTTGTCCTATACTAGCTGAAATTTGCATGGACAATTCCGAACAAGTATTTCACAGTTTGCGGTCACGTCCCATGTTCCGGTCATGCGCATAAACTGGAGTTGTGACCCCACTGATCATTTTGTACTTGGGTCCCTACGTCCGGTTGATTCTGATTCGTTGACATACCACCATTTAGCAGTTTATTAGTTTGGTCTGACAACGATTATTGGGTTCCATGTTGTGGGCTGCTTCGCTCTTATGCCTTAATCAAGTGGAACTAAATGATACCCGAGACCTTTTAAAGTCTCAAACGTCTGTGACGTATACCTGCAGTCTGAAGCAACGAATGAAAATTTGTACCAAGTTCGGGATTCGAATCCGGATCCCCTCCTTACTTAGGCAAATGCACTAATCACTACGCCATCCTGGCACAGTGGCTTTCCACAACTGCAAGAGTAGTAGACCTCACTAATAAATCCAAATTCCCATTCACGCCTCATCCCACTTAGTACTCCTCCTAAACTCGAAATGCTTTGCAAAGGCTCTCCGCTTTACTGGAATAGCTTGGTACAAAGTTTCATGTGAGGCTTCAGTCTGCATCTACACATCATATATGTTTGAGACTTGAGAAGGTCTCTAGAACCATGTACTTTCATTTGATTAAAGCATCTATTCCTGGGTTTCAGGCAGGATCCCCGTTCCATTCGATGCTGACATGCAACTCCAGTACAGATGCAGAACCTCTGCAATGCATTTCGAGGAATGGGGAATTGCAAATTGCAGCCAATTGGGCTGAGGCGTCAGTGAGTGTATGGATTGAGGCGGGAGACGTGCAGTTGTGCACATCCACTGTGCCAGGCTGGCGTAGTGGTTATCACATATGCCTAATAAGCAGGAGACCTGGGTTCGAATCCCGACCTCGGTACAAATTTTCATTCGTCGCTTCGGTCTGCATATATATCATGACTTATTTACGTATCACCAGATGATGCGATTTTTCAGTAGCCATCATGCACTCACACCTTTCTTCACTTGTAGGAACGGCTTTTTACTACAGTGAAGAAAATCTCGCATAACGATGAAATATTAATCAACACGTCCCACAAACATTGAAATACTACAGCATCAGTTTGGTGGCATTTGATCCAGGCGTTCATGGTGTAATAATTTCCATTCCCCTAACCACAGATCATTGTACGTAAGATAGTGCAGTGGGTTCAAAAAGCTGAACGCCGCAGGTCTTTACAAGTAAGTACTCTTCATAATCTCCTGCGGCTAAATTTGTTCGAACTTTTGATTAGTTTAAATAGTAAATTTTCAGAACATTTCTCGTGGAAAAAGCAGCAGTCTGACTAAAATACTTTAAAATGGATTAAAAACGATCTTGATCACAATAAAACATTTATTTGCTGTGGTTACCTGTTTCGGTAGGAAAGTGACCACCTTTAGACCTTTAAAACGTGATGGTAGGCGGTGGCGGTAAACATAATTGGTGCTGGGACTACACGAACGTCAACTGCTCTCCAGGTAACAACTGCAAATACATAATTTATTGTAGTCAATACGGTTATTAACCCATTTTTAAAGTAATTTAAATTAAATTAATATCCTGTTGCCCCAGTAATAAACCAAATAATTCACTGTTAAAGAAAGAGAAGTTCCGACATTAACTGCAGTCAGACATTAAAATAAATCCAATGGCGACAATTGAAAATTTGAGCCATACCGGGACTCGAACCCGGATTTCCCGCTTATCACGTTAACCATTTCGTATATCTTAGCACGTTTCCCATATACCCTAAATTACCATCTTTCGCATACTATGTACATAGCTTCTCCTGTCCATTACCCTCATTGCTCGCTGCTTCACGTGATTCCCGCAAAAGGTGGAACAAGGATAGCATTCGCACTGTAGGTATCATTATTTGCCGTCAAGGCGCATGTATTGTACGTGTGGCATCTGTTCACTCGGACATGTCAGAAAGGACAGACTTCACACATATAAAAAGAATAAATTCATTCTGACATAACCACAGATCCCTTCACACCTCGTAGTCATTAGCGTAGTTGTTCTCAACTGCCTAGTAAAATGCCAGGGCTATAAATGACTAAACAGGCGTTGCCGACTATTTCACGATCAGACGTGTGGCTTGACATTGCATGCAGACAGAAGAGTGTGTGAAGACAGGCTGGGTCACGGGTCGCATCGCAGCATCCACGCCGCCGTCGATAAGTGGACTATGGGGACAGGCACGCCACGGCCCGCGGGGACGATTCCCCGCTCGCAATTTCCCACAGGAGCCCTGCCGAGGAACACCCGTCTCCTGGTCACGCACATAAACCTCGCAGAGCCACACTGCGCATGGCTGGGGTTGACACGTAGTTTTTCTCTTGGCCTTTCCCTATGCTACTTCAGCGCTGCAAATTGAATTTTGTATGTTACTACTTTTATGAGATCGAGTCAAAATATTCATAGAATTAAATAGAAACAAAACTGTCATTATACTTGCATTATTTTCCGCTACTCCGACAGTACAGCCAAGTCCTTTCCGCATGAATGGGGAACGGAAAAAGGAAGAAATCATAATATTTGCATCTAAAATTCACACAGTTTTCCGAGCTTTCCCAGAACTCGTTATCACCAGAAGGCGCTTCGTACTATAATGCAGCATTTTCTCAATATTTATTCATGATTCACTGTACATTTTCCTCCCTTTACACGGGAACATTTAGGAACTCGAAGGTTCGATGTCGGACTACAAGCGTGGACGCTCCAGTACAGTAATATTACTCCAGGCGAGACAGTTATTAAATAGTAGTGACGTACGTGTAAATGCGTTGTCCTGTAGTGAAACATAGTCGCTGTCTTCTGTGCTTTTCGGCCTCTTTTCTTCCGCACTTCCAGTTATATAAGTTAAAATGGTTAAAAACAGTCTTTTGGGCCTTAGTAAAGTCTAATTAAGACCAAACGCATTTTCGCTTTATTCTAAAACATCTTCAGTGGTCTGGATTTTTATTTCTTACGCCAGTGTTCTTCTACACATATGTGATAAATTATAGCACGCAGCACTTTCACTAACACTAAATACGAGGGCAAGTCAAAAATTAACTACACTTTTCATTCTACCGTTTATTAGCAAGAAGCTAGGGGTACGCAATGCACATCAATTTTCTACGTAATCTCCCTCCTTCTCATTGCACTTGGCCCAATGGTCAACGAGATTACATATTCCTTCCAAATAACAGGTTTTCGGTTGGTCGCGAAGCCACCTTTGCAAGGCATATCGCACGTCCACATCTGAGGCAAATCGGCGATCATGCAAAGCGTTCTTGAGTGGCCCAAACAAGTGAAAGTTACTTGGAGCAAGGTCTGGGCTGTAGGGAGGGTGTTCCAATACCCCAGATTTCACCTTGTTGACCGTTCCAATAGGGTGACGGGCCGTTTGTGGTCGTGCATTGTCATGCAAAAACACCATCTTCTTCCACAGATCAAATGGCTCTGAGCACTATGGGACTTAACATCTATGGTCATCAGTCCCCTAGAACTTAGAACTACTTAAACCTAACTAACCCAAAGACAGCACACAACACCCAGTCATCACGAGGCAGAGAAAATCCCTGACCCCGCCGGGAATCAAACCCGGGAACCCGGGCGTGGGAAGCGAGAACGCTACCGCACGACCACGAGCTGCGGACAATTCTTCCACAGAAAAACCTCGGCGTTCGGTGCGATTTGCTGGCTTCAGCATCTTTTCCAACAATTCACTATACCCCCCACTGTTGATAGTCGTTCCCATTTCCATGAACTCTGCCATTATGGGCCACTGTGAATCACAAAACACGGTTAAGATAACTTTGCCTGCCGATGACCTCGTCTTGAATTTTTTCCTCGTCGGCGATCCAGGGTGTTACCACTGCATACTCTGGCGCTTTGACTCAGGCTCGTAGTGATACGCCCATGTTTCATCTCCAGTGACATTTCTGCTCAAAAACGCATCACCTTCGTTGTTGAAGGGCGTGAGTAAGTATTAACAGACACCAGTGCGGATGAGCTTATGTTCGTCGGTAAGCTTTCCTGGTACCCACCGTGCACAAACCTTATGGAAACCGACCTCGTCGTGCATGACGTGATGGACGGAGCCATGGCTGATGCTTAAAGGGGATGCTACCTCACCGATAGTGATTCGCCAGAACCACATCTCGAGATTGCTGAATGTTGTCATCTGTAGTGGAGATTGATGGCCGTCCCGCTACCTCTTCATACGTTACACTTGTTCAACCACTTTTAAACTTCTCGATCCACAAAAACACAGTTTTACGCGGTAGTGCACTTCTCCCATATTGCGATGATAGTCTGCTATGAATGTCTGCCCCTTTGACACCCTCCGGCCGAAGGAATCGAATCACCGCCCGTTGTTCCTCTTTGGTGCACACTTCTAATGGAGCTGCCATGGTCTATCAGCAACAGAAGGAAGAAGAATGGCGGAAATAACATCAAACTGTCACAGCATTAGCACAACAGTATAACAATGGCAAAAGCGAGGACAGAAGACAAGGTGCGCAATGTAATAAACGTTATGCCAAAGTGTAGATAATTTTTTACTTGCCCTCGTATATCCACGAGTTTGTGCTTTAAAGATCCACTGCCGTCTCGCCATTTTCTGAACTTCAGTTTTTTCTTACCTACCTGTTCTGGACGTTTTTCTCCCGATAGGTTTCACAGGCGGTGGTGAATGAAAGTTCCTTAAACACGATCACGCTCTCTGCTCTTAAATCACAGTGAATGAGATCAGCACAGTGGAAAAGTTTCTTCAAAATCACTTTAACTTTGTGGTTACGTAGAATGTCTGTACATTTACTTTAGATATCAGGTAAACACTAAATTTGAACAGAAACCAATAAATAAAAATTAATCATTTCGGCGCGTAACATACAATTTTTGACCTTGCGCTTGGTTCGTCCTCAGGCTGTTTACAACGCTAAAGCTTTCCAGCATCTTTTGTAAGGGGCATTTCGTCCAGCCTGGAGATAATAGACCAGTATTTAAGAAATCCGTGAAACAAGGGGACCACGTCTGCTCATCACACCGAGTTCGTCCATATTTGGTGATTTTGCAGGGCTTGGCCAGATATGGAAGTGAACAAAGTGAGAGCGCCAGATGGCGAAGCGTTTAGAAAAGAAGGAGCATTTTTGTTGCGGGTTAGGTGAGGCACGAACCATTAATGATAGTGTAGTTCTCAGCCAGTGATTGGTGCGGAAGGAAGGGCACAGGACGCTAGTGTAAGCATCGTGGGATGAAAATCTTGTTCGGAAACTTTTTTTCTTTGTTTTTATTTTCAATCATTGCGCTACTAACACTGGAAATAAACTGAAATAGTGTTCAACGTCGCACACAGACCTATTCTCCGATGGAAGTTCCACTGCTCTGTCATGTATTTTACTTCCAATGTGAAAGTGTTCTTCAATTATTAGCGTAGAATTTTCTAATGTGATCAGATCGTTTTCGCCCAAAGGCTGGAAACTATTATCCAGCGCCGTTTTGAATCGTTGCCTCGATGCGTCGTTGTGGATGCTATCATCTGGTGAATCCTGTTTTTCTAAAGATGTTTCCAGACACATCAATATTTTTACTTGTACTATTAGATGTTTTTAACAGTCTTCGGCCGAGAGCTAGCAAGCGTACGAGATCTGTTTACTGTAGCTATAAAGTTGTTCCCAACGACAGTTGGGGCGACTGCACCTGCTCCTGGCACCCACTATATCTTTTGCAAGCTACTACCGAGGGCTGCTCGGTCAAAATGAAACTAATGGAATACGAACTCTTGTACGCTTTAGTCAAATGGTTCAAATGCCTCTGAGCACTATGGGATTTAACTTCTGAGGTCATCAGTCCCCTAGAACTTAGAACTACTTAAACCTAACTAACCTAAGGATATCACACACATCCATGCCCGAGGCAGGATTCGAACCTGCGACTGTAGCGGTCTCGCGGTTCCAGACTGTAGCGCCTAGAACCGCTTGGCCACTCCGGCCGGCACGCTTTAGTTACTGTCTGTTCTTGGAAAGGTATTTCCAGAGTCCTCGTGGACTCTTTAAGTACGAGTGTTTCTTGCAAATATATTTTTAATCCCAAATATTCCTTTGCCTTTTCCTTTCACGTCTTTTATGAAAAGGCTAGGTGAGTACCCGCCGTTGCTCGGATACGAATTTATTCCAGTCTTCTAGCACTCCATACCCTCCACCCTCTCTCTGTCCATTCCCTCATCCTCCTCTCACTGTCCATCCCCTCCTACCCCTGTCTCTCTCTGTCAACCACCTTCTCTTCCCTTACTGACCATATCCCCCTACCACTCTCTCTGTCCATCTCATCCTCCCCTAAGTCTGTATCCATCTCCTCCTGCCCCTTCTCTGCTATCCATCCTCTCCTACCCCCTTCTCTCTCCACGTTAGCACGCCTACCGCAATAGGAGGTTGCTGGTTCCTACCCCATAGTATTTCTGTCCAGGTGCTAAGTAGCATTTGTACCAAGTTTGGTAGGAATCGGTCCAGGTGTTTAGGGAGGAACTTTTTGGCCGTGGCTTTGGCCGTGTAGATACATTTCAGACGTTCTTCACATATATTTAACATATTCCACTCATAGTTCACCCGTATATCTAGTGAATTTCACCCTGCACCTTCTTTTGCACGTATCTCGATGTTTACGACGTCATACTTCCTGAACTATGTGTCGAACAGTGATATAATTTTATAGGTGCATTTAGCGGCATACATGAATGCCATATGAAAACTATGTTGCTAATAGAATAAGTAGCAACGGAGTAATAAATTTTCCACTGAGCCATCTGCTGGCTGGAAACACGAGTAGGTGGGTCCCCTTGTAAGTGGATTGCCACCGGTGGCTACTACACTGACTTAAGCGCTTGTGACTTCCACATGAAGGCAGGTGTTTTCTCCACCACCTGTCGGAAATGAACCTGCACGAATTTCTGGCAGGAAGTAAAACTCCAGAGTGCGATACTATTACCGAGAGCAGGAAATGGCCAGTAAAAATATCTTAATCTAATTTCGCTGAATGGCGTGAATGTGAAAACAATTTCGTGATGTGGCCTGAAACATGCAGAAATTTTTTAACTGACTGGCAGCCCTCGCCGACGTAGCAGGAGGGGTGGGTCGTGTGACGGATTTCGCCTAAATGTATCCCATATGCACGGCTTGGTCAGAAATAAAAGTCACTGAGGTGGAACCTCCAGATGGCGTAGCGTTTAGAAATATAGCATCTTTGCCGCGGGTCGGGCGAGGCGGTGTACATAAAGTCGGAAGTTAGTGGTCTTTGGTGAGCTCGCCCCTTTCCAATACGGAAAGCCTGAAAAAATTCGAAAGTGTATTCCCATTCACGGGTGTGGAATTCTACTTGGGCTCTTTCCCGTTTTTCGACGTGTGTGTTGCAGTTACGTCAGCGTACGTGTGGTAGGTAGCAGGAGGCCCCATCGCATAATGTGGAGCTGATAGGTAGCTCAAGGTGGTGTTTCATTAACGTGACGAACTCAGTGTGGCCTAATTGAAGCCACGACATTACATCTGTTTCCGCGGAAGCTGGAAGCGTTTGTGTGAGTGTGTGTGTGTGTGTGTGTTTGTGTGTGTGTGTGTGTGTGTGTGTGTGTGTGTGTGTGAAACCTGTTTGTTCCTTTGTAGTTACCTAACTATCGATACCACTCTCATACGAGCGACGTAGTGAATATTTCCAGGAAATAGTACATTTTCATTTAATTCGTTGACTGCACACGCATGGTGATGGATGTATCACCGCCAGGCCAGGCACACGGAGTCAGGAAACACGTTAAATGTAGATTTCTTACTTACAGTTGGAAAGTGAGCTAGTAGCGATATATATATATATATATATATATATATATATATATATATATATATATATATATATATATTACTTTAAACCAGACACAAATATTACACAAAATTAAAATGGAGAAAACGACAGACTGGACACAACTTTCACGAACAATCCGAGAGGCCATGAAACTAGCAAAAGCACCACGCACACGGAAACACCGTTGGTGGAACCACACATGTGACCAAGCTATTGACCAACGAATCAGTGCATGGAAAAAATTTAGTAGCCATAAATCCCAAGAGAATTGGATGAACTTCTTGAAAACACAGAAGCAATCAAGCAAAATCATTCGCAGTGAAAAACGACAGTATGACAAACGGCGACTGACAGAGATCGAATCGGACTTCATGAAGAACAATACAAGAAACTTCTACAGAACGTTCAGAGAAAATATGACTGGATATCAACCACCCAACTTGTGCTTCAGAAGGCCGGATGGAACCCTAGAAACCAATACCAAAAACAATTGTGACATTCTGGCAAAGTACTTTGAAAAACTGCTCAACACGGACCCCCCTATGGAATAAATAATGACAGAAACGAGCACATACAATCCAGATAGTGAACCTCCAACTCTAGAAGAAGTTAAAGAAATAATTAAGTCACTCAAGAATCGTAGAGTACCAGGAGAAGATGGCATCATCGCGGAAATCTGGAAGTTACAAGACCCAGAACTCACCAAAGACATCCACAGGATCTTGGAAGACATCTGGAAGACCATGAAAATTCCTGACGACTGGAAAACTGCCCTGATACACCCACTACACAAAAAAAAAGGTGACAAGACTGACCCGAACAACTACAGAGGAATATCCCTACTACCGGTCACATACAAGATCCTCTCTAAGGCTTTACTGAACAGACTAGAATGCCAGACCAACCACTTGATTGGGGAACACCAAGCAGGCTTCCGTAAAGGGCGGTCTTGTGTGGAACAAATTTGGAACCTGAAAATGATTTTACAACACAAACAGAACCTGATCATTACCTTTGTTACCGAGCGAGGTGGCGCAGTGGTTAGACACTGGACTCGCATTCGGGAGGACGACGGTTCAATCCCGCGTCCGGCCATCCTGATTTAGGTTTTCCGTGATTTCCCTAAAATCGCTCCAGGCAAATGCCGGGATGGTTCCTTTCAAAGGGCACGGCCGACTTCCTTCCCCGTCCTTCCCTAATCCGATGAGACCGATGACCTCGCTGTCTGGTCTCCTTCCCCAAACCAACCAACCATTACCTTTGTTGACTTCAAAAAGGCGTACGACTCTATCGACCGGAAAACTCTCTTCAAAATTCTAGCAGAATACAAAGTAGACAACAGAACACGGGCTATCATAGAGCAAACTTTAACCAACACGACCTCCAAAGTAAAGTTCTGTGGGGAACTATCAGAACCCTTTGAAATTCGCACAGGTGTCCGACAAGGCGATGGCCTCTCACCTCTCCTTTTCAATCTGGTGTTAGATAAGGTCATAAAAGAATGGGAAACATCACAACAGGGGATAACCTTAGGAAACCTACAGATTAAATGCCTGGCTTTTGCAGACGATTTGGCAATTGTCACGAAAGGTATAAAGGAAACAAAAGACGCTACTGAAAAACTGCACAAAATCGCTTCCAAAACTGGACTACAGATCTCTTACGAAAAGACACAGTTTATGAGCACAAAGAAACTCTCATCTCTGAACACAAAGTATGGCACGATTCACAAAACGGCAAATACCTCGGTGAAACACTACAAATGAGTGGACATAACAGAGACTCAAACGAAGAAAGAAAGACTAAACTGGACAAGGCATACAAAGTAGTGTGGAATCATTACAACAAGAAGTCTATCTCACAAAAAGCCAAATTACGCCATTACGACACGGTGGTGCTCCCCGAGGCACTATATGCAGCAGAGACCACACTAATCCTAGGGCATACACGTATCAGACAATTAGAAAAAGTAGAACGGAAAATACTTAGGAAAATATTCGGCGCAACTAACAACAATGGAATATGGATCAAGAAACCTACAGAGGAACTGTACAAACATACGGAGACAATCACAGAAAAGATTAGAAAACGCAGATTACAATTCTATGGACACCTATACAGAATGCCATCACACAGGCTGACCAAACAGATCTTTCACTGGGTAACCACTAGAAACAACAAATGGGTGGCAGAGGTAGAAAACGACCTGAACCAACTCAACATAACAGCAGACACAATAAACGACAGAATAAAATTCAGAAACATCATTAAGAAAAGTAAACTACATGAGATACAATGTGACAAACGAACAGGCATAAAATGGACCGAAGAACGCAAACAAGATCATAGCCAGAAGATGAAAGAAATATGGGCAACCAAAAAGGCAATCAAGATGAAGCCGAAGACACAAAGCCGACAAAAAGCATGGACAGAGGACCGGAAACAGAAACACAGCGAGCGAATGAAGGAAGTGTGGGCAGCAAGGAAGGCAGCAAAAGGAACTGGCCATGTAGTTTAGTCCAAATGCGCTCTTTAAGGGCAAAACACCAATAATAATTTTATATATATATATATATATATATATATATATATATATATTCTGCTTGCTTATTTGGTGACTCACTGACACATCCCTATTACGGATACAAGAACACATCGGCCCTATTCTGTAGATAGATATGACCATCATGTATCTCTTTAAATTTGATCTTCATATTTTCACAGCTTGTCGTAAATTTATTTTTATTTAATCTCTTTGATTCGCTACCGGTATCCACATTTCCGGTTTTGTAATAGAAGCAATACGTTTCGGTCAGCATTTCTGGTGAACCTTCCTCAGTCTCGTTGCACTTTCTGGCAAGATGGCCTCGAGGGGATAAACCATAACCGTGATCTGTGATGCTTGTAAATTCACGGCTATGGTTCAGTACCACCTACTCGGGACTGCGTAGCTGAAATGAAACGTGTTTCCTCTTGACCCTGCTTTATACAACATAGGGACAAGTCAGCTACGATTTCTGTAATAACTGAACTTCTAGTCCTGTCACAGGAAAGCCAAGTATAATGCTACCGCGGAATGTATAACGCCAAATATGACCTTAAAATGCAGTAAGCGTTACCCTCTGGGAGCCATTTTGCTGTTTGGTCGTCCTTTAATCTAACGGATAGAGGAAATCGAATATCAATTTCTTAAGGGTCGCCAGCCTGGTTAGGCATAATAATGTGCAAACATTATTCTCAATGGATTTATGTGTACTCTTGCAAAAATAACTTTCATAAATTCTTTCTTAGTAAAGTGCAATGAACACCTACAACAACCAGACGAACTACACTGTGGGTAGCAGTAATTATCAACAGTATAGTTAGCAATTGCAGAAATGTAAAATAGACTTTACCCCTGTTAATTACAATGATCACTTCAACCTTTAACTAATTCAGTACGGGAATTGTTCCCAAAGACTACACGATACCAAGTGCCACCTGACAAGAGATCAAGAGATCATAAGAGATAACATATACACATCACTAATACAATAATATAACACTGAAATAACACATTTCATATTCATTTCACACTGGTAATGTTTCAGATTCATGAGCCAAAACCCAGATTCAAATTAACTTTCTCCTGCTATCGAAAATTAAAGAGCAGATCCTTAAACTGTTCCTTCCTTTATCGTCAACTATGCACACCTTACAGAAAAACTTTTCATTACAATAATACTGATTGCCAATCCCACATGCTATTAATTATCTTGCAATGCTTTATAATCATAAGCCCTGACAATATGCTTAATTAACTTCAAAATGATTTCAGGTTAGAATTAAATTTCAAATAGTATCAAAATTAAATGCCTTATAACACCACTTCTGAAGCAAATGATTTTAATTAACCACATTTATGTTCGTTAGTACTTAAACTAGCAACTTTTATGTGCTTTAGAACTGAAACTTACGCACACTTAAATGGAAACAAGTTGGAATTTGTTCATAAATAGGATACTCGGTCTTTAACACTATTAGGATAGGACCCTACTTGGGCCGGCCGCGGTGGCTGAGCGGTTCTAAGCGCTTCAGTCCGGAACCGCGTGACTACTACGGTCGCAGGTTCGAATCCTGGCCGGCCGAAGTGGCCGTGCGGTTAAAGGCGCTGCAGTCTGGAACCGCAAGACCGCTACGGTCGCAGGTTCGAATCCTGCCTCGGGCATGGATGTTTGTGATGTCCTTAGGTTAGTTAGGTTTAACTAGTTCTAAGTTCTAGGGGACTAATGACCTCAGTAGTTGAGTCCCATAGTGCTCTGAGCCATTTGAACCATTTTTTCGAATCCTGCCTCGGATATGGATGTGTGTGATGTCCTTAGGTTAGTTAGGTTTAAGTAGTTCTAAGTCTGATGATCTCAGATGTTAAGTCCCATAGTGCTTAGAGCCATTTTTTAGCCTACCTGAAGGGGTCTAGGATAGCTGTTTCAGATACGCGTACGTACTCTTCTTTCAGTGAAGGGCTTTTGCGGAAACAAGTAAACAGTCGAAAAGCTCTTTTTGTCTATTTCAATTTATTGACTTTAGGTTCGTACCAATTCAGCCAGCATATTGGTTACGGGAAAACTATACGACAGTGTGTTGGAGACCGTTTTCTTGTCAGTTTCGATTATACGATCTTAAGTACAGTACAACACACACAGTCCCCGAGCGGAGAAAATATCCGACCCAGCCTGGATTGGAACCCGGGCCACAGATGGCCGAAACTTTTGGCGCAAAGACGCGATGTGGCGTGATAGCCCCACTTAGCGGTGTTTACGGCGCAAGAGACCTCTGTCCCTTTGAATTTCAGCATATTTCTTGGATATTTTTGCGAAAAATTTCAACGGCAACGTTAACAGGTGTTATACTAGTATACTCGTCTTATCAAGATTTTCCAGTCCCTTTACAAAAAGAGTGTCGTTCCGTGTGAAAGACGTTCTTTCTTCATTAGGTCACTTGATACAGAATTAAGAGGTTTAAAGGTACAACCAAATTGCTTGCCCTTCTATGTAGTATCGCTTGCCGAAAACCTAGTTTAGACATCTTGAACTGTTCACGACACGAAAGGGGTTTTACGTCCAATGTCACTCACTTACTATATACAGGGTGTCTCAAACCTTTCGGGTCAAATTGAAACAGTCGGTGGTGGATCCATAACCGATTACATTGAGATACGAAACCAGTGGTCGGAAATGCATAGTCATTGTGTTATGGACATACACAGCGTACACTGCATTAACAGCTTCGCTTTGATTGTTCAAAGTGACGACCGCCAGTGCACGTATTGCAATGGCGGATGTAGTTCTGACGGACTCTCGCGAAGACCCCGGGCATTTCTTGTGCAATGTAACAGGTAGCCGGTGATAAATAGCTAAACAACGGACACCCCTGACCACCTACCAGAGATATTATACACAAATTAGCTAATAGCAAGCGTGTCGGGTGACGACCGCTTACATCACACCTGCACATTAAACTGTGCCGCACGCACACCAATAGTCCTCGCGTCTGTTGTCCACTGAATCAGATAGCTTGCAAAGTCTATATGGTGATGTGTGTTACTCTATACAGCTCGTGACACACAGTCAGAGATGGAACATCGTTGGTCACGAGAGTTGTCAGACACGCATTTAATGCCACGTGCAGCAGGATATAGTGTCTGTAAGGTAACATGAATGTATAGAGAACGCTTTCTCAAGAGGCGACAGCCTAATTGGAAGAAGTTTATCTCCGTGGATAGCAGCTCACCAGCGACGGGTTCGTTCAAGCCACACAGAGCCGGTCAAGATTCCCGCCAAAGGCATGGCAGAACGCCAGACTTCGAGAAGATGGGGTTGGATCGTGTGGCCGACCACCCAGCAATAAGAACCGGTCAACTTGCCCATGAAATGCAGACTTCGAAGGATACTAGTGGAACAGAGTATTACAACTCTATCATAAAGAACGTGTACAAGCAATGGAACCAATGAGCCCCGCGTCCACTTCTGTCAACGGATTATCCACCAAAGTGCTGTAGTTGCGAATTCGTACACTTTGTATTGTTTATGGATGAGGCCTCATTCACCCGCGACGATGTTTTCAACAGCCATCAATGTAAAGAGGACAATCCCCACGCCACCCATATCGTTGGAAACCACTAACAATGTTCTGTCAAAGTATGGGAGAGCATTGTCCAAGATCACCTAATGGGACCGCATTCGTTGCCTCCCCGTTTGTCTGCTCCACGTTACCTCGTGTTCCTGCAAGATCTGCTGTCACAGTTCTTGGAGACTATACCCCTTGTTGTCTATGAACGAACGCGGTTCCACACGATGGTGGACCAGCCCACTATTTTGAATGTGTCTGAGAGTAACTGAACATCATGTACTCATCGCTGGATTGTTATGGGAGATCTGCATCCCCACTGAGTGAGGTGGCGCAGTGTTGGCACACGGGACTCGCATTCGGGAGGACGACGGCTAAAACACGCGTCCGCCCATCCTGACTTAGGTTTTCCGTGATTTCCCTAAATCGCTTCAGGCAAATTCCGGGATGGTTCCTTTGAAAGGGCACGCCCAATTTCCTTCCCCATTCTTTCCTAATCCGATGGGACCGACGACCTCGCTGTTTGGTCCCCTTCCTGAAGCCAACCAGCCAGCCAATCTACATCCCAGGACCAGCGCAATCTCCAGATCTGACACCTCTGGACTTTTTCCTCTGGGGTGGTCACGTCAAGACGTTGGTGTATGACACGCCGTAGAAATGGATGAAGATCTGCTTGCTAGGGTCCAAGCTGTCTGTCTCCTGGTACACAGACACCAGGGATCTTTGAGAGGCTGCAGAAGAACTTCATGCGCCGTTCATGAATGAGGCCTCATTCACCCAGCCTCATGAACTGGGACTGTCTGTCGTCAATTTAAACAAATACTTCGAGCTACGTTGTTATGCGATGTACAGTGTGTATGTTCATAACACAGTAAATATGTGTTTCCGACCATTGCTCCCTTATCTCAATAAAATCGTTTGTGGAGCAAGTATCCCCGGCTTCTGTGGGCGAGCGGTTCTAGGCGCCTCAGTCCGGAACCGCGCGACCGCTACGGTTGCAAGTTCGAATCCTGCATCGGGCATGGATGTTCATGACATCCTTAGGTTAGTTAGGTTTAAGTAGTTCTAAGTCTAGGGGACTGATGACTTCAGATGTTAAGTCCCATAGAGCTTAGACCCATTTGAACCATTTTTGGAGCAATTATCGCCTTTTTCAATTTGACCGAAAAGGTTTGAGACACCCTGTGTACCACATCTCCCCTGTTTCTTTGTTACTTGGCAGATTCTGACGATGGCTTAGCCGAAACACATTGGCATGTATGGGTCTTTTATAAAAAATATAGCTGTTATCAAGAGGGAAAACTATATTAACTAGTGATAATGTTCGCTGACTTGCGTAATGAAATCACGCTACTAGCCATTAAAATTGCTACACCAAGAAGAAATGCAGATGATAAACGGGTATTCATTGGACAAATATATTATACTAGAACTGGCATGTGACTACATTTTCACGCAATTTGAATGTATAGATCCTGAGAAATCAGTACCCAGAACAACCACCTCAGGCCATAATAACGGCTTTGATACGCCTGGGCATTGAGTCAAAAGAGCTTGGATGGCGTGTACAGGTACCACTGCCCATGCAGCTTCAACGCGATACCATATTTCATAAAGAGTAGTGGCTGGCGTATTGTGACGAGCCAGTTCCTCGGTCACCATTGACCAGACATTTTCAATTGGTGAGAGATCTGGAGAATGTGCTGGCCAGGGCAGCAGTCGAACATTTTCTGTATCCAGAAAGGCTCGTGCAGGACGTGCAACATGCGGTCGTGCATTATCCTGCTGAAATGTAGGGTTTCGCAGGGATGGATTGAATGATAGCCACTAGTCGTAACACATCTGAAATGTAACGTCCACTGTTCAAAATGCGGTCAGTGCGAAGAAGAGGTGACCGAGACGTGTAACCAATGGCACCCCGTACGATCACTGCGGGTGATACGACAGTATGGCGATGTCGACAAACAGGGATGCAAGCGTCTTGATGCTGTAAACAGAACCTGGATTCATCCGAAAAAATGACGTTTTGCCATTCGTGCACCCAGGTTCGTCATTGAGTACACCATCGCAGACGCTCCTGCCTGTGATGCAGCGTCAAGGGTAACCGCAGCCATAGTCTCCGAGCTGATAGTCCATGCTGCTGCAAACGTCGTCGAACTGTTCGTGCAGATGGTTGTTGTCTTGCAAACGTCCCCATCTGGTGGCTCAGGGATCGAGACGTGGCTGCACGATCCGTTACAGCTATAAGATGCCTTTCATCTGGACTGTTAGTGATACGAGGCCGTTGGGATGCAGCACGGCGTTCCGTATTACCCTCCTGAACCCACCGATTCCATATTCTGCTAACAGTCATTGGATTTCGACCAACGCGAGCAGCAATGTCGCCATACGATAAACCGCAATCGCGATAGGCTACAATCCGACCTTTATCAAAGTCGGAAACGTGATGGCACGCGTTTCTCCTCCTTTACACGAGGCATCACAACAACGTTTCACCAGCTAACGCCGGTCAACTGCTGCTTGTGT
The DNA here is from genome assembly GCF_023898315.1 of Schistocerca nitens. NCBI lineage: Eukaryota > Metazoa > Arthropoda > Insecta > Orthoptera > Acrididae > Schistocerca > Schistocerca nitens. The sequence goes on from NC_064615.1 coordinate 549,633,011, forward strand.
ATGAGAAATCGGTTGGAAACTTTCCTCATCTCAGCACATTGTAGATGTCGCCACCGGCGCCAACGTTGTGTGAATGCTCTCAAAAGCCAATCATTGCTTATCGCAGCATCGTCTTCCTGTCGGTTAAATTTCGCGACTGTAGCACGTCATCTTCGTGGTGTGGCAGTTTTAATGGCCAGTAGTGTATCTCATGTTTAGATCTAATCTTCCACCCGTCCTGGTTTACTTACCTCCTGACGTCATGTGGGGGACGTGGGCTCTCATTTCCGTAGCACGCCGAACTCTTGGAGTCCAGTGCAATGGGAGACGCTGGCAAGTCAGCAGAAATATTGCACTGGGACTGCGGCCGCCCTCGCCTCCTCGGCTGGCTGCGCACCCCAGCGCTGGCCGCCGCGCTCTGCTCGCGCCTCTGCGGCTGCCGGCTGTCTGCGGTGCTGACGGCTTAATTAATGGAGTTACAGGGGGGGGGGCGGGGCAGGGGGGTCGAGAGGGGGCGCCGGGATTCGGAGCGCCGCAGCCGAGACGCCGCTTCTGTAGCGGCCGCAGCTGCGCTGCGCACACCCACTGCGTTTTCTGTCGCCGAGCTTTGCAGCCACTGTCCGACACACTGCCAGTACCACTGGCGCACAGAGTACTGCAACCTGCTGTGAGAATCAACACAATATAAACCACTGCACCTGGCCCGTGCGCCTCTACATCTGCAGTGGATCGTACACAGTGTAGCAGTCACTCCCTTCCCATTCCATTCGCGTAGGGTACACGGAACCGAGGTTGTGGATTCAATGCTGTCGAAGCGAATCAGCCGCCCGGAGTGGCCCTGCGGTTCTAGGCGCTACAGTCTGGAGCCGAGCGACCGCTACGGTCGCAGGTTCGAATCCTGCCTCGGGCATGGATGTGTGTGATGTCCTTAGGTTGGTTAGGTTTAATTAGTTCTAAGTTCTAAGCGACTGATGACCTCAGAAGTTAAGTCGCATAGTGCTCAGAGCCATTTGAACCATTTTTGAAGCGAATCAGTTATACGAACGTATGGTGCCTCTTCTTTCAGATATGTCAGAAAGAACAGACACCATGCATTCATATAACTGTTTCGCCTCGATGGGCAATGTATCCAGAACCTTCAGTGCGGATGCACAGTTACGTTCGACCTCCAGCGGGAATCTAAAATTAGTAATGATGGAGGTCATGGATGGGGCCTGCCGATAAGTGGAGCTAGGCGGGGTTGCGTGCCTAGACAGTCCTCGAACTTGTGATAAACACTGTGTCCGGGTGGCGTAGTGGTTAACGCAACTCCCTACTAACCAGGAGACCTCAGGTTCGATCTCCAGTCTGGCACAATTTTCACTCGCAGCTGATTCCGCATAAAGTCCCCATGGAGCTTCTAACAATACCACCACTCGCAAAGTAGGCTAGAAATCAGATTAATAATGTTCCTCACGCAGCATATGTTCGCTTTATCGGGCAACAACAAAGTTATTGACTGGATGGTATCGTCAGAATGGATATAATGAAGTCACTGTAAAAAAGTCATTGATTTTGGCACTTATCTTGAATGGATTTCCAGGTAGATTTCGTCGAAGTTGTTATGGTTCATCTTTTTGATTCTAGGGTGATTCCACTTTGACTGCTATAAGGTCCAGATCTGTATTTTAGCAATATTTGAAGACCTAACAGATGCGTTATTCAGGAAATTCTTAATGATCAAACAATTCCAGATCAGAACAATGATATGGTAGAAATAATTTTTGACTTGGTGTTCACGATCCACATTTTTATTAATCTTCTTGTAAATTCACATATACTACTACTTAGTTGTCACACAAGAAAACAGTTTTGTATCGATCTTCATATATTTTATTTCCACTTTAACCAAACACTAGACGTGACTGTTCTTTTACAAAGCGAAATAACAACTTAACTTCTGCAAAGTGAAACAAAGACTGCTCTGTGCGCATTCGCGCCAAAACGGTTACAAGTAAGTCAAAGATTTTGACAGTCTCACAGAAATGAATACACACAAGAACCATATCACTATAATATATCGATACATCTGAGTACCTATACATTAATAAAACCAAATGTGAATATTGTCACAAAAATATGTCTGTTACTTCGCAGAAAAGTAGTACGATATTACTGGTATCGAGAACTGGGGTTGAAGTGCCGTAATGGTCACGTAAATAAAGAACCATTACAAGCTGACATCAATAGTTTCTTCCCTATCCTTTCCTTTCTTCCCCCTGCACTTTCCAGTTACGTGATATGTGTCACGGATGTGGATTCCACGTGCTGTCTTTTCTTTCGGACACTTTCAAAAGAAGAGACACTACGCATTCATATAACTGATTCGCCTCGATGGGCAATGAATCCACAACCGACAGCGCGAATGCACAGTCTAACGATTAAATCGATGCTCATTAGGAAAATGCACCAGAATAGCTGCTTATAATAACTAATCTGTATTCACAACAGAGTGTTTCGGCGTTTATCGCCATTGTCAAGTACCAGCAAATACAATTTTGGTGAGAACGTGTGTAAATGAGAATGCAATTTATAATAAAGCGACTATATTGCACTCACTTCTGAAAGGAAGTTCCGTCCCTACTGCGTTATAAGTGAATTATCATACAACTGTCACTGTTTTAATAAGATGTTAAATGACGTAAATATATTGTAAATAATACGTTAATTATGGTTTGAGCAGTCTGACACTTCAACTCTTACAACCCCCTTTTTTATAAAGACTGTACAGACGAGCAGTGATATTATTTTATTAACTAATTTTTGTCAATATATTGATGTTATTTACCATATTATAAAACAGTGACAGTTATAGGGCAATTCACTAACGACGTAATATGGACGTCACATGATTCTAGACGTGAGTACAATATAATCACTTTATTGTAAATGACATTCACATTTACACACGTTCTCACCAAAATCGTATCCGCAGGTGCTTGACAATGGTGATAAATGCCGAAACAGTCTGTCGTGAATAATGATTAATTGTTATAAGCATCTATTCTGATGCATCTTTCTAATAATCGAGTCATTATCTGGCATATTTTATACTGCTAGCCCTAAGGAATTAAAAAAAAATATTAATATTTAGTACTTCTCTGACGTGGTGGGACGTACAAAGGCAGTGCTTGAGTACTTGTCCACTACATAATTTTAATCTGCTGGGAAATTTCATTGCTCCAGCAATTATTCAACCTGTAGTTTCGCTCCACAACTCCAGTTTCACTCTAATAAGTAAAATTCCGCAAGATGAACACCAGAGTATCTGTGAACATTACCGCAGGGGGAAAGACTTTTCTATTGAGACTGAGAGATATGGACCTGTGGATAAGACGCTAAACACATTTTCTCGAGGTTTGTGTACGTGCCCATACAGCCGTCTCAACACAGGAAATATGATTCTTCAGCCTGTTTTCACAATGCAGAGTATATTAGTTTAAGTCGTACCCTGCTACGAAGTTACATAGGCTTAAAAATGGACAGACTCCGTCATAAAGCAAATTTTACATCCACAGTATATTGAAAGGAATAAACAAGACTAAAAGAGGACTGGTATTCAAATCACATTTCTGCCATCGTGGCGTAGGCTTCTAATCGTTTTCGTAAACCATTCCAGGTAAATGCTAGGATGTTTCCCCCAAAAGGGCCACATGCAGCTGCATTACTAAACTTGCTCTACCTTAGCGAGTTCTTGGTCCCTAACGACCTCTATGCCGGTGGTACCCTAAGGTCTCATATTCGCCTCTCCCTTCTTGGATTCTCATCGGTTAATTGAATTAGTTATTAACTGTCTAAGAGTACCAAAGACCAGCGTGCGGACCCTTGTTTGGTAGACATAGCTTTAATTAGCGTGTCAAGTCCACTTAACATTGCTTCATGAAAGCTATTACCTTAAACTATTTTTTCCAGCTTCTGTGGTTTCTCTTTATCATATCCGTAATTCGTAAGTACGATCTCCCTGCACTTACAGTCAGCGGCGTAACTACGGTGTAGCAGCCCGGGCATCGCTTCCGTGTGAGTGCAGCGTCGTGAAGGGAGGAAAAATGAAGAAGGATGAGAGAAAAGCGTAAGGGGGAGGGCGAAATAACAAGAATAAGAAGAAGAAGTTGAGCAATGGTTCCAAAAGGTCTATGTTCCTCTGGTAGAGAGAGATTTATTTGTGGTTCTCCGCTACAACATGGAGCCACCGGGTCCAGTGAGCCAAAGCATCGAAAGTGTAGCGAGTGTATTTTGCTTTCGTTGTTTTGTTTGTTACGGCTTCTCACCTATCGGAAATGAAACAATGGAAAACGAATCGTGACAATTTGCAAGCAATGGTACATGGACTTTATGTTGTTCCATTGAACTGTATAAAAAGTAGTCATTGAAAGTGTACTTTTACTGCATTATATATATCACAGTAAACAAATAACAGGCTAAGCAGCGATTGTGGTTCGCATTCGGAGTTTGCCCTGGGCACCAGTTACACTAATTTACGCTGCTGATTGTTAAGTTGTAGTGGTATTTCGTTATAAAACCTGGAAGAACAGATGATTCAGTAGATCCCAACCTCCTCTAATCTACTGAATATGTAGAGTCAAATGTTGGAAACCCTGAGTGTGAATGAACATGTCTTGACAAAGGTACGTGCACCGGTATTCCTTCACAAAAAACCCTAATACTTCATTTCATACACAGGTGAAAAAAAATTATGCTCAGCAATTATGAATTCGATAATTGAGATTGTATTTCAGTGTTTATACTTGAAAACAACAAACCTTAAAAATGTTTGTCTCGCTTCTGCCTGTGTCACTAATCTTCTAGTCAACTAGGAAAACGAGTAGTACTGTTTGATTTATTCTGAAATTCCAGGGCAAAAGTTGGACTCTTCCAAAGCAAAATGCATTCGCTCGTAAATTAGAGATTGCAGCGATCAGCCGCCCTTTTTAAATTGTATTGTGCAGATCTAGATTTCGGCTAGAAGCTAGCCATTCTCAGTGCATTGATATTTTCGCTCAGTGCATGTAATGCCTGTTGATTGGGGTTCATCCACATTCCATTGAATGAACTGTGGATGAAGCCCGACCAACAGACCATTACATGCATTGAGCGAAAATAGTGCATTGAGAATGGCTAGCTTCTAGCCGAGATATAGATGAGCACAATAAAATTTACAAAGGACGACTGATCGCTGCAGTCTATAATTTACAAGTCAATATAACAGTCGCTGAGTGCAACAGCTTTCTGGATGGAAGGTAACATGACGAAAATGCATTCGATATCGTCACGCGATATAAAATGAATTTTGTTCGGTTGTATGTTCCACTCATATTCCCAGCCTGAAGGAAGAGCCAGAGCTGTAGTGTTATATTAAAGCATTAAACATACTATTCTTAACTGTATCAAATCGCTTAAATACCGATGGGGCCGGTACGAAGTTTGCTGAACACGGAATTCCAACAACAGGGAAGAAAACTGAATTACTTCAATTCCCAGGGAGGGAGACATATCACGTAATCCGAATACAGCACTTTCGTACGAGGAATCCCTGGGGAGTCACGGTGTCGCCCTGAAGCAAGAGGTCCAGAAAAAGTCAAAGACTAGTTCCAACTGGCCGGTGTGATGCTCGCAAACAGTTGTGGGTATCCTCAAACAAATAAAATAGGCGTTTTTGGTTCAAATGGCTCTGAGCACTATGCTACTTAGCTTCTGAGGTCATCAGTCGCCTAGATCTTAGAACTAATTAAACCTAACTAACCTAAAGACAGCACACACATCCATGCCCGAGGCAGGATTCGAACCTGCGACCGTAGCGGTCGCTCGGTTCCAGACTGTAGCGCCTAGAACCGCACGGCCACTCCGGCCGGCAGGCGTTTTTGGAAGAGAGGATGGTGCATATGTACCGCTCTTGCATCCATGCTATTCCTTTTCTAGTGTAATTATCACGGAAATCCCTTCAAAGTAAATACTAACTGTGGTTCATGTTTGGAGCTGTTAGAGAGACTATAATTTCTGTATACTCTAGATATCCAGAAATGCTGCGATCACCGTTTCGACTTATGTGTCGAGAATTTTGTCTCTGGTAAATACCATGTTATGTTTCAGTTACCATACGTTACGTTAACAAGGCTGCATGTGATCTCTCAGGTTTTCTCGGCACGATTAATTAACTGTATGCTTCCGGGTGTTCTGCGAGTTGTGCCGAGTTGAGTAGATAACAGCATGAAAAAAAGCGATATTAACGGTATAAAAACGAATATCGCCTGTAAACCATATTCTGGATATCAGCATGTTTTTATCATCGTGAAGACCCATTTCCAAAGATGACTACTGACTTCTTTTCAGACTAGCCAAAACATTTTACTCTGTGTCAAGAAGTTATTCGTCATTTTTTTCCCGCATTATCCTCCACGCCTGATTACTCTCTGTGTCACCCTTTAGGGCTTCTCTGAGGTCTATCTCTGTAATATGTCATTTAACCAGACTTTTCGGTGGAGTACTCGTTTTTCATTTTTGCTGTTTCATTTGATTCTAATTAGAACGTACGGTAAAAGAGACTGTTCATATATTCAGCACCAGAAGAGAGTCATTCTGAGGCACAGCTACCCAGCACCACGCTAATTACAAATGCACTGTATGCGTTACGAAGTCATTAATTATTTTAAACAGCTTTGCTAATGGTGGTCCTTCGCTGAGGTGTGCATAATTACTCCCCAGTTTGTGATATCAATTTGGCTCGTGTATAGAAAAAGAGACGTGCGCGTACCTCTGCCGTAAAATAATGTGGAGTGTTGAATACAGCGTTACCACTTCCACATCCACAGCAGGAAAGACTTTTTAAAAAGACTATGCAGCGCTCATTTCCGGTTTCATCTACAACAAAACGCCACGAGTTTGGATACTTGTTCAGTTAAAATACATGATTTGCAATATTAACAGTTTAGGATCAAATAACTGACTTTAATAGAGGATGTTCTTTGGGCGTTATTAAACATTTTTAACTTATCGTCAGTTATATTTCTGTCTGTTATTGGGACATAAATAAAAAATGTCCTGTAGGAAGATTCGGCTTCAGATTCTAAAATTCAGTGATGCTATGGCCGCTGTTGAGAACACAGCAGCCGAAATCTCTACTGACAGCTCAGATCTTCAGTAAGGGATTCGATACTATGATGATCAGTACGCTATGAGGTACGGTTTCTAATGCATCACACATGCTCGAACGTTCTACAGCCGGCCGCTGTGACCCAGCAGTTCTAGGCGCTTCAGTCTGGAACCGAGCTGCTGCTACAGTCGCAGGTTCGAATCCTGCCTCGGGCATGGATGTGTGTGTTGTCCTTAAGTTAGTTAAGTTTAAGTAGTTCTAAGTCTAGGGGACTGATGACCTCAGATGCTAAGTCCCACAGTGCTTAGACCCATTTGAACCATTTTTGAACATTCTACAATCTAAAGCAATAGTAGTTGGAAAGGAAGATCTGTTGCCCATTGGAAACCTACTGTTTGTATCGATGAGCCCACAGTGGTTGAAACCGTCGTTGGTGTGGGACCAGACATGTTACGGACAAAAGAAATACGTTCACGCAGTCCACTGTACAGTGACGTCAATACACTTTGCCGCAACGTAAACCATGAAACGATTTACATTGGTAAGTAATCTTGTCACAACAAAATTTATTGAAAACGAACTTAATTGACGTATTTAAACCTGCGCCGTGAAAAACAGCGAATTATATAACGTAAAACTTACAGAAATAGCACAATGCAAGTTGTTCAACTAAATTGCAAAGTTTTACAGATGTACCGTAATTATTCAGTGACTTACAGCACTTCACAGTTGACCAAAGTTTTCTAAATGCTTCACGACGTTTTCTAGCCTTTCACTTACGAAGTTTCTCTTCACAAGTTACTAAAACTGGTCAGCTACAAATGTGCATATCTTCCCTTGAATGTTCGACAGATTTGCATACAAAACATGAACAAAGTTTGAGGTGGCTGAGTGGGGAACTTCTCCAGCATTAGACCACCTAACATGGAATCATCCTATTGGGGATCTGTACATGCATGTGTCACCCCAGATACATCCTAAATGCACGTCCGTCGTTTTAGTTTAAGACAGATGCTGTTTATAGATTACTGTAAAAATTTTGAAGGTACGTTGTCTGTATTTTCGGGTTTAAATGTTCCTACAATGTGTATTTAAGTTGTAGGTGGGGAACCAGCCCGACACAAGCTAAACATCCGAACAAAACGCCTGAACACCTCAGGGTGGCTGGTTAGTTTACCTTCTTATTGGTCATCATTCGGGAGCTTTGATTCTGTCCAATACCGGCTCATATTGGCGTCTCTTATGCGAGATCCGTAATTGTTTCTCTTCTCCTAAGCTCAGCTCAAGCTATGAGCATTGTGATGATGAAATTAGATAGTTGTGAAGTGTTCTGGCAGCAAATTTCTTCTGGCATTCATAGATATGAAGATCTTCCCGCTGTTTAAAGCAACCCATACTTGTGATAACACATGATTTCGCATGTACATGACAACTTTCCGTTTCACGTCTTACTTGTTAAAGAACTGGACACATATTCCGGAGCAGGACCGTCAAAATTCCTGCCCAGCCGTACTGTTTTCCATGAAAGGATGTCGAGAAAGTTCTTTTAAACAGTAGCGTTCGCTTTCCCTTTCCCATCCTCCGCATACGGCGCTAGCCCTCTGTCTCCAATGGCCTCGCTATCGACATGACGTGCAAATAATACATACCTTTCTCCTTCAGTCCCAGCGTAGGAAAAGGGCAAATAATGCAACAGAAATGCACCTTGAAGCGAGGTCGCTCGCACGCACCAACACGCGTGTACCCGCATACGCATTACGAGTGAGACGCCATTTCACATGCATTCACTGCACCTCGCATTCCGCATAGGTCGCTCGTAGTGACTAGAGAGAGCTGGCTACAGCCAGTTCATCTGGCTGACTTATTTCGTGAGTTACCTAACGGCTGAAAATGATTCATATAACAAAAGACTCTCCAATCACATAGAGGAAGCGTAAAACCAAGAGGATTCCACACAGATGTAGGGATGTGTTTATGTGAGTCCAGCTCCGGATGATCCTACACAACATCGACAGTACCACCGGGACAGTCAGTAGATTACCTTCAATAGTTACTTTATTAGTAATAGTTTCGTCAGGCACAAGTTCGAGCGCATAACAATGAGCCCAACGTTTTTTTAAATTTTTTATTAAACACTGACAAAGACAAGGCAGACTTAACCTATTCATTTATTACCCACAATACCCAAGGCCAACGCAATCTGACTGCTATACATTGACTTTCAGTAATTAACACAGAAATCAAAAATGGCTCTGAGCAATATGAGACTTAACTTTTGAGGTCATGAGTCTCCTATAACTTAGAACTACTTAAACCTAACTATCCTAAGGACATCACACACATCCATGCCCGAGGCAGGATTCGAACCTGCGACCGTAGCGGTCGCGCGGTTCCAGACTGTAGCGCCTAGAACCGCTCGGCCACTCTGGCCGGCTAACACAAAATAATGGCCCTGAATTGTAAGAAGTCCTAACAATAATACAAATCCAAAAAATATGAAATTAAAGAAATATGAAACTACCTCCAATTCTGTTAATTGCTTAAACTCATTTCAGTCACGAATCCCGATAGTGGAAACCCCATTCTTTTCATAAGTCGCTTACCTCATAGAAAATGGCTCTGAGCACTATGGGACTCAACTGCTGAGGTCATAAGTCCCCCAGAACTTAGAACTACTTAAACCTAACTAACCTAAGGACATCACACACATCCATGCCCGAGGCAGGATTCGAACCTGCGACCGTAGCGGTCGCGCGGTTCCAGGCTGTAGCGCCTAGAACCGCGCGGCCACTCCGGCCGGCCCTCACAGAAAATCTTCGTAACACGAACTACAGAAATTGCAGCAAGTAGCAACAACGACCAGCTAAATAAAAAGTTTCTTACTACTGTAGACTCTAACTAGTAAGAGACATATGGTTGGCAAAAAGAAAAATTTTGTTGAAGAGCAAACAATATATTTAGAAAATTTTACCTTCTTCATGTGACATCCAGTTCCTAAAATTGTGTAGTTGTCAATAATTCCACTATCCAAACATTATCAACAAACATCCATCCTCATACATTTCCTTACGTATTTTCTTACAAACACATCCTTTCATCTCGCTTTACACTGCTTGTCCTGCCAACACAGAGTCTCCACTAAGAATATCATGTCCATACACTTCCCTATCCACTCGCTAACTGCTAGTTCGTCCAACCACTGACTCTCTTGCCGAGGGCGCAGAGCGCTGTCAGCTATATTAACACAGTCTATAGCGCTGCCAACATACAAACGGGCTAGTTAGAAGCTATGTCATCTCACCATTTTCTGGGAAAGTAGTGGTGAAGAAAGCTGAGGCGCTGAGGACAAATAGCTGAGCAATAAATAAAACTTTGGGGAGCAGTGTATCGATGTGTAAGCATCACATTCAAGCGCTTCTAACTCGTACAGGCTGAGGCAAACAGCACAGCATCAGAAAAGAAGAGACAGGCCTTCTTCGACAGTGACGGTGATTTTGTAGATACAATCCTGCTTGAGTTTTATCCCGTGAAGCAGTTAGATAAACTGCACTTTGGCTTTTCGGTCATTCCAACCCAAATGTCTAACGAAATCAAATTGAGAAGATCAGGTTAAACAACGGGACGTCATCGGCCTGTTGGTATATCTCATCGCACAGCGATTCACAGACAGTGTAATAGACTTCCTTCACTTCGTTTCGTGTCGTTAGACGGCACATTCTACATCACCATCAGTTATGTTATCCTTGTCCTGAGCCCGGTGGCGCTCTCTGTGGCGAAGTCGAGTAGATCTGTGGAGGAGTAGGCTGCCTTGCGTTACAGTCCGAATAAGAAGTTTTCCTTAAAGAGAAGGAACTCACTTCGACAAATGGCGAGGGTGTGAAAACACCGATAGTGGCATTGCAGTGTAAGGGTTGAGGGACGGCAATGTCAATGGCCAGCTGCCGCATTAGTTGCGACGGTACTTGCAACGCAACGTTTATCATCAGCTGCCCTGTAACTTGTGTATAGCGAGGTTCGCTGCGGACGTATAAGTAGTGTCCAAATGGTTAGGTACGGAACTTCGTAACAACCATACCCGTTGAAATTTGCATATGCCACTTTTGGATAAAGTTGCAAGACACCTAGGGACGCGAGTGTAGCATCGTCACCTACCCCTAAAAAATCAAAGCTGTGCCCTCAGCAGGCATGGTTACACTCACCGTCTTTTTCGTTGTCCTGATAGGCTGCTCATCGAATTCCTCGAGCACGGGAAAACTATTGACAGTGACATGTACTGTGAGAAACTCCTTAGCTTACGCAAGTCCGACAATAGCAAACGGCCTGGGCTGGATCGGAGGGCTGTATGCTGCTCCACGATAACGCGCACGCTGGTCTCCAAGGTCACACAAATCGTAAACCCAGCTTGAGTATCCCCCCTACAGCCCGGACAAGACGCTCTCCGACTCCCATGTGTTTGGTCCGCTAAAAAGACATCTTAAAGAGAAGCACTTCAACTCGGACGACGAACTGAAGGACACAGTGCACCACTAGCTCCTGTCACAGGTACAAGAAATCTGGAAACAGAGAATTCTTCGGCCCGTGAAACAGTGGGGTAGTTGTGCTCAGGCCTCTATGGATCACTTTTGAATAAAGACTTCAGTTGTACCCACAGTGTTGTTCCGTCCTTTTCTTTTGAACACCCCTTAATACTAGAGTAAGCCGTGGTGTTTCTTTTCCACAGCAAATGAATTATCAGGAGGGAGCATACATGAGGAGAGATGCAAGTGATGCTTTGTATTTTGTTCACACCAACATGTTTGCTAATTGTGAGATTGTGAATTTGCCTGCCCCCTCTTCTCATCACTTGAATTTAGGACTGTACCGAAGCTACTGGGGAAGAAAATAATACAATCTTGGGATTGGGCTCTAGGCAGCAAGCCGCGCGTAGTGGCCGCGCGGTTTGAGGCGCCATGTAACGGATTTGCGCGGCCTCTCCCGCCGGAGGCTCCAGTCCTTGCTTGGCCATAGGTGTGTGTGTGTAGTTCTTAGCATAAGTTAGTTTAAGTAGTGTGTAAGTTTAGGGACCGATGACCTCAGCGATTTGGTCCCTTAGGAATTCACACACATTTGAACATTTTCTGGGCAGCGATCTTTTGCGACAAATTCTTTGGTTTGAGTTTTGTGATTTGTGTTTAAGGAACTCACGTATTCGGATGCTATCTGTCAGAGTGATCCGGGGTTTGGTTTCCGACTGATTGTATTCCCTTGTGCAAGTATTGTCTAAGAACAGACCTCGCAGGTGGTTCCACTCCAAATTAATCACGCTCCCCCACATACGAACTCATTTTGTTTTAAGATTACACCTACACAAGTAAGGAGCTGTTCCGTGTTAAAACATTAAAAAAAAAAAACGCTGTTGATTGGTGCTGCGTGCACTGCATTTTACCGCAGCTACCATATGAACTGGACGTCAGTTGTATGCCGTATCTAGTTTTCCGTGTATGCCTCGTGTGAGTTGTACATCGGCCATTTGTAAGTAGTTGTATTAGACTACTTACCGGTTGCGCCTACTACTAACTGTGTTAACTTTATTTAAGGGCTTTACTCATATGCACAGGTACTAAATGTTCATAGACCCTGTAGCGAGCTCTCATTTTAAGGATCAATTTCTACCATAAATGATTCATTCATCACTAGAGTCCTGTGTTTTCCAAGGTATTACACATACTATGCGTGAATAGAACCGTAATCCCACTAACTTTGCGTTTTGTACTACACAAATTTCTATCAGTGCCCCTTTAGTCACACGATAAACGGCCCATACAGCGTCGTCTGTGACACTGCACAGAAAACACTAACCTCCGGCTCGTTCGTGCGCCACAATTTCATCACCATTTTCAGTGCCCCACACTCTCACACTGTGGCGATTAACCATTCCAAGTAAATAAAAAGTTGCCTCGTCGCTGAATACCGATTTGCGGTGAAATGTTCGTCCTCAATTGCTTCTTGCATTGTGAAGCAAAATAAAAGGGCAATGAATTGGCGGAGTTGTCATTTTACTCAAGTGACCCGTGTGATAAGGTTTCCGATGTGATTATCGCACGACGGGAATTGACAGACATTGGAGTTGGAGCTAGACGCAGGGGCATTCCATTTCAGAAATCGTTAGGGAATTCATTAATCAGCGATCCACAGTGCCAAGAGAACACCAGATTGTGGGCGTTACCTCTCACCATGGACAACGCAGTGGCCGACGGCCTTCACATAACGACCGACAGCATCAGCGTTCGCGTAGAGATGTCAGTACTAACAGACAAAAAACACCGCGTGAAATAACGACAGAAATCGATTTGGGACGCACGACGGCGAAATCTGGCGTTAATGGGCAGCAGACGACCGACGCAGGTGTCTTTGGTAAGAGCGCGCTTGCAGCCCCACACCTGGGTTCGGGACCGTATTTGTTGAACCCTATACGACTGGAAAACCGTGGCCTGGTCAGATGACTCCTGATTTCAGTTGGTAAGAGTTAATGGTAGGATTCGAATGTGGCGCAGACCCGACGAAACCATGGATCCAGGTTGTCAACAAGGCACTGCGTAAGCTAGTGGTGGCTCCGTAATGGTGTGGGCTGTGTTTACATGGAATGGACTGGTTCCTGTGGTCCAACTGAACCGATCATTAACTGGAAATGTTTTGTTAGTCTGCTTGGAGACCATTTGCAGCCATTCATCGACTTCATGTTCCCAAACAACGATGGCATTTTTATGGTTGACAATGCGCCATGTCACCGCACTTATTCGCGACTGGTCTGAAGAACATCGTAGAGAATTCCAGCAAATGATTTGGCCACCCATACCGCCCGACATGAATCCTGTCGAACATTTTTCGAGAGGCTAGTTCGTGCTCAGAATCCTGCTCAAGCAACACTTTCGCAATTATGGACGGCTATATAGGCAGTATGGCTCAATATTTCTGCAGAGGACTTCCAACGACTTCTTGTGTCCATACCACCTCGAGTTGTTTCACCACGCATGGCAAAAAGGGGCCGACACGGTATTAGGACGTATCCTGTGGCTTTTGTCACCTCAGGGGATGTAGCGCTACAACGAACGGGTGCTGACAGCAAGTAACTGCTGCCTAAAATCGCGGATTCGCACCGACCTATGTTATGGATTAAGAAACGGTGCCGTTTGCTTTATTTAGCACGCGCACAACCCGTGTTATTTGAGTTCGTCGTCTTTTTAATTCGTTTTTGCGCCTTCAAACTTGTGTGGCCTTTCTGAACATTCTACCACAGTAATAATACGGATACTAATTACGTAACATTCCCCAAGCAATGAAATTAAACCAGTGGTCATAGTCGTTTGCTTGATACCACTCGAGATGCTCTCGCCACGCTCCTCAAGTTCCAGTGTAGTGTATTTTAAAAACAAGAGGTTATGGAGATGGTTTCTAAAGAGAAACCTTTATAGTTGGAAAATTACAGGACGGTGTACAGTTCGCGGTGAAGAGAGGACTCCGCCTGCCATAAAGGGACGTGGCTAATGTCCGGCAACAGAATGAGCGACGATGTGATAACGGATGTGTATTCGTCTCTCGCAAAACGACCTCCATAAAGAGCAGCGGTTCAGGGCGGTGTCGTACAGTTTATGAAAGCTGCAGTGCATTAGGGGGAACACAGAAGAGGACGCTAAATGGCTAGCAGCGCCGCGCCGCGGGCAGGGAGGATATTAAAAGGCCGCAGCTGTGCGCCTTTGAGCGGCCGTTAACTTCATTAGGCGCAGATTCCTGGGCGCGCACCTGCCGGCCGCGCCGCCTCCCTACCGTAGCCCACACAGCAAGGCACGGCACAGCACACGCCACGCGGCGCCGGCTTTGCGGATTGCATGCCTCGCAAACAATGCCATTTGCGCAGTTACGAAAGCGGTTCTGTGGTCAAAGAGCTACATTACGCATCTCTTTATAGCTCCGAGCTTGTTTCCGGGACAAACACGACAGCGTACGGAGGTTTCTCGTGCAGGTTGCATCAGAAACAGTTGGCTGTTGGACAGAGCAGTGTTTCAGTACTGTGCAGGGAATGCGGACCTCGTGACACGTCACTGCTCCTGCTGCACCGGCACGTTGCACAAGTGATTAATGAGAAATGAGAATCTATAGGTAATTGTAAAACGAAAACTTTCATGGCAGGAAATGTCAGAATTAATAAAATATTCCGGGCTATTACGGCGTGATCGAATGGATTTCACTTTAAAACTCAACGTTTCGTCCACATCTGCCGAGGACATTTTCAAGGGGATCGCAGCTTCTTTGTCTGCCAGATTCACACCCTGGCTCGCTACTGACTGCAGTAAAATCCTCTTCCGTGTGCTTCCGTGCAGTGGCGTGACGTCACATGTTTTGAATATGCAAGCGCAATTGCGTTTGTCGACTACCATCGTCCGCTGTAGCTATCTCCCCGTGCTGGAAAACTGGTACACATCTCCTTCAGCACTGGAACTCAGACGTCACTCACAAGGGAACCTCCCCATCGCACCCCCCTCAGATTTAGTTATAAGTTGGCACAGTGGATAGGCCTTGAAAAACTGAACACAGATCAATCGAGAAAACAGGAAGAAGTTGTGTGGAACTATGAAAAAAATTCGTAAAATATGCAAACTCAGTAGTCCATGCGAAGATAGGCAACATCAACGACACTAGGAGTCAAGGAGCGCCGTGGTCACGTGGTTAGCGAGAGCAGCCGCGGAACGAGAGGTCCTAGGTTCAAGTCTTCTCTCCAGTGAAAAGTTTAATTTTTTATTTTCAGTTTATGTGACGAACTCTTATGTTTTCATCACTTTTTCGGGAGTGATTATCACATCCACAAGAAAACCTAAATCGGACAAGGTAGACGAATCTTTTTACCCATTCACCAAGTGTACAAGTTAGGTGGGTCGACAACATATTCCTGTCATGTGACGCACATGCCGTCACCAGTGTCGCATAGAATATATCAGACGTGTTTTCCCGTGGAGGAATCGGTTGACCTATGAGCTTGCGATCAAATGTTTTCGGTTCCCATTGGAGAGGCACGTCCTTTCGTCTACTAATCGCACGGTTTTGCGGTGCGGTCGCAAAACCCAGACACTAAACTTATTGCAGTGAACAGAGACGTCAATGAACGAACGGACAGATCATAACTTTGCGAAAATAAAGAAAGTAAAATTTTCAGTCGAGGGAAGATTTGAACTAGAGACATCTCGTCCCGCAGCTGCTCACGCTAACCACGGGACCACGGCACTCCTGAGCTCACATTGTCCTTATTATTGCCTATCTTGAGCATGGACTACTCAGTTTGCATATTTTACTAATTTTTTTTCACTGTTCCACACAACTTCTTCCTGTTTTCTCGATTGATCTGTGTTCAGTTTTTCAAGGCCTATCCACTGTGCCAACTTATAACTAAATCTGAGGGAGGTTTCAGGCCCTCCTCCTTCCTATTGAAATTCCTATGGTGTTTTCCAATCTCCATAGCCTCTCTGTATAACCTTTAATGGTATCCTCTTGTGGCTGCCAGTACTGAAATGCTATCAAAATGAATGTGGAGGTCTCGAGGCTGAGAAGAGTGTTCCGTAACAGCTGATCTGTCAATCTGCCCTCTTCTGCAATGGCCTTTGTGCTCTCCTAGTCGATTATTGATGGTTTTTTTTATAGTACCCACGTACACCTCCCCACAACTACACGGAATCCTATAAATTCCTGCTAGAACACCACGAGGGCCCTTGCAGAAGAGGGGACATTGACATACCAGCTGTCGCGGAACATGCTTTGCAGCCAGGAGATCACTACATTCATTTTGATAGGACTCAAGTATTGGAAGCCACAAGCGGGCTTATACAATGAACAGTTATACAGAGGCCATAGAGATTGTAAATCACCCCAGGAATTTCAATAGGTATGAGGAAGACGTGAAACTGAGTGGTATCCGTATTCCGGTGCTGAAGAAGGTGTGAGCCAGTTTTCCACCAGCTGGTGATAGCAACAGCGGACGACGACAGTCGACAACCGCCAATTGCGCTCGCGTATGCAAAACATATGACGTCACGCCACTGCGCGGAAGCATCCGGAAGTGGAATTTTTCTGTAGTCAGTAGCAAGCCACCGTGTGAATCAGACACTCATAGAAGCTACGATCCCCCTTGAAAACGTCTTCCGCAGACGTGGACGAAACGTTGAGTTTTAAAGTGACATTCCATCGACCAGGGCATAATAGCTCGAAACATCTATACGTAAGCATACAGGAGGCATCGTGGTAATACCGTGTAATGCCCTCTTTTCGGAGTGAAAAACTGTCTACAAGTTTCTTCAGGTATGCCATACCCAGCTGAAGCTCCTCATCGGTTATTAGAACTGGTAGACTTTGCGGGAATGTTGACAGCTACCGTTCACTCACCGTTTCGTGTAGTCCTACACACACGGTACGGGATTACGGACGGGTAATTCAGCGGTGTAAGGGTGAAAGACAGAGTTATAGTCTTTCGCCCCTACTGCTTAGTGTATACCTTGAAGAAGCAATGACGGAAATGAAAGAAATGTTCAAGAGTGGGATTAAAATTCAAGATGAAAGCGTATCAATGATAAGATTCGTTGATGACATTGCTCTCCTCAGTGAAAATGAAGAAGAATTACAGACTCTGTTGAATGAAATGGAGTCTAATGAGTACAGAATATGGATTGAGAGTAAACCGAAGAAAGACGAAAGTAATGAGAAGTAGCAGAAATGAGAACAGCGAGAAACTTAACATCAGGATTGGTGGTCATGAAGTAGATGAAGTTAAGGAATTTTGCTACCTAGGCAGCAAAATAGCCCATGACGGAAGGAGCAAGGAGGACATCAAAAGCAGATCGACACTGGCAAACAGGGCATTGTCGGCCAAGAAAAGTATAGTAGCATCAGACATAGGCCTTAATTTGAGGAAGAAGTTCCTGAAAATGTACGTCTGGAGCATTGCTTTGTATGGTAGTGAAACGTGGACTGTGGAAAAACCGGAAGAGAAGAGAATTGAAACATTTGAGATGTGGTGCTACAGACGAATAATGAAAATTAGGTGGACCTATGACATAAGTAACGAGGAAGTTCTCCGCAGAATCGGCAAGGAAAGGAATATATTAAAAACAGTGACAACCACGAGGGACGGGTTGATGGGACTTGTGTTAAAATGTCAAGAAATGACTTCAGTGGCAGCAGAGGGAGTTGTAGAGGGTAAAAACGGTAGAGGAAGACAGAGACTGGAATATACCCAGCAGATGTAGGTTGCAAGTACCACTCTGAGATGAAGAGGTTGTCACATGAGAGGGATTCGTGGTCGGCCGCATCAAACCAGACAGAAGACCTGATGACTCAGGATTCAGCGGGCCGGTCGAAGAGCGACGCGCTGTCTGAGCGCTCGTTACACGAGAAATGTATGAATGCCGACATGTGAAGAGGGCTGTTATAATTTTAGAAGGGACCATCCACAGAATACACAGGGGTTGGACAATAATCTGGAAACACCGCCACAGATGTATGCTGGAACATAAATGCAGATGCTAGCCTAATCTGCAGATTGCGTTGTTGTATTTGACCACTAACGGCACTTATACAATATTCTCAACACTTTGCAAGCGTAAGTCGTAGTGAAAATAGAGTTCTGTACAGTTGCTGATGTATTATGTCGAAGCTAAGTGAATTCTATCGTGGACACATTGCTCGTGCTCTTATGATGGGTGCCTCTGTAACCATGACAGTCAAATTGATTTGTGTTTCATGAAGTTCCTGCCGGCCGCTGTGGCCGAGCGGTTCTATGCGCTTCAGTCCGGAACCGCCCTGCTGCTACGGTCGCAGGTTGGAATACTGCCTCGGGCATGGATGTGTGTGATGTCCTTAGGTTAGTTACGTTTAAGTAGTTCTAAGTCTAGGTGACTGATGACCTCAGATGCTAATTCCCATTGTGCTTAGAGCTATCTGAACCATTTGAAGAAGTTCCTATGAGGAAATTTTCTTTTATTTTCAATTTTTATGTAACTTACACTGCATATAAATCGAAATAATGCTCAATACGGTGTATTTATTAATACTTTCATAAACGACATGAAAATGAAAACCAAAGAAAATTTGGCATTGCAAAGAAACTCCCGGGAAGGGATTGTAAGGCGTACACGAGAACATCTTATGTAAAATTAGATATTTTTTTCATTTTACAGCTGATAATTTACAAGTGCTGGACTGATATTCATCGTAAAAACAAGGGAAGTATAGGGTGATTTTAGCGAATTTGACACAGTAATTCACTTTAGCCAGACAATTACACAGGTCTGAGGATACACTGTCAAAAACAGAATGTCTTGAACCGGAAAAGAAGGGAAACACGTTAATATGTATGTTCCGCGTGTTACAGTTAATATAGGGGATTTGTGTGACAAGATGCGTGAATATTACCTATCAGTTCGTATTAGTAACCTCAATAATGTATGGCGGTTGGCGATGGCAACCATTATTTTCATATCGCAATGACTGAAATCGATTTTTGGGTAGATAACCAACCATATAAGTCGTACATCCACAGAAATAATTAATTTAAAATGATGCAACTGATGTACGATTATTTGTACTTTCTTCTTGCTGTATTTCAGTAAATTTTCTTAATTAGAGGACCAACGCTGAGAAGAATAGAACAAGGAAATATTTACCTGCAAAGAAATGCAGCCAAAACAAAGGCTGCACCAGGAACAATAGACTTTAAGCCCAGACAACCAACTTCTCCGTACAGGCGTGGTTCAGAAGGAACACACCATTCGAATTTCGAGGGAAAAAAACGAAAAAAAATCAGCGGCTTCGGAACACTGGACGAAAAGCCACCTCATAAATCACGGGATTTCAATTTTATTTCAGCATTAATAACTCTTCGTATTGCATTTCTTACGACAAATTATTAAATTTTACAACAAATGTGCAAAACATTTTTAATTATTTCATTATGTTTATTTCGTTTGCTAATTAAAATTAATTAACACTAATAACTGTGCGAAACTTTGTGCAGTCCTAATGAAATCCCGACATGGATCGCAGTACTTAAATATAGCAGCTCTGCGATTGGCAGTCCTACGTCCGTCACTGTTGTGGAATGACGCTACACCCAAGACACCGCGTGACAGTGACACTAAGCAATGGCCCGTATATTCTGTCGTGATGCCCTGCGGAACGCTCAGCCGCACATCGTGAACACACGCACACACACATTTCTAAACGTGACTGCGTCCGTTCGTGGTGTCCCGCTTGCGGCTGTGGCCAGGATCGGCTCACAAACCATACAGTTTGTTCACAAAAATGGAGGCGCTTCAAATTCCTACGTTAGCTCTGTTAAAACAAACATTTCCGCTCTTGATCATATGCTAGTCGTGTTGTTTTGTCTGTGGCATACATAAATAAAGTCTTCAGTTTCAACGTCACCATGTTGGATACTGGTTTTCGTGCAGCCACAGGACGTCGTGTTATTACTCAAACTATGCGCACTAGACATCATGCCGGCCCCTGGTGGCCGAGCGGTTCTGGCGCTACAGTCTGGAACCGCGCGACCGCTACGGTCGCAGGTTCGAATCCTGCCTTGGGCATGGATGTGTGTGTTGTCCTTAGGTTAGTTAGGTTTAAGTAATTCTACGTTCTAGGGGACTTATGACCTCAGCAGTTGAGTCCCATAGTGCTCAGAGCCATTTTTGAACTAGACATCATGGTGCGCAACTTCACTCCCGACCTCCATAGCGAGATCCATTTCGCAACCACGGCGCCAACCAGCGCGGTACAGAGGGACCCAACAACATGCCTGTGCACTGGCATGACGTTCTCTTTACCGTTGAGTGTCGCATATGCCTTCAAAAAAATGGTTCAAATGGCTCTGAGCACTATGCGACTTAACCTCTGAGGTCATCAGTCGCCTAGAACTTAGAACTAATTAAACCTAACTAGCCTAAGGACATCACACACATCCAAGCCCGAGGCAGGATTCGAACCTGCGGCCGTAGCGGTCGCTCGGTTCCAGACTGTAGCGCCCAGAACCGCACGGCCACTTCGGCCGGCAATATGCCTTCAACCAGACAATCGTCGGAGACGTGTTTGGAGGCAACCCGGTCAGGCTGAACGCCTTAGACACACTGTCCAGCGAGATCAGCAAGGTTGATGTTCACTGCAGTTTTAGGGTGGCATTATGTGGGGCCGAAGTAAGCCGCTGGTGGCCATGGAAGGCGCCGTAACGGCTGTAAGATACGTGAATGCCATCCTCCGATCGATAGTGCAACCATATCGGCAGCATATTGGCAAGGCACTCGTCTTCATGGATGACAATTCGCGTCCCCCCCGTGCACATCTTGTGAATGACTTCCTTCAGGATAACGATATCGCTTGACTAGTATGGGCAGCATGTTCTCCAGAGATGAACCCTATCAAAAATGCCTGGGATATACTGAAAAGGGCTGTCTATGGACGACCTGACCCACAAACCACTCTGAGGGATCTACGACGAACAGGCGTTGAAGAGTGGGACAATCTAGACCAATATTGCCTTGATGAACTTGTGGACAGTATGCCACGACGAATACAGGCATGCATCACTGCAAAAGGACGTGCTACTGGGTATTAGAGGTACCAGTGTGTACAGCAGTCTGGACCACCACCTCTGAAGTTCTCGCTGTATGGTGGTACAACATGCAATGCGCGGTTTTCATGCGCAATAAAAAGGGCGGAAATGATGTCTATGTTGATCTCTATTTCAATTTTCTGTACAGGTTCGGAAACTCTCGGAAGCGAGGTGCCGCAAAACTTTTTTGATGTGTGTATATGGCAGGACGCAACCCCTCTACTGAGCTCCTCTCGGTTCCGTTCCATGGCGCCTGATCTGACTACGTTATGCTGCAACTCTGCTACTAGTGACCTCATATTTTATATTACAGTCTTCTAAAGGCTTCAGTCACAGAAATGCTATTAATTGTCATTTTATCACAACAAATCCTAACAAGAACGACAAGTGTTCAACGGGCTGCTGCTTTAAAACGGCTTACTCTCACAACACACGAGATATAATGCGAAAATAAATAAGTACGAAAATTCCTTAACCACCAATATGACCTTTTCCGTCATTTTATTACAACAAATCGCACTAATCAAGATTCGTTCCCAAGACATTGTAGCCGGCCGGTGTGGCCGTGCGGTTAAAGGCGCTTCAGTCTGGAACCGCGTGACCGCTACGGTCGCAGGTTCGAATCCTGCCTCGGGCATGGATGTGTGTGATGTCCTTAGGTTAGTTAGGTTTAAGTAGTTCTAAGTTCTAGGGGACTGATGACCACACCAGTTAAGTCCCATAGTGCTCAGAGCACATTGTATGTGCTGATGCTTAGAAACAGCATATGTTCGTAGGGTGCAATGTGTAACATAAGACCCACTGATTATGGGCTTCTGCTGAACACAATTACAGTACGACATCTTGGTTGGTTGGTTGATCTGGGGGAGGGAACGAGACAGTGAGGTCATCGGTCCCATGGCATTAGGGAACGATGGCGAAGTCAGCCGTGCCCTTGTAAAGGAACCATCCCGGCATTTCCCTGCTGCGACTTAGGGGAATGACGGAACACCTAAATCAAGATGGCCAGACGTGGGTTTTGACCGTCGTCCTCCCAGATACGAGTCCAGTACAACGTCTTACTTTCTGCTTGTCACACAGGGAGGGATTTTGCTTCCTATCGATTCTACTTTTACGTGGCATATTGCCGATATATCTCAGAACTTATTTCGCTTTTCCCGAGTCGAAATGGCTCCTCAGCGCGAAACAGCAGGTAGTGACGTCACAAAACTCGTAGAGCGCGACGTAAACTTGGGTTAACTCGCCCCGAGTGACGACGGCTTTTATGCTGTGCGGCGCGCAGTTCACTTTATGCGGCGTACTGCTGCTCAGCTGTAAACGAAACATTTATGCACGGACTCACGGCTACAGTACTATATCAGTCTAAATGAGATTCGTCAACCTAACTTTGACATGCGAGATGCGGTTAGAATTCTCATTACTCAAAGTAAATAACTGAAGCCCTTCTGCTATCTAACTACTTTCAGAGAGATTCTCAGGTCTAACCCTTAGACTGGAAAATACGAAGCGTTCCTATCGTCCGCGGCGTAACGCGATATCACTCGCGCGGTCGCGGCCGGAACCCACGCACTCTTGGCGATGAGTGGCGGCGAGTCAAATTACGCGGCGTACCGTTCCGTGTGCTTAATCTGAAACGTTCACTGGCGGATTCGGATTAACTCTCTTCTCTGCTATACTACAAAATCACCTTAAATAAGGGTCGCCAACCTCGCTTTGACACGCAAGACGGGATTAAACTCCACAATTCCAAAACCAGTAACTGAAAGCCTCCAGTTGGCACCTAACAATTCTCGTCTGTAATTTCTACACAACGAATCAGCGATACAGTTCTAAGTCAACTGGGTACCACAGACGAGAACATTTGAGTTGTTAGGTACCAGCACGAGACGCTGTGTGTGCTCTGTCGGCGGTGTACCTGCTCCAGTCCAGTGGTCGGGTCTTGGAGATCTTCCTGAAAGAAGTTAGATGTTACTGATTTTTGAGTTATAGAGTTTAACCCTGTGGGGTATCGAAATAGAATATATTTGACAAGGCACACTGTCGGAATTTGCTTTACTGAACTGAGGCCACTAATTTTGAGGTAGAAGGGGGAATAGACGTCCAATCAAGAATTACTTGACTTTTTCAGAAATTGTACAGATGATTCCAACTAGCCACGTTTTGTCAAGAGACGACAGTGTGTGGCACATTCCGGAAAGGGAGCGGGATATAGAAATTCTGTTTGTCAATGCTGTTCTGATATAGTGACGCTAATAGCGTCAGATGCCTGATGCGGCCGTCAGCCTCATCCAAACGTTCAAGAAACAGGAAATGTAATCGCAACTGGGAACGTGAACCACTATCGGCTGCATAATGGAATGACGAAACTGTAAATCTGTGTCGGACTGGGGCTCGTTCCCGGATTTACCGCTTTACGTGATTTGTCGCCTTAACCGTTTCGGCTTTCCGTGTACAAATCACGGCCAGACCCAAACTTCCATATGACGCCGTCCATGCGTCACAAACCTGCGCTCATACATTACGTACACATATCAATAAAAGTTTTACATCACCTCGATTCCGAGAGTTCCGGAACGTGTACAGAAAATTGGAATAGAAATCAGCATAAACATCATTTCCTCCCTTTTTATTGCTCATGAAAACCACACATTACATGATGTACCACCATGCGGCGAGACCTTCAGAGGTCACTGTTGGTCAAGATTGTCCCACTCCTCATCGGCGATTCGTCGTAGATCCCTCAGAGTGGTTGGTGGGTCACGTAGTCCGTAAACATCCCTTTTCAATCTATCCCAGGCATGTTCGAAAGGATTCATGTCTGGTGAACATGCTGACCGCTCTAGTCGAGCTATGTCGTTATTCTGAAGGAAGTCATTCACAAAATGTGCTCAATGGTGACGCGAATTGTCGTCCATGATGACGAATGCTTCGGCAATATCTTGCCGATATGGCTGCACTAACGGTAGGAGGATAGCATTCACGTATCCTACAGCCGTTACGGCGCCTTCCATGACCACTAGCGGTGTACGACGGCCTCACATAATGCCACCCCAAAACATCATGGAATCTCCACCTCGCTGCGCTCGCTGGGCACTGTGTCTAAGGCGTTCAGCCTGACCGTGTTGCCTCCAAACACGTATCCGAACGCATATTCGGCACTCATCGGTGAAGGAACGTGATGCCAATCCTGTGCGGTCCATCCGGCACGTGTTGGGCCCATCTACACCTCGCTGAATAGTGTCGTGGTTGCAAAGATGGACCCCGCCATGGATGTCGGGAGTGACGTTGAGCATCATTCAGCCTATTGCGCACAGTTTTAGTCGTAACAGGACGTCCTGTGGCTGCACGGAAAGCATTATCCAACATGGTGACGTTGCCGCCAGGGTTCCTTGGAGCCGTAATCCGTAGGTAGCGGTCATCCACTGCAGTAGTAGCCCTTGGGCGGCCTGAACGAGGCATCTCATTGACAGTCTCTCTCTCTCTGTATCTCCTACATGTCCGAACAACATCACTTTGACTCCGAGACGCCTGGACACTTCCCTTGTTAAGAGCCCTTTCTGGCACAAAGTAACAATGCGGACGCAATCGAACCGCGGTATTGACCGTCTAGGCATGGTTGAAGTACAGACGCCAAGAGCTGTGTACCTCCTTCCTGGTGGAATGAATAAAATGATCGGCTGTCGGACCCCCTGTGTCTAATAGAAGTGCTCTTGCATGGTTGTTTACATCTTTGGAGGGAGGGGGGGTTTAGTGACATCTCTGAGCAGCCAAAGGGACTGTGTCTGTGATACAATATACACAGTCAACATCTATCTTCAGGAGTTCTGGGAACCGGGGTGATGCAAAACTTTTGTCATGTGTGTATATTCATTCCCGTCCAGCAACGACTGGTACTGACGAGTAAATAGGAAATAACAGTACCTCTGTGATTAACAAGTACGATGCGACGTTCGTTCTGACATGCATGCATGTCTGAAGGAACAGGTACTGCAGCGACTACAGTGATCAAGAAATACAGGAAATGTATTGCAATTGCGGACTGTCGTCATTCCAAGCTACAGCATATGGTGGTTCGTATTCGCAACAGCTAAAGCATTTCCTATATTTCTTGGTGGCTTTAGTCGCTGAAGTGCCTGTTCCTTCGGAAATCTCCATGCGGTCGAAGGAACATTGCATCGTAGTTATTAGTAACCTAGGCACTGTTATTTCGTGTTCAAGAAACAACCTTAGAACCCCGTTTGAGGTGTTGTATCTCGAACGTCTCCGTACTAAAGATGAGCCGGCCGTTGACGTCACGACACTCCGCAGGGTAGAGTTTGGCGGCGTGGCATCGGCTGAGCGCGTGTTTCCGGGGACGGGACGCCGCCGCCTGCTGAAAGTTGCAGCGGCTGCCGTGTCGGCCGGCCGTTTGTCCTGAGCCGCGTCGTCTCCCCAGCCCGGCCGTGTCCGCAGTACGTACCCGCTGGAAGTAGCCCAGGGCGAGTGCGCACATAAATCCCATTTCCTAAGATCACGGAGGGATTTAGTGTGCTGGCTTCTGTGCCATATATCTCTCCCTTTGTGAGACCCACTATTGATTAACAAATTCGCTACTACGGCCTACACACTGATGCAGTCGTTGCTTCGGGGACTGCAGTATACACTTAGAAATACTCATTCACACAGAGGGTCCAAAGGCTGGCCTTGAATTATCTTTCGCCGAATATCCGTCTTCCGTATAGTCCTTTCGATGTATTGTCACTAACACACACACACACAAGCGCGCGCGCGCGCGGTCTGGAAAAAAAAATGAAACACCCGGAACGGGTGAGGGAAACAAAATGAATCTTCATTGGTTGACACAAGATGTAAAAATATTTAAGTGATCACAAAATCGAGTCAGATTTACGTGCAGCTTCTACATCTACATCCACATCCATACTCCGCAAGCCACCTGACGGCGTGTGGCGGAGGGTACCTTGAGTACCTCTATCGGGAGGGGAGCTTCTATTCCTGTCTCGTATTGTTCGTGGAAAGAAGGATTGTCGGTATGTCTCTATGTGGGCTCTAATCTCTCTGATTTTATCCTCATGGTCTCTTCGCGAGATATACGTAGGAGGTAGCAATATACTGCTTGACTCCTCGGTGAAGGTATGTTCTTGGAATTTCCACAAAAGCCCGAATCGAGCTGCTGAGCGTCTCTCCTGCAGAGTCTTCCACTGGAGTTTATCTATCATCTCCGTAACGCTTTCGCGATTACTAAATGATCCTGTAACGAAGCGCGCTGCTCTCCGTTGGATCTTCTCTATCTCTTCTATCAACCCTATCTGATACGGATCCGACACTGCCGAGCAGTATTCAAGCAGTGGGCGAACAAGCGTACTGTAACCTACTTCTTTTGTTTTCGGATTGCATTTCCTAAGGATTCTTCCAATGAATCTCAGTCTGGCACCTGCTTTACCGACGATCAACTTTATATGATCATTCCATTTTAAATCACTCCTAATGCGTACTCCCAGTTAATTTATGGAATTAACTGCTTCCAGTTGCTGACCTTCTATATTGTAGCTAAATGATAAGGGATCTTTCGTTCTATGTATTCGCAGCACATTACACTTGATTGAGATTCAGTTGCCATTCCCTGCACCATGCGTCAATTCGCTGCAGATCCTCCTGCATTTCAGTACAATTTTCCATTGTTACAACCTCTCGATATACCACAGCATCATCTGCAAAAAGCCTCAGTGAACTTCTGATGTCATCCACAAGGTCATTTGTGTATATTGTGAATAGCAACGGTCCTACGACACTCCCCTGCGGCACACCTGAAATCACTCTTGCTTCGGAAGACTTCTCTCCATTGAGAATGGCATGCTGCGTTCTGTTATCTAGGAACTCTTCAATCCAATCACACTATTGGTCTGATAGTCCATATGCTCTTACTTTGTTCATTAAACGACTGTGGGGAACTGTATCGAACGCCTTGCGGAAGTCAAGAAACACGGCATCTACCTGTGAACCCGTGCCTATGGCCCTCTGAGTCTCGTGGACGAATAGCGCGAGGTGGGTTTCACACGATCGTCTTTTTCGAAACCCATGCTGATTCCTACAGAGTAGATTTCTAGTCTCCAGAAAAGTCATTATACTCGAACATAATACGTGTTCCAAAATTCTACAACTGATAGACGTTAGCGATATAGGTCTATAGTTCTGCACATCTGTTCGACGTCGCTTCTTGAAAACGGGGATGACCTGTGGCCTTTTCCAATCCTTTGGAACGCTACGCTCTTCTAGAGACCTACGGTACACCGCTGCAAGAAGGTGGGCAAGTTCCTTCGCGTACTCTGTGTAAAATCGAACTGGTATCCCATCAGGTCCAACGGCCTTTCCTCTTTTGAGCGATTTTAATTGTTTCTCTATCCCTCTGTCGTCTATTTCGATATCTACCATTTTGTGATCTGTGCGACAATCTAGAAAAGGAACTACAGTGCAGTCTTCCTCTGTGAAACAGCTTTGGAAAAAGACATTTAGTATTTCGGCCTTTAGTCTGTCATCCTCTGTTTCAGTACCATTTTGGTCACAGAGTGTCTGGACATTTTGGTTTGATCCACCTACCGCTTTGACATAAGACCACATGTCAGTATAATGTTGCACACTATCTGGCTGGGATTCTTGCACTGATTCACTTGAGAAGGGTGTCATAAAAACGTTGTATCCTCTCCTGAGGCAAGATGGCCCATAGCTGTTGTAACTGGTCCTTGATATTCTACACACTGACACTGGCACAGAGCTGCCGTCCGAGCGGGTCCCACACATGTTCTGCTGGTCACAGACCGTGGGATCTTGCTGTCCATGAGAGTACCTTAACATCATACACAGTCCATAGAGACTCGTGTTACGTATGAACAAGCATTGTCGTGTTGGAAAATGGCACCACCATACCGTTGCGTGAGAGGTAACAAATGACGATGCAAGATGTTCGTGACGTACTGTTCTACCATCAGAGTTCCCTAGATAGCTAACAGTCATGACGCGAAGCTACACTCAATGGCTCCTCACACCACGATACCAGAAGTAACACCCCTGTGCCCCTCCACATCATTGGAAGAATGGTCGCCATCATACATGGCGAGGATGATCTTTCAGGTTAGTGCAGAACCGTAACTGATAGCTGAGCACGATGCGACCCCGTTCATCAGCAGTCCATCAGATCACGCTTTCAGGTCACGGCTCCAGTTGGAAAGGGAGCCTTTTGTGTTGTCATTTTAACGGGAGCCTACGTATGGGAAGTAACTCCATTGTCCGGCTGCTGTTAGCCTCCAGCCAAAGGTATGGGATGTCGTAGAAAGTTGCAGACAGTCCATTATTTATTCTCGCATGGTAGGCGTAGGTTTTAAGAAGTTATGATGTGCTTGGTTCACAATACGGCGATCCTCCCTGGCGGTGGGCGTATATGGTCGACTGAAACCTTGACAATGAATATGCCTGCCCTTTCATTCTCATGCTTTCACCTTCCCATGGAGTCCAACATCAGGCCACTGTCACATCCAACCCCACCCCCTGCAAAAACGTCTGGGAATTGTACGATTCGACTAACCGGACGAATGGAGACCGTCAAAGACGCTCCTTTCAAACAAGGCCAGATGCCGATAAAGCTGTATCATGAAATATGCGGCATCTTCGTGTCCTCTACAGTGATCACTCAACATCTGATGCTGTTCGCGCACCTTATATACAGTGGTCGGAAACAGACTATTTCAGGATAGATAGTACTGAGAAATAATTGTTAAAGAAATCCGATACGTTTCGCCAAACTTAATTAAAATTGAATTTAGTTAATCAGGCCGTTGTGCGCAGATTCAAGCGTCAGTTTTTCTTACAGCGCAGATGATTGTGGGAGGGACTGCTCACCCTTGGCGCGGATTCGCTCCTTACTGCCATCTCATGTCCAGTTTTTGAATCGCGCTCTATTTCGGAGAACACATCTGACGACGCCGTCTCTGGCGGCCTGCTTGAATTTGTACGCGGAACGGTCTTATTGACCGGCAGAGCGGTTCTAGGCGCTGCAGTCTGGAACCGCGCGACCGCTACGGTCGCAGGTTTGAATCCTGCCTCGGGCATGGATGTGTGTGATGTCCTTAGGTTGGTTAGGTTTAATTAGTTCTAAGTTCTAGTGGACTGATGACCCCAGAAGTTAAGTCCCAAAGTGCTCAGAGCCATTTGTCTTATTGACCAGCTTCAACGCTAATTAAGCCGGAAATGGAGCAACATATGGAGTACTTTTTTAAAGCTTTCTCGGCAGAACCTACCCTGCAATATCCTTACAAACTTTTCAGAGTGTTTCTATGCTCTCCGTGTATATCCTACCAAGCCTGATAACAACACTAAAGATGAACAACAGTAATGCACTCTGATGACTGCTCTACATTATGTCAGTTTTCGCATTTTCGTCAGGCAGTTTTATATAGGGTGAGTCGCCTAAGACGTAACACCGCCTTTATTCCGAGGGTGATTGCACGTATCGGCATGCGGTTTCCGGCGAATCATAGCGGACTAGGGGGCACATACGTTGGTACATGCACAATAATCACAACGTTTATATTGTCCGAGATAATGAGGCAAGTATATGTTTTTTAAATGGGACGCTATACTTTTCTTACCATCATTCGAACGCTCTGGAAAAGATGCGCATAGTGATGTAACGCATGTAGCTATTGTGATTCAAACTTTGCTTAAAAGATGGCGGATGAGGATTTACATACGTAGCGAAGACCGTGCATGCTGCATAGAGCACGGCAACTCGGCCCGCGGGTCGCGCGAGGTGTGTTTACAGTCTGCAGCCGCTTCCGACCGCCTAGACCTTCAATCGTGCAAGATTTCCAAGCACAATTAAGTTGGGCTAAAGTTTACAATTGAGATTGCCTGTGTATATATTACATTACAGATGTGAAAGCTTGTGAGTGTGAGTGTGTGTATGTGTTGGGGGGGGGGGGGCTGTAGTATGTATTTCTTCATGATGGAACGGCTGGACGGATTTGGATGCAATTTGGAATGGAGTAGCTTATACCCTAAATTAACGTATAGGATACTTTATACCAGTCTACCAAAGTGGTGGAGATAGGTGTGAAAACACAGTGTACTCCACGATGCGCGAATACCCAAACTTTATTCATCCAATATTTGACAATAGAGCTCTTCATGACTTGGGAGACAAGCTTCACACGTAATACCAAACCTTTACCAAAATTTTCCTCGCCGACAACCTCTACAAAATGATGAAAGGAAAAAATTTATCGTTTACTGCATTATCGCTGTTCACGTAGTAAAACCTCCACATCAGGCATGAGCTTTTTATTTGTTACTTGTTTACTACTAACTGTGTTTGCGACATTTTTTGCAAGCACTATTCATTTATACCACTGAATGTAGCAGAAAAATTACATCATTGTATGACAGAGAGTTCAGAAGATACGACGTCATAAGCATTGAGCTGCGTGAAAATGATACTGCAGGGAAAAATTCGCTAGAGATATAGGCGAAATATATACTTTATAAATGTATAGTGGCCATATCCACGGGTAAAAAGCTCAACCTAAACGCCTGGAACGATTTCAACCAAATTTGGCACACATATTAGTTATGATTTGGAAATAAATACTGTGGGGTAAGAACCAGCAGCCTCCTAATGTTGTGGAGGTGCTCACGTGGAGAGAGAAGAGGGGGAAGAAGGAGATGGACAGAGATGGGGGGAGGAACAGATCGACAGAGAGGGGAGGAAGAGACGGATGGAGAGAGTGGGAGGAGGAAATCTCCAGAGAAAGGGGAGGAGATGGCCAGGGAGACGGGAGAAGAATAGGTGAAGAAAAAAGGAAAGAGGAGGAGATGGACAGAGAGAGAGCGCGCGAGGGAGAGACCAACAGGAAGAAGGAGAAGAGCAGACAGGTGGAGAGAGGGGGTGGAGGAGAAGAACAGAGAGGGGAGAAGGATGAGATGAACAGAGAGAGGGGGAGATGAGATGAACTAATAGGAAAGTGGAATAAATACATATCACAACACTCGTCTGAAAAAAAGGAGAAGAAGGTGGAAAATTGAAAATGACTGAACAGAAATTCACGCCCATGCATGCGAACATACTTCGTAATTTTTCTAAGTTTCCGCACTGTGAGTATAACCTCTCGAATTCCGAAATATGAAACACTTAGCTAACACCTCTGCTCCAGAAAATATCCAGGCAACTCCTGAAATTATTTAATCCTCTGGGGCATTTAGCCAATCAGGCTCAGGAGCAGATTGTACGCATTCTCATTGTTCACTCTCTGATCAGGCTTTGAAAAGTTTTGCTTTCTTCCCAGACTTCTCGAAAGTTCTGTAACTTAAAAAGTGCTGAAACCGTTACATGCAAGTCTCTAGTCCTTAATCCAGCCCGCTGAGCACCATCTACAACACACTTCAATTGCGTTATGGAAAACTAGTCCATCGGCTCCAAGATGGCACAGCCAAATAGCGCCATATGCCGGATCCGTCCCTCACAGCCAAAAAGATGTCCGACAACGTTTCTCCTTTTTTCCATCTATCGGGTCGACTGCGAAGGAATAGAATCCTTGCCCCAATCACAACACGAATCATATGATTATTGCTCCAAACTTTCCTTTCAACAAGCTTGGTAATGAAACACTGCCGTAAAAAAAAAGTACACATAGAAATATGACGTCGATTTTGACGCGATGTCGGCATATGTCACCTGACTTCAGTGGCGTCCGCTAACAAATAGCATAGTGGCATAGCTACCAGAGCGCCATTTGTGTCTACCCAGTAGGCTAGCAAGGGGACCCTCCATACTGTAAATCACGGATTTTGATGCGCTTCAAATATGTTGTAGAGGCACTTACGCTGAGTACCTGGCTATCCGGTTTTTTAGAGACGGGCCTTGGGTTTTGAGAAAATCGATTTTGAAGTTCATTGCGCGTTTTTTATATCCGTAACATTACACATACTATGAGCAAGTCAGCGTAGCGCTGTGGTTAAGGGTCAAGGCTACCGCGCTGGAGGTTCACTGTTCGAATCCTGATCGTGTGCTTTTTTTTCAGAATCGACCGAATTTTTCAATTTTATTTCAAAGCATATCAACAAACAGTGTAAAGTGTGCAAAATTATAAAGATATATTCAGTTATTAATTTTTCCAAATATTCATTCCGTTTGTCGTTCGCATCATATTCTCCCAATTCATCTTCTTCGTTGAAGTCTATCAATTCATCATCAATAATGATCTGTCTTTCGGCCAAGAGTTCCTGTATTACGATACATATCTCATCGCTAATTGCAACAGAATTGGCACAGATCACGCTAGGCGGTGTATTCGTTACGAGATTCAAATCGCGGAGTAGACTTTCGACGTATTTAATGGCATTTGTGATTTCTCCTTTTGATTCTTCGTTCAACTCCTCTACTTGTGGTTTCTTTTCTGGCTGCACTACTGCAGAATCACTTCGTTGTTCCACTTCACAGAATTTTTCTAAGACACAGCACCAGAGATGCTTTGCGAACAACTGACGCTATGGTTAGATGCGAACGTAAAGGAATGCAATTCGCATCCTCATTGGCCTAGAAGTTAGGGTTCCCGTTACCGCTAATGGTATTCACTGGAGAGGGAACGATAATGGATGGAGATCGATTGCAGATAAAACAAGAAGCGACTGTTCTACAAACATTTGGAGCTCCAACTGAGAACCACAAACGGAATGAATATTTGAAAAAATTAATAATTGAATGTATCTTTATAATTTCGCAAACCTTACACTGTTTGTTGATATTCTTTGAAATAAAATTGAAAAATTTACGAGTAGGATTCGAAGATGGTACCTCCAGTGCGGGAGCCGTGACCCTTAACCGCTGCGCTACGTTAACTAAGTCGAAAAATATGTAATGTTACGGGTATACAAAGCGCGCAATGAACTTCAAAATCGATTTTCTCAAAAACTAAGCCCCGTTGCTAAAAAAAACCGAATAGCCAAGTACTCAGGGCAAGCGCCTCTACAACATATTTGAAGCGCATCAAAATCCGTGATTTACAGTATGGAGGGTCCCCTTGTAATTATGGTGCAAACGTGTGAACCAAGCGGGCACAAAGGCCAAATGAGTGAGTTTGAAAGGGGTCAAATTGTGACCTTCCGATTGGTGGGATGGTCCTTTCGGAGAAGTGCCACGCAAGTTGTACGTTCTGCGTCAGTTATGCAACGACGCTGGCATCGGTTTTCACGTGAGCATTCTTACCCCCATAGACGAGGTTCCGGACGTCCGTGCAGCACAGTCGTCCGTGAGGATCGTCGTATTGTAAGAGCAGCAGTGGCACGTCGTCCAGCTACCACAGTACAGATAAGAGGAACTGTGAGCCCAGATGTGTCGACAAGAACTATTGTGAACCGATTACTAGCAGTGGGACTGCGGGCACGGACATCTGTCTTCCACTCAAGCCACAATATGGACGTGCACAGCTCGACAGAAGCCGTCACAGGATCACCTGGAAGATGGAATGGCGCGCCATGCTCTTCAGCGATGAAAGCAGGTTCTGCCTGCACGCAAGTGATGGGCGTTTGCGCGTACGATGTAGACCTGGTGAGTGCATTCCTCCAAGACACACTGTCCACACCCCAGGTCTTATGGTCTGGGGTGCGACAAGCTACAACACCACCTTTGGTGTTTCTGGAGAGGACGCTAAGAAGCTCTCGGTACGTGCAGAATGTTGTTAGACCCGTTATTCTGCCGTTCTTGTAACAGGAAGGTGATGTGTCGTTCTACCAGAACAACGAGCTCTGCAAAACCTGCAGCGACTTCTCTGATCCGCACAATCTCCCAATCTGTCTTCAGCAGAGCACGTATGGGATATAATGGGACGAGAAGTGACTCGTGCGTGGCATAACGTATCCCAGGACAATATTCGCCATCTGTACCATCGACTAGATGCCAGAGTCAGCACCTGCATTGCGCCACGTATTAATATGGGTGTTCCAGCACAGGTCGATACCTGGTACCTCAGAACCACTTGTGCTTCTGATCTCTGAGTGTAAGCATTTCATGTAGTCATATACTCAGTTGCAGCAATAAATCTTGAGTTAATTGGAAACTTCTAAAAGTGTACACTAACTTTTTTCATTTTGCTGTATTTTACATGCTTTAAATAATGCCAGATATTGTACGAAGCAAGAATTAGACATGCCAAATATCAGAAAAGATGTCCAAGAAAATCGACAATTATAGGTCACAATACTAAAAATTTGCGTGGAAAATTAAAATTAATGTCTTCTAAAACACGACCTAACATTATAATTATCGGCATAAGAAAGATTTACACTACTGGCCATTAAAATTGCTGCACCACGAAGATGACGTGCTACAGACGCGAAATTTAACCGACAGGAAGATGATGCTGTGATATGCAAATGATTACTTTTTCAGAGCATTCACAGAAGGTTGGCGCCGGTGGCGACACCTACAACATGCTGACATGAGGGAAGTTTCAAACCGATTTCTCATACATAAACAGTAGTTGACCGCCGTTGCCTGGTGAAACGTTGTTGTGATGCGTCGTGTAAGGAGGAGAAATGCGTACCATCACGTTTCCGACTTTGATGAAGGTCAGATTGTAGCCTATCGCGATTGCGGTTTACCGTATCGCGACATTGGTGCTCGACTTGGTCGATATCCAATGACTGGTAGCAGAGTATGGAAACGGTGGGTTCAGGAGGGTAATACGGAACGCCGTGCTGGATCCCAACGGCCTCGTATCACTAGCACTCGAGTTGACAGGCATCTTATCCGCATGGCTGTAACGGATCGTGCAGCCACGTCTCGATCCATGAGTCAACAGATAGGGACGTTTGCAAAACAACAACCTTCTGCACAAACAGTTGGACGACGTTTTGCCGCAGCATGGACTATCAGCTCGGAGACCATGAATGCGGTTACCCTTGACGCTGCATCACAGACAGGTGCGCCTGCGATGGTGTACTCAACGACGAACCTGGGTGCACGAATGGCAAAACGTGATTTTTCCGATGAATCCAGGTTCTGTTTACAGCATCATGATGGTCGCATCCGTGTTTGGTGACATCGCGGTGAACGCGCATTGGAAGCGTGTATTCGTCTTCGCCGTACTGGCGTATCACCGGGCGTGATGGTATGGGGTGCCATTGGTTACACCTCTCGGTAACCTCTTGTTCGCATTGACGGCACTTTGAACAGTGGTCGTTACATTTCATATGTGTTACGACACGTGGCTCTACCCTTCATTCGATCCCTGCGACCCGTGGCTCTACCCTTCATTCGATCCCTGCGAAACACTACATTTAAGCAGGATAATGCACGGCCGCCTGTTGCAGGTCCTGTACGGGCCTTTCTGGATACAGAAAATGTTCGACTGCTACCCTGGCCAGCACATTTCCAGATCTCTCACCAATTGAAAACGTCAGGTCAATGGTGGTCGAGCAACTGGCTCGTCACAATGCGAAATTCACTACTCTTGATGAACTGTGGTGTAGTGTTGAAGCTGCATGGGCAGCTGTACTGTACACGTCATCCAAGCTCTGTTTGACTCAATGCCCAAGCGTATCAAGGCCGTTATTACGGCCAGAGGTGGTTGTTCTGGGTACTGATTTATCAGTATCTATGCACCCAAATTGCGTGAAAATGTAATGACATGTTAGTTCTAGTCTAATATATTTGTCCAATGAATACCCGTTTATCATCTGCATTTCTTCTTGGTGTAGAAATTTTAATGGCTGGTAGTGTAGATTGGGTACTAAAGGTCGGCTAAAAATGTCGGTCTCCAATAAGCAGAAGTCCATACGAACTCATAGAACTTTGAGTGCCCTCTTTTTCCAGGATTTAGAAGAAGTAATAATCACCATGTAGGCCTCACAGGCGGCCAACAACGTTCAACCCGCGTAACACGGCGGCCCTTTGATCGCCGTAGCTGCATGGCGCAGCGTGGACACTGCTGCAGGTCGCAGGCGCTGGCTGCATTTGTATGCATGAGGCTGGTCGCAGACTATCTCGCCGCGCGGGGCTGTGTAAACCTATCTTATGTTTGTACTTCAGAAATGTAACTTTTTTTTTTTAGCTTTGTGTGCTCCTTCTGCTGATAATTCCTGAATCCCGACCCTTGTCCCGGGACTGTAATATGGTGCTGATATCCCTCGTACAGCTACAATGTGTCAACACGCTTGCCGCAGCAATATACGTGCAACGTTTGCCGGGTGGCGTATCAGCTTCTGCTTTCACACTGCAGCGTTTGTTTATCTTTGCGACGGGGAGCACTGACCGTAAGATATGCAGTACAAACGCAAATACGGGAGCGTGCTTGGACTTGTACATAGGCTGCCTTCATCACTTTGTCATTGGACTCAATATTCCGTTACGGAAGACTGAAAAACTACCTCAATATTGAATTGTGTTTGCCGGCCGATATGTGGCCGAGCGGTCCTAGGCGCTTCAGTCCGGAACCGCGCTGCTGCTACGGTCGCAGTTTCGAATCCTGCCTCGGGCGTGGATGTGTGTGATGTCCTTAGGTTGGTTAGGTTTAAGTAGTTCTAAGTCTAGGGGACAGATGACGTCAGATTGTCCCATAGTGCTTAGAGCCATTTGAATTCAACTGTGTTTGTCCATATTTGTGTTACGTTCTGCATTATTTACAGTACATTTCTTGCAAGAAAATACGATATTATATTTACTTGGTGCCAAAATGTATAAATATAATCATTCGTACAATGTTTTACTTACATGCATCCAGTGATTTTAAATATGCGAATGTTTGTTCACTTTTTTCTTTGTTTCAGGTAACGTACGATTTATATTCACGGCAGCCTATAGTCCTAAGGAAAAGACACCCTCGAGTAGCAGCTTAAATTATGGTAAGCCTTTCAAGATACTGATTTAAACATTAGACACTATACGAGTTACGTCCTTTCTATGCATAGCACGAAACATTTCAGAAATTTATTGCCATTTTCAAATGCTGTGATTTAATTTAGAACTATTTAACTTATAACTCTATGTGATGTTAGCGAGTATGTTGTTCTGCTTCTCTCGCCTTTCTATCGTTTTCGTTCTTTTTTCTTTTCCTTTTTTTTACAGATATTAAGATATTGTCCCTTACAATACTTGAAGGATGTTGCAACGAGAATCACTGTCCGTAACATTACAGCATCAAAAGTTGAGTTATTGAAAGTAATTCAGAGTCATGCGTGATTTTCAAGAACACTATTGTTCCTATATCATCCCACTTTGTAAAAGACATTGTTCCATTTAGAAAAGCGCGAAGTCCCAGCTCAGCAAGATACCTGGAAACATATATAGAATAGCAGCTCATTAATATCAGAATTTCTGCACAAAAGCTACTGTAGATAATCATCTTTATGGCTGCATTTTGTCTTAGATGCAGAAATCAGCACTCCTCTAAAGAAAGTGTTAAAGACAATATGTCGCTGAAGTGTACGAGGGTGGAGCCGGCCGGTGTGGCCGAGCAGTTCTAGGCGCTTCAGTCTGGAACCGCGCGACCGCTACGGTCGCAGGTTCGAATCCTGCCTCGGGCATGGATGTGTGTGATGTCCTTAGGTTAGTTAGGTTTAAGTAGTTCGAAGTTCTAGGGGACTGATGACCACAGATGTTAAGTCCCATAGTGCTCAGAGCCATTTGAACCAATTTTTTTTGCGTGCTTTTATCGTATTAACAGATGGACGGCATTCTAACCTTTCATATCTGGCCGAAACTCTCGATAAATATATGTTTCAAAATTAAGTAATTACATTTTTATAGCGTCTGACGATGTCTCCTTCACCAGCAGACGAAACAGTGACCACAGAAGCCGTAGATCACAGCTTGCTGCCCACAGAACCACTGTCATGAAGGATGTAAATAAAGCCGGCTTTGTATAATCAGTATAATATTACAAATCTCTACTTGTTTGTTTCGAAATGTGTGACGGGGCTGTTCTGCACCCCCAACGGCAGTCACCTACAGCTCAAGGGAAACGGTTGATACAGGGTGAAACGCAGAAAATAACTTGCCGAACGTTTCTTTTCAGAGATTATGCTAACTTTGTAGCATTAAGTACTTTTATTGAAAACGGTCATGTCAACAGGGCATTTCCACCAAACATTTAAGCATTCGTCACTTCAGCACGACGGTTCCACATCCGCACTGATGTTGGTACAATACACAATGCAGCCGTGTAGCTTCAGCAGTGCGTGATGAAGGCAGAGCCTCTCACACCCCACCACTCACCAGCACCGCTCGTCTCCCTGTGGAAGCAAGTCTACAGCAGGGCAGACTATGGCGTGCGAAACTTCACGCGTGCAGGGGGTACCGGCCGCAAGCGGGCCAAGGCCTCACCTGTCTCGGCTTTGTTCTGTCTCGGCATTGTTCGGTCCTTCGCGGAAGTACTCGGTGCAGCGCGACATTTCATTCAGTATTGGGGTGTCGCATTTTTCGATTGACACAACTCTCTTCAGTTAGGCAGAATTGTGATGTCAGCTGTCTTCACCTTTCGCCATTCGTCCGTGATATGAAGGACGTTCACTGTTTGCACAAAAAGAGGCAGTCTAGCGATCTATCGTCACAGGCCTTTAAAAATGAATGGAATAACAGAAGAGAGGGATGAGAATTCTCAAATATCTTATGCAGTAGCAAAAGCAAAGGGTATTCCACGTTCGCTATGAAGCGACATTACAATACCATGCAGAAAGAATTCAGAGGTTTAGTTGGCAATGAAATAGGAAAAAACTGCAATGATCGACAGACAGGATTCATTTTTCTGTATATCAAGAAGTGCTTAATTTGTAGGCGTAAAGCTCTTGAGGAAATTGGTGGTATGAAGAGTAAAATTTCTCATGTCGCTGTCATTGTTCCACTGTTAGTTGGTACAGTTTTCGATGGAACTGAACGAAGAGAGTTATATATTACTGCAAAGTACATTGATTAAGTCAAGCGTCATGCTTGGAACGATTTTTCGATTTGAAACTCGCTATTGTTGAAATTATGAAGGAAAAAGCAGGGCAGAAACGAAAATTTGAACATCCAAAATGGATTACAGACGGATTGTAAGTGGACTTGATATGCATACTGCCCACAGTAAGATACTGCAAGGTGAGAAAAACTGCTTTCTGATTTGATTCGGATTCATTCAAAGACAAAATCGCGTTGTAGTGTGGACACATTCTGGCAAACTCAGTTCAGTTACCTAAGCTCACTGGCGTTGAAGAAAAAGCGAAGTTTGAAGAATTTGTTGTACCCTTGAAAGAATTAAAACGATAGTTTCCTAAGCATAATGAGGACACTGCCAGTCTTATATCTGTTTTCGAACTGCGTTCGAAACCGTTTGCCATTTCAGTTGAAAGCACCCCTGTGCTTGTGTACATATAACATCGATCTGCAACGTAATTCCCGTTTAAAATACAAAGCCCTTGAACGTTAAAAGTGTCTCCACAGTGAGGTTGCAAAAGTGATACAATATTTCGCCAAACATATGTGTACATGAAAGACTTTTTTTTCTATTGTGAAACTATAAAAACGACACGATTGCGCGGCAACCAGAGTTCGATAATCTACGAATTTACATACGTCTGTCCGTATGATGATAGTTTTTATTCTATGTTATTGAGAAATGTGAAATATAAGCAAGTCGTGTGCAGTACAGCCGTATTTCCATTTAAATGCGGTGCTTTCCCATTTTCCCCCTCCTCACGCGCAGACAGAGTGGCGTGGGGGTAGGGGAAACGTACCAGCCAGGCTGAGCGCTATGGCACACGTGCCACTCCACGACCGGCGAGCCGAGTTCTTGGCCACCCCTGGTCTACATTGATGAGCCCAAACTTGATCATCATTGCCAACTGCGAGACTGAATGTCGCCTGGTGGCGTTCAGGCAGGTTACACAGTAAGTGAAGAATATAAGTGGAACAGAGGCGAAAGTGAATCATTCTAGAGTCGATGCTGCAAATGGGATCACTCACAGAAATAAGCGACACAGAGCAGATTGCTATGCCTTGGCGTCTGGATACGAGCACCTCTCAGAAATCTGAGTTGGTCGGCTAGTCAACTGGTATAGTGGTGAACATCTACAGATAGTGCTTGAAGGACGCTGAAACCGCGAGTAGGCGACAACATGTTGCACCTCCATTTTTTATCAAAGTACAGGGTGATCAAAAAATCAGTAAAATTTGAAAACTGAATAAATCACGGAATAATGTAGATAGAGAGGTACAAATTGACACACATGCTTGGAATGACATGGGGTTTTATCAGCACAAAAAAAAAATACAAAAGTTCAGAAAATGTCCGACAGATGGCGCTTCATCTGATCAGAACAGCAATAATTAGCATAACATTGTAAGACAAAGCAAAGATGATGTTCTTTACAGGAAATGTTCAATATGTCCACCATCATTCCTCAACAATAGCTGTAGTCGAGGAATAATGTTGTGAACAGCACTGTAAAGTATGTCCGGATTTATGGTCAGGTATTGGCGTCGGATGTTGTCTTTTAGCATCCCTAGAGATGTCGGTCGATCACGATACCCTTGCGACTTCAGGTAACCCCAAAGCCAATAATCGCACGGACTGAGGTCTGGGGACTTGGGAGGCCTAGCATGACGAAAAGTGGCGTCTGAGCACACGATCATCACCAAACGACGCGCGCAAGAGATCTTTCACGCGTCTAGCAATATGGGGTGGTTCTAATAAAACCCCATGTCATTCCAAGCATGTGTGTCAATTTTTACCTCTCTATCTACATTTTTCCGTGGTTTATTAAGTTTTGAAATTTATACTGACTTTTTGATCACCCGGTACGTCCAGGTCGGGAGCTTGCCTCTCCTGTAAAGCAGGGTAGATGCCAAACCTTGGCACATCTGGCAAGAGAGTACAGTACTAGTGCATGCTCAAGTGTTTCAAAGCAACACATTATTGAGCTTGGTGCTCTGCAGCATACAATCCCAACGTGATCCCATTAAGATTGCAGTGTGCACGGTATCATCCAGATTAGATGACACCTGGTCGAACGA
Source organism: Schistocerca nitens (assembly GCF_023898315.1). NCBI lineage: Eukaryota > Metazoa > Arthropoda > Insecta > Orthoptera > Acrididae > Schistocerca > Schistocerca nitens. The sequence continues at coordinate 549,674,771 of NC_064615.1, forward strand.
ATCACGTTTCTCATTACACCAAGTCGATGCTCGAATCTGGAACCAGACGAGCGATTTCTCGAAACACACATCGCACCACAGGCCGGTGGAGAGAATATTATACTATGGGGGGGGGGGGGACATTTACATAAGTTTCCACGTGATCTATTGTAGTAATGGAGTAATTATTATCTGGTGGACTATGTGAATATTACTACGGATCGGCTGTGTCCCTGAATGTTTCGTGTCTTTCCTGATGGCGATGGCATCTTCCAGCGAGACAACTGTTAGTGCCATAACCCCTGAGTCGTGTTACAGTAGTTCGAGGAGGTTTACAGTGAACTCTCGTTGATGCTTGGCCACCAAATTCGCCTGATCTGAACACGATAGAACACATATTGGACGCTGTTGGGCGCCACCTCCGAAACCACAAACCACCGGGCCCTAATGTACGGTAGTTGCGTGACCTGTGCATAGGAATGTGGTGTCACAGAACTCCAGAAACATACTAAGGATTTACCGAATCGATATTACGGGGAATCTTTGCTCTATTGCGTTCCAAAGGTGGGCCAACATGCTGTTTGACAGATGGTCATAAGGTTTCGTCCTATCAGTGTACGCACTGGGCGGAGGTTACTCCAGTCCCGCAGCCCCTATCTGTAAGCGATCAGTAGACTTTTCGCAGACAGTAGGTCACCCTCCATAGAAATGGTATCGCAACTACAAATCTCTGTAGAGTAGATTCGACGTAACATCACATGGCAGATTTTGTTTTCCACGTCATACACTACTGGCCATTAAAATTGCTACACCACGAATATGACGTGCTACAGACGCGAAATTTAACCGACAGAAAGAAGATGCTGTGATATGCAAATGATAACCTTTCCAGAGCATTCATACAAGGGTGGCGCCGGTGGCGACACCTACAACGTGTTGACAAGAAGAAAGTTTCCAACCGATTCCTCATACACAAAGAGCATTGACCGGCGTTGCCTGGTGAAACGTTGTTGTGATGCCTCGTGTAAGGAGGAGAAATGCGTACCATCACGTTTCCGGCTTTGATAAAGGTCGGATTGTAGCCTATCGCGATTGCGCCTTATCAAATCGCGACATTGCTGCTCGTGGTGGTCGAGATCCAATGATTGTTACCAGAATATGGAATCGGTGGGTTCAGGAGGGTAATGCGGAACGCCGTGCTGGATCCCAACGGCCTCGTATCACAAGCAGTCGAGATGACAGGCATCTTATCCGCTTGGCTGTAACGGATCTTGCAGCCACGTCTCGATCCCTGAGTCAACAGATGGGGACGTTTGCAAGAAAACAACCATCTGCACGAACATTTCGACGACGTTTGCAGCAGCATGGACTATCAGCTCGGAGACTATGTCTGCAGATACACTTAACGCTGCATCACACACAGGAGCGCCTGCGTTGGTGTACTCAACGACGAACCTGGATGTACGAATGGCAAAATGTCATTTTTTCGGATGAATCCAGGTTCTATTTACAGCATCATGATGGACGCATGCGTGTTTGGCGACATCGCGGTGAACGCACATTGGAAGCGTGTATTCGTCATCGCCATACTGGCGTATCAGCCGGCGTGATGGTACGGGGTGCCATTGGTTACACGTCTCGGTCACCTCTTGTTCGCATTGACGGCACTTTGAACAGTGACCGTTACATTTCATATGTGTTACGACATGTTGCTCTATCCTTCATTCGATCCCTGCGAAACCCTACATTTCAGGAGGATAACGCACGACCGCATATTGCAGGTCCTGTACGGACGTTTCTGGATACAGAAAATGTTCGACTGCTACCCTGGCCAGCACATTCTCCAGATCTCTCACCAATTGAAAACGTCTGGTCAATGGTGACCGAGGAACTGGCTCGTCACAATACGCCAGCCACTACTCTTTATGCAATATGGTATCGCGTTGAAGCTGCATGGGCAGCGGTACCTGTACATGCCATCCAAGCTCTGTTTCACTCGATGCCCAGGCGTATCAAGGCCGTTATTAAGGCCAGAGGTGATTGCCTTGGGTACTGATTTCTCAGGATCTATGCACCCAAATTGCATGAAAATGTAATCACACGTCAGTTCTAGTATAATATATTTATCCAATGAATACCTGTTTATTGTCAGCATTTCTTCTTGGTGCAGCAATTTTAATGGGCAGTAGTGTATTTGTAGCACCATGGTTCTCGTTTCTTTGTGCGCCAGAGTACGAAGCTATGACAAAGACATGATGCGGACATTCGTTAAGGCTGACGTAGTGTGATTCGATATGTCTCTTCACGAGTGAATGAGTGAGGTGCACGTCACGGCATAGGGTGGAGGGGAGCGGGGTTGCGACCCTGCGGGCGTCTGTCAGACCGCATGGCGCCATTAATCCCGTCATTAGGGAACCGGGACGCGCTGCCTCTTTAATTATGATACATGGCCCGGACGGTAGCTGGGGGGAGGGGGATGGAGGGGCGAGAAGGTGAGCGGGTGGGGGAGGCAGATGCGTACGGGCCGCATACCGACAGCGCAGCAGCGGGTTCGCAGATTTGTCAGGGGAGGCGCGACGTCTCAGCGCTGGGAGCGCAACAGAACGGAACGGAACGGAACAGAACGGGAGGCGCCGGCGCAAACACAGGGCCGCCCACGCCGCCACATCCGTCATAAGAGAAGGCTCCCTTTGTTCCGGCTGCGCGCTTTGTCTAATTTATCTCACGGCTCGTCCGCTGGCCTTCTCTCGGAGATGTTTTCAAGAGACGAAGTACTCAGTGCTAATTGCACAAGGCAGTCCGCGTGAGCACAGCTTCCTACTTTTCCCCGAGGGCGTCCTTGCACAAGTTGGCCGTCTTTGTAGTGTGTTTATGCGCATTAGCATATTAGGAAGGCGAAGAAACAGCACGCCTCTCTCATACAGGATGGCAATTTTCTACGAAAGGCGAAGAAAATTTTGGCTCGATCTGAGTCTTGGTATAAAATATTATCAGCCTCGTCGTCATAATCGCGTGCTCTGATCAAGGTGAAACATTCCCTTAGAAAAATTAATGAATGACTGTGCTGATAAACCTCTTACATTATTTGCTTTTCAAACAGCTGAGCAAAACTGAACGTACTCAGACATTACTCTCTTTACTTATTCTGATCAACACTAAACTGACACAATATTTTTAGCGCAACGCAATCTGACTTTCAATAATCCCTAAAAAAGAATTGCCCTGACTAATAATAACCTATACCTTTCATGAATGACTTACCTCACAAAAATCTTCGTTACTCAAACAACTGCAATACAGCGAGCGCCAATACTGCCAGCTAAATAAAAGATTCTAACTACTGAAGTCAGTAACTACTGATAGGCATAGTTAGCAAATGAAAGATTTTGATAAAGAACAAACAATGTATTTACCTTAATAGTGTTAAAAAGTTATTATATATATATATCAGTTCATGACATCCAGTCTTACAAATTTACTGTCTCTGATGGACACACGTCCAGATCATCCGCTCTGAAAACTCCGCCATCTCTCTCCCCACATCCACACATCCACCACTGCTGGCGGCTCACCTCCAACTACGCAACGCTACGCGCTGTTAACAGCTAACTGCCCAACACTACAATAGCGACTATTTCAACAATTACCACCAGCCATAGACTGCACACAGCACAGCCAGTGATTTTCATACAGAGTGGTCGGTGACGTTACCAACATGAAAACCTAAACAGCCTTCTTACAAAGGAATGGGTCTTCATCTCCAGGCTTATCAATCTCCATTCTTCCCTCTTCCACACCATCCTTTTAGTGTTGATGGATGACGTCTTTATCCTTGTGTCTTCGGTTAGAAGATACCTTCTCAGCATTTTGCATTACTTTCATTAACAGATCCTTCTAAAGCACTCTTTGTAATATAGCTTCATCTAGAAAACTTCTCCTCAAACTTTCGATTCTCTTTAGCAGTTTCCGTTTCAAATGGTTCAAATAGCTCTGACAATGATAATGAATTGAAATACAGGTCGAAGAAGTGGGACCCACGACAGTTTAGATACAATGAGTACTGGGCAGGAAATTCTAATGCAATCCGTTTTAAAAACAGCAAAGAAAGTGCTTTCAGTCCTTTTATATTTAAGAACCATACTGTGAAACAGAAGTATGATCTCAACAGTAGGAAATGGAAACAGCTAAATGGTAAAGTAAGGACTAAGGGTTCAAAAAATGGTTCAAATGACTGTAAGCCCCATGGGACTTAACATCTGAGGTCATCAGTCCCTAGAACTTAGAACTACTTAAACCTAACTAACCTAAAGACATGACACACATCCATGCCCGAGGCAGGATTCGAACCTGCGACCGTAGCAGTCATGCGGTTCCGGACTGAAGCGCCTAGAACCGCTCGGCCACCGCGGCCGGCAGTTTCCCTTTCCTCGTTCACCCATTTTAATACCGCCTCTCTTTTTATGTTATCTTCCCAGTTCACAACGTCTACCGCCCTCATTTCCTTCATTTACTGCAGATTTCGCAATCTCTTTACGTCAGTACAGTACAGTAACGCTACACTTGAAAACTCCCCCTTCGTTGATTTATGACCACGACCTAGAATCTACTTGTGGGCCGGCGAATTCTCTAAGATTTAGCCTATGAATTTACATGTGCAAAATTTTAAATGGATAACGCGGTATCAGGACATATGTGTAGATCTGAAACTGGGAGATTTTTATAATAATGTAACAAAAGGCAGCTCACAAAAACAATTTTTCGTTAAAATAGTCCAATTTATTTCGTTACAACGACGATTATCATACTCTCTAGAAAGAGACAGTGAAACAGTTGATAAATTGTATGTGAATGAACTTTCTGCCCATAGGTTAATGTGGATAGCAGTGCTAGTCTACTACCTGATCAAATTGTACACAGTCAACTCGAATCCCGATCCGAGACTGAAAATTGTCCCACAAATTTCTAATGAAAACTACAGTGACTCGAAGCTTGGTGACTGATTATATTGAACATACATTCAACCCATGAACGTTCAACCTGTGACGGGCAATAATATAGAAGTCTAAAAGTGTGGAAGAGAATGACCTAACTTGCCAGAGGCGCTTTTAAAGCGATCCATAAATTTCTCGTGCGCCGAGATGAATGCAACTGGCATGGAGGTGAGTCGGCGGATAAGGCGAGGGAGTGTCGTGACATTTGCAACACAGTCCCCTGGTTATCTGCTAAGACTTGCTCCTGTCCAGATCTTCCGAAATCTAACTGCAAATCTCAATTGACCAAATCCAGCCTCGATTCTCTACAGACAGCCGCAGACCAAAATCAGCCTGTTAATACTCTTTGGACCGTCACCGACCAAAGTCCGCCTGAGAATGAATAAATTTTGGCTTTCCTTTACACTCTGCGCTCTTTCTTCCCGCCCAACCGTGTCTGCTGCCAGTACCAAAATTACAAAATCTGTGACCCAACAGCGACTTTCCCTTCCAACACAGAGAGTCCTACCAAAAGAGCCCGTCGTCTTCAGACGCCAATCATATTGCAAAACTCTCCCCAACTGCTAAAAAAGTCCGCACCAATTCTGTGCTCATGACGTCACACTCTAACAGACCAATCTTGCGTCTTCACGCCCACGGAGCTACTCACGCATCGGAGGGCCTCTAGAATTAGAAAATACTGGTCGAGGCTAGCCCCTTTATTTTGTGCACCTCGTGTTTTCGGAAGTAGTAGATGGCTACCTAAAAATCCGGTTTGTGAAAATGTGAGACAACAGCCGTCGCCAGCAGTTCGTAGGGTCTCTCCGACCGCTGATGGCCCACTCGCCACAATGCTTAGCGGCCCCCGTGGAAGCCACAGGCGTCCCAGTTACAAGAAGTCATCGCTTCTCTTACCCGTCACCATGCAAAGTGCTGCTCCCTGTAACATCTTCTGTTCGCCCATCTCGGCTCCAACACATTTTCTGTCCACGCACGCAGAAGTATTCAGAAATGAGTGAGTTATTCGCCATATTAAAAAAGGAAATTACATAGGTCGCGATACTACCAGTCACAATGTTTACTTGTCGCGGTCCCCACAGTTTTCATTCTTTAAATTGCTAAACCGATATCGAAATTAATGAAATAGTCATGTAAATTTACCTATCGCGTTTTGCGCTCGATACGAAGAAAACTTCACTTGGGGTAGCCGTAGGCACATATCAAAGGACACACAGAATATTTTCTCTTTTCTATTTAAAAAAAAAAACATGTATAGATGTATACATACATACACTTCTCGCCATTAAAATTGCTACACAAAGAAGAAATGCAGATGATAAACAGGTATTGATTGGACTAATATATTATACTAGAACTGACTTGTGATTACATTTTCACGCAATTTGGGTGCATAGATACTGAGAAATCAGCACCCAGAACAACCACCTCTGGCCGTAATAACGGCCTTGATACGCCTTGGCACTGAGTCAAACAGAGCTTGGATGGCGTGTACAGGTACAGCTGCCCATGCAGCTTCAACACGATACCACAGTTCATCTAAAGTAGTGACTGGCGTATTGTGACGAGCCAGTTCCTCGGCCACCATCGACCAGACGTTTTCAATTGGTGAGAGATCCGGAGAACGTGCTGGTCAGGGCAGCAGTCGAACATTTACTGTATCCAGAAAGGCCCGTACAGGACTTGCAACATGCGGTCGTGAATTATCCTGCTCAAATGTAGGGTTTCGCAAGGATCGAATGAAGGGTGGAGCCACGGGTCGTAACACATCTGAAATGTAACGTCGACTGTTCAAAGTGCCGTCAATGCGAACAAGAGGTGACCGAGACGTGTAACCAATGGCACCCCATACCATCACGCCGGCTGATACGCCAGTATGGCGATGACGAATACACGCTTCCAATGTGCGTTCACCGCGATGCCGCCAAACACGCATGCGACCATCATGATGCTGTAAACAGAACCTGGATTCATCTGAAAAAATCACATTTTGCCATTCGTGCACCCAGGTCCGTCGTTGAGTACACCATCGCAGGCGCTCTTGTCTGTGATGCAGCGTCAAGAGTAATCGCAGCCATGGTCTCCGAGCTGATAGTCCATGCTGCTGCAAATGTCGTCGATCTGTTCGTGCAGATGGTTGTTTTCTTGCAAACGTCCCCATATTTTGACTCAGGGACCGAGACGTGGCTGCACGATCCGTTACAGCCATGCAGATAAGATGCCTGTCATCTCGAGTGCTAGTGTTACGAGGCCGTTGTGATCCAGCACGGCGTTCCGTATTACCCTCCTGAACCCACCGATTCCATATTCTGCTAACAGTCATTGGATCTCGACCAACGCGAGCACCAATGTCTCGATACGATAAACCGCAATCGCGATAGGCTACAATCCGAACTTATCAAAGTCGGAAACGTAATGGTACACATTTCTCCTCCTTACACGAGGCATCACAACAACGTTTCACCAGGCAACGCCGGTCAATGCTGTTTGTGTATGACAAATCGGTTGGAAACTTTCCTCATATCAGCACGTTGTAGGTGTCGCCACCGGCGCCAACCTTGTGCGAATGCTCTGAAAAGCAAATCATTTGCATATCACAGCATCTTCTTCCTGTCGGTCAAATTTCGCGTCTGTAGCACGTCATCTTCGTGGTTTTCAATTTTAATGGCCAGTAGTGTATATTATCGTACAGCACTAGTGGCTGGGAGACCACGTATATTCTTTTTATACCGCAGGCACCCACTGAGAAAAAAATTTTTTATTTACATTTATAACTATTAAGAATGTAAATTGTGTAGGAAATGTGTACTTGAAATTCACTTACACATATCGCGAAGCGGATAACTACTCTTTCTTCCTTCTCCTCTGAAGACTTTAAACTTCAGATACAGCGACACATAGGTGGTGCCTTAAAACACTCAAAAGGTGAGGTGTTCAATAAATGACTCTTCGAAATTCTCTAATTTTTCCTTTCTACATCTACATCTACATTTATACTCCGCAAGCCACCCAACGCTGTGTGGCGGAGGGCACTTTACGTGCCACTGTCATTACCATCCTTTTCTGTTCCAGTCGGGTATGGTTCGCGGGAAGAACGACTGTCTGAAAGCCTCCGTGCGCGCTCGAATCACTCTACTTTTACATTCGTGATCTCCTCGGGAGGTATAAGTAGGGGCAAGCAATATATTCGATACCTCATCCAGAAACGCACCCTCTCGAAACCTGGCGAGCAAGCTATACCGCGATGCAGAACGCCTCTCTTGCAGAGTCTGCCACTTGAGTTTGCTAAACATCTCCGTAACGCTATCACGGTTACCAAATAACCGTGTGACGAAACGCGCCGCTCTTCTTTGGATCTTCTCTATCTCCTCCGTCAACCCGATCTGGTACGGATCCCACAGTGATGTGTTTTGTAAGCCACCTCCTTTGTTGATGGACTACATTTTCTTAGGACTCTCCCAATGAATCTCAACCTGGTTCCTGCCTTACCAACAATTAATTTTATATGATCATTCCACCTCAAATCGTTCCGCACGCAGACTCCCAGATATTTTACGGAAGTAACTGCTACCAGTGTTTGTTCCGCTGTCATATAATCATACAATAAAGGATCCTTCTTTCTATGTATTCGCAATACATTACATTTGTCTATGTTAAGGGTCAGTTGCCACTCCCAGAACCAAGCGCCTATCCGCTGCAGATCTTCCTGCATTTCGCTACAATTTTCTAATGCTGCAACTTCTCTGTATACTACAGCATCATCCGCGAAAAGCCGCATGGAACTTCCGACACTATCTACTAGGTCATTTATATATATTGTGAAAAGCAATGGTACCATAACACTCCCCTGTGGCACGCCAGAAGTTACTTTAACGTCTGTAGACGTCTCTCCATTGATAACAACATGCTGTGTTCTGTTTGCTAAAAACTCTTCAATCTAGCCACACAGCTGGTCTGATATTCCGTAGGTTCTTACTTTGTTTATCAGGCGACAGTGAGGAACTGTATCGAACGCCTTCCGGAAGTCAAGGAAAATAGCATCTACCTGTGAGCCTGTTTCTAATATTTTCTGGGTCTCATGAACAAATAAAGCGAGTCGGGTCTCACACGATCGCTGTTTCCGGAATCCATGTTGATTCCTACAGAGTAGATTCTGGGTTTCCAAAAACGACATGATACGCGAGCAAAAAACATGTTATAAAATTCTACAACAGATCGACGTCAGAGAAATAGGTCTATAGTTTTGCGCATCTGCTCGACGACCCTTCTTGAAGACTGGGACTACCTGTGCTCTTTTCCAATCATTTGGAACCTTCCGTTCCTCTAGAGATTTGCGGTACACGGCTATTAGAAGGGGGGCAAGTTCTTTCGCGTACTCTGTGTAGAATCGAGTTGGTATCCCGTCAGGTCCAGTGGACTTTCCTCTGTTGAGTGATTCCAGTTGCTTTTCTATTCCTTGGACACTTATTTCAATGTCAGCCATTTTTTCGTTTGTGCGAGGGTTTAGAGAAGGAACTGCAGTGCGGTCTTCCTCTGTGAAACAGCTTTGGAAAAAGGTATTTAGTATTTCAGCTTTACGCGTGTCATCCTCTGTTTCAATGCCATCATCATCCCGGAGTGTCTGGATATGCTGTTTCAAGCCAATTACTGATTTAAAGTAAGACCTGAACTTCCTAGGATTTTCTGTCAAGTCGGTACATAGAATTTTACTTTCGAATTCACTGAACGCTTCACGCATAGCCCTCCTTTCACTAACTTTGACATCGTTTAGCTTCTGTTTGTCTGAGAGGTTTTGGCTGCGTTTACACTTGTAGTGAAGCTCTCTTTGCTTTCGCAGTAGTTTCCTAACTTTGTTGTTGAACCACGGTGGGTTTTTCCCGTCCCTCACAGTTTTACTCGGCACGTACCTGTCTAAAACGCATTTTACGATTGCCTTGAACTTTTTCCATAAACACTCAACATTGTCAGTGTCGGAACAGAAATTTTCGTTTTGATCTGTTAGGTAGTCTGAAACCTGCCTTCTATTACTCTTGCTAAACAGATAAACCTTCCTCCCTTTTTTTATATTCATATTATCTTCCATATTCAAGGATGCTGCAACGGCGTTATGATCACTGATTCCCTGTTCTGCACTTACAGAGTCGAAAAGTTCGGGCCTGTTTGTTATCAGTAGGTCCAAGATGTTATCTCCACGAGTCGGTTCTCTGTTTAATTGCTCGAGGTAATTTTCGGATAGTGCACTCAGTATAATGTCACTCGATGCTTTGTCCCTACCACCCGTCCTAAAAATCTGAGTGTCCCAGTCTCTATCTGGTAAATTGAAATCTCCACCTAAGACTATAACATGCTGAGAAAATTTATGTGAAATGTATTCCAAATTTTCTCTCAGTTGTTCTGCCACTAATGCTGCTGAGTCGGGAGGTCGGCAAAAGGAGCCAACTATTAACCTAGCTCGGTTGTTGAGTGTAACCTTCACCCATAATAATTCACAGGAACTATCCACTTCTACTTCACTACAGGATAAACTACTACTAACAGCGACAAACACGCCACCACCGGTTGCATGCAATCTATCCTTTCTAAACACCGTCTGTGCCTTCGTAAAAATTTCGGCAGAATTTATCTCTGGCTTCAGCCAGCTTTCTGTATCTATAACGATTTCAGCTTCGGTGCTTTCTATCAGCGCTTGAAGTTCCGGACTTTACCAATGCAGCTTCGACAGTTTACAATTACAATACCGATTGCTGCTTGGCCCCCGCATGTCCTGACTTTGCCCCGCACCCTTTGAGGCTGCTGCCCTTTCTGTACTTGCCCGAGGCCATCTAACCTATAAAAACGCCCGGTCCACGCCACACAACCCCTGCTACCCGTGTAGCTGCTTGCTACGAGTAGTGGACTCCTGACCTATCCAGCGGAACCCGAAACCCCACCACCCTATGGCGCAAGTCGAGGAATCTGCAGCCCACACGGTCGAAGAACCTTCTCAGCCTCTAATTCAGACCCTCCACTCGGCTCTGTATCAAAGGTCCGCAGTCAGTACTGTCCTTTAGCGGTTCATATACGACTGTTCACGGATACATGCACAGCTGCCGCCATGTTCTCTGGCAAGTGTAGTCGAACACCATACACACGGAGGAACAATGTCGGAATGAACGTGAGAGATGTTTGCGCCTACGCTATCCACAGCTGTAGCCGGTAAATGAACGTGGTTCAGAAACCGACGTCGAATTGTTTACCGTCGCCAAGGTTAACGATTTCTGAGGGAGCTTAATAGTCTCTTTTCGTAGCTACATTAATACGGAAGTATCGCTGTCAATTTCGCTTTTCGAAAGATAATTTTAGTAATTTCTACTGTTAGTGTCGTAGTTCACGAAGAGAGAGATTCAACGGCGTCTCAATCTTCAAAATTCCGTTACTAGTTTCAAAGTAATTATAATATTTAGAACTTAGCATTTGCCTGGTCTGAATGTGAAACCGATTGCGATGTTACGCGGAAGTTTTTGATTTCATATTCAAATAACAAAATTCGCTACATCGGCTAAGGAGGAAACAGAAGGTTGCACTGCCGTAACATCGATATCCAACGGGCTTCCTCTCTCATTGTGTCCTTCAAGTACAGGTAGACACTGTTTTATGCGGATTTATTACCAGCGTTTTAGCAAATACGCGATTTTAATGTCAAGTTCAGTGCTGCCATCTGCTAACAGTGCGCGGAAGCAGTAACGCTTTAGAGTCTAAAGTTTAGACGCTAAAGTTTAGAACACCTCAATGCACATCTTCTGTCATGTTTGTCGAGATGTGAATCGCCTGGTCAGTAGGGCACGGAACTTGCACTTCACAGAGTCTGTGTTTAAAACGTCAGGTAAAATAAAGTAAAGCGTGCCTGTCGAGGTGAAGTAGCGTGTACGAAGGTCGAAGTAATTAAAAACAACGAGAGAAGTTTTGGATCGCTATGAGGAAAGTGAGCATATTGTTCATATTGAGCTTGCTTTTGAGACTTAATGGGTCCACTGTTAGAACTATTCGTGACAATGCGGAAATAATTCGTAAGTGTGACTAGAATGGTCAAATCTCGCTCGGGGGTGATGGAAAGTGTGGAAAAAATGCACCAAAAATGCATCGTAACTAACAGCATATGCGTCTCTCCTGGGAGCCAAGAGCTTGTATGCAGATTTAACGAAAGAGGGCGATCCTACACCTTTCTTAGCGTGCTAGGCCGTGGTAGCAATATTGAAATCACAATTCAAAGCGACAGTGTTAAATATGTTTGTCGTTTCAGAAAGCATATTCGTTTAGAAAAGTCAGCTTGTAGAACGGGCAGAGATAATGGACTACCGCAGTGGTCGCGGATATTTTAATGTCAATAATGCTGTATACAAATTATCCAGTTAACAATTACTTCAAAACAAACAAAATGGTATTTGTAATAAGATAACATGAAAAGTGAGTCGCTTATTCGTGATTAGTAAGTTAGCTCCGTAAAACTTGGGTATGAACATGGGCATCCATAATATCCTTTTGTCTATGATAGTTGAAAATCTCTTCAATGTTAAAATATTCCACAAACAGCAAGTTTCAGTGCAGAATCGGTATGTAAAGTCAGAGGCCGGTTACAAAGTGTTTCTAATGATACCTTATTTAACCTGTACGATTAATATCAGCTGAGATAAAGGGATTTTGACTTGAGAACTTGTATAAATGATCACTTTTACATTAATATACGTTTCAGGAAGATAATGTTATTTTTCGTAGAAATGCTAGAGAACTCTGCTATTTTAAACTCCATATGTGAGTAAACGAAAACATAACACCATGATTTACATGTAAAATGACTCGATTTACGCGAACTTGGTATGCGCGAGATTTCCGCAGAATCTATCGTGCATAATGAGGTTTGCCTGTGTGTCGAGTCCTGTTTAGTTTGAAAAAAATTAATGCCTTTCAGATACCAAGTGAAAGTAGATATGCTACTTCTTTACAGAGACTGCGGAAGGAACGCGGAAAGGTCAGTTGGGTTGTGCGCAAAGAGGTATCCCGACAGACCAGTGGTCTGCTCAAGAGCAGCCAATACTGCTTAAGAGACAATACTGACACTTCTTGTCGACTGTTGTCTGTTTCATTCCGCTGCCACCCTCAGAGACCTCAAAGTTGTGAAACTGGGGAAGTAGTGTAGTGCCATTTGTGTGAGCTGACGATTAATTGATTAATAACAGTAAATGTACTAATTATAATGCCTTAAGCAATATGAGACACGGTTGCAAATGTTTACTAAATGTTTTGAATGTTATTTCTTTTGTAATGATTGCGTTTGTTACTGAGCGTGAAATACTACACTCTTAAGAAGTTCTTAACGTTAGTTGACTTTTTGGGTTCGGCTGTTCATTGCTAGATGCATATTATAAAATGTGGTTGAGAACCACGGGCGGCCCGCAGGATACAGTTTGACGACCACTGCGACAGACGGTGTCCAAGAAGAATGACACTTAAGAGAATGTGCAAACAAAATGTTATTGTAAGTGCACTGGAATACTACTCAGGGCGTAAGGAGCAAGCCTGCGACGAGCGAAGTGAACGAAACAGCTGTTGTGGCAGCTGTTGTTCATAGTCCACACGTTAGCTCCAGAGAAACTGCGAGCGCCTCTGGAATAAGTCAGCCCAGCGTTCTTTGTATTTTGGGGGCAAACAGCTTCCATCCGTATCACGTGTCGCTCCACCAGCAGATTAACCAGAAGGAGTGCAGAAGACACAATGTATTCTGTCGCTCGTTTCTGATGAGACCTTAGGACTACAAGTCCTTTCTTCGAAGGGCTCCCTTGACCCATGAAAATACTGAGTTGGTGCATAACTTCGTAGCATTTCTCCATAAGTTTAATAAACACGACAGATACACGTAACAGAGACTTTAGCCATCGGTAACATATTCTCCTTCGCTATTTACAACAGTCTGGGGTAACTTTTCGATCCCGCGACTTCACACTTCCTCGAAGGTTGTGCGACAGAGTGGAAAAGGTGACTCTCTGAGGGTGCACTGTCATTTAAATACGGTGGGTGCGGAGAGACTTCCCAACCCAACTCCTGCATAGTGTTTTTTCGTCAGTCCAGCAGAACGCGAGCGGGCGGTATAGCGGAGTAGTATCACTTCACGAAGTCTTCCTGGCTGCTGTTCTTGCACTACGTCTGCGAGACGTCTCAGTTGTTGACAATAAATGTCAGCAATGGTGGTTACACCTCAGAGAAGTAAATCGCATTACACCATACCGTCGCTGTTCAACCAGATGCACTATATTACCTGTTGTGGATGCGCGCAGGTCTTTCTTTGGGTTCAATCATTTCTTTCTTTTCCTTATGTCAGCATAAAGACACCATTTCTCGACACCTTTATCGATAGGATAGGAATGGTCAGTGTTGCTCATGAGCCAGTGGATGGCGAGGAAGCATACGAGAAAGCAGACTTTTGGGATTTTGGTTTAGAGCATGCGGGACCCGTAAACCCGCTTTTTGAACCTTCCTCACTGCATGAAAACGTCGCTCGATGGTTGAGTGTACACAGTTCATCACATTTGCCACTTCCCAATTACGCTGACGCGGGTCGTTGTGGACTGATGCGTTTACACTATCTCCATCAAACCCCGAATATCTTCCTGAACGTGGAGATTCACTAATGCCAAAAAGAGCCCCTGAAAACGACAAAACCATTGTCTCCAATGGCGTTATCCTCATATACGGCGCAAACTTCTCTGGCTGCGTACGCTGCTGTCACCCCTCAATTGACCTCAAACAGAAGAACATATCTGAAATGTGCCGATTTCTGAACTTGGCATTCAGTTTCCTAGCGTCTACAGTCCCACTCGGTATCCCCAAATGACAATATATTAACTCAAATAGCAGCAGTGAACTAAAAAATAAAATGTGACAATCGCTAAATAAACCCATAGCAACCGGATACCAAGACGCAATATACACTACTGGCCATTAAAATTGCTACACCACAAAGATGACGTGCTACAGGAAGAAGATGCTGTGATATGCAAACGATTAGCTTTTCAGAGCATTCACACAAGGTTGGCGCCGGTGGCGACACCTACAACGTGCTGACATGAGGAAAGTTTCCAACCGATTTCTCAAAAGCAAACAGCAGTTGATCGGCGTTGCCTGGTGAAATGTTGTTGTGATGCCTCGCGTAAGGAGGAGAAATGCGTACCATCACGTTTCCGTCTTTGATAAAGGTCGGATTGTAGCCTATCGCGATTGCGGTTTATCATATCGCGACATTGCTGCTCGCGTTGGTCGAGATCCAATGACTGTTATCAGAATATGGATTCGTTGGGTTCAAATGGCTCTGAGCACTATGGGACTCAACTGCTGAGGTCATTAGTCCCCTAGAACTTAGAACTAGTTAAACCTAACTAACCTAAGGACATCACAAACATCCATGCCCGAGGCAGGATTCGAACCTGCGACCGTAGCGGTCTTGCGGTTCCAGACTGCAGCGCCTTTAACCGCACGGCCACTTCGGCCGGCTGATTCGTTGGGTTCAGGAGGGTAATACGGAACGCCGTGCTGGATACCAACGGCCTCGTATCACTAGCACTCGAGATGACAGGCATCTGATCTGCATGGCTGTAACGGATCATGCAGCCACGTCTCGATCCCTGAGTCAACAGATGGAGACGTTTGCAAGACAACAACCATCTGCACGAACAGTTCGACGACGATTGCAGCAGCATGGACTATCAACTCGGAGACCATGGCTGCGGTTACCCTTGACGCTGCATCACAGACAGGAGCGCCTGCGATGGTGTACTCAACAACGAATCTTGGTGCACGAATAGCAAAACGTAATTTTTTCGGATGCATCTAGGTTCTGTTTACAGCATCATGATGGTCGCACCCGTGTTTTGCGAAATCGCGGTGAACGCACATTGGAAGCGTGTATTCGTCATCGCCATACTGGCGTATCACCCGGCGTGATGGTATGGGGTGCCATTGGTTACACGTCTCGGTCACCTCTTGTTCGCATTGACGGCACTTGGAACAGTCGACGTTACATTTCAGATGTGTTACGACCCGTGGCTCTACCCTTCATTCGGCCCCTGCGAAACCCTACATTTGAGCATGATAATGCACGACCGCATGTTGCAGGTCCTGTACGGGCCTTTCTGGATACAGAATATGTTCGACTGCTGCCCTGGCCAGCACATTCTCCAGATCTCTCACCAACTGAAAACGTCTGGTCAACGGTGGCCGAGCAACTTGCTCGTCAAAATACGCCAGTCACTACTCTTGATGAACTGTGGTATCGTGTTGAAGTTGCATGGGCAGTTGTACCTGTACACGCCATCCAAGCTCTGTTTGACTCAGTGCCCAGGCGTATCAAGGCCGTTATTACGGCCAGAGGTGGTTGGTCTGGGTACTGATTTCTCAGGATCTATGCACCCAAATTGCGTGAAAATGTAATCACATGTCAGCTCTAGTATAATATATTTGTCCAATGAATACCAGTTTATCATCTGCATTTCTTTTTGGTGTAGCAATTTTAATGGCCAGTAGTGTATATATATTAGAAATGTGCAGGATTGTTCCACTAAGAATCCAAAATTTCAGAGGCAGGTTGACCACCAGAGGCTGTGGAATGTCAAAGTATGGTGGGGGAATATTGGACACTGCATGTATCCGACGGAGAATGGAATCTGCTTCGTTGTACGATTGTTGGTAGTAAGAACACGTCAGAGGCACTCGGGGCTCCACGCTACAGCTTCGGCATTCGCCAGCGCGAGGCTCAGCAGCCGTTGCAAGCGCGTGAGGTGGCCCCACCCACCGACACGTGTTTACAGCTGCAGAACCTCAGCCCGCCTATTGCTTGCTAGTAGAGTTTTTTTTTTCTTTATTGAATTTCAATTCCCCCCGAAGGGGGCGGGCTGGCAGCAACTTACTACGCCGCTCTTCAGCCTACAGAATTTGTTTTAAAAAGATGAAGGTAATAAAAAATAACAGTTCGCGATAAAATCGGTGACTTAAAGGTAAAATGGCAAAAAATTCTGGAACTTAAAACATAAAACACAGGGTTGATGATGCTAAGAAAAGATACAAGAAGCAGAAAAATAACAGACAGACAGTTAAAACACACGGCGACAGTCAGGTTTCTGTTCGCAAGATATAAAATGCACACCCAGCGACAGCATGCTTTCTGTTCACAACACAGTGGAAAGACGCACAACACTGAACACTCACTGAAATACTGCACTAAAAAGTTGGCACAAATATGACATACCACAGCCGAGAGCAGGTGGGGGGGGGGGGGTAAACTGGACAGATGATGGAGAAATAAAGGGGGGGAAGGAGAGGAAAAGAGAAGGGTGGGAGGGGGGAAAGAAGCCAATGGAGAATGAGGACCCATAAGAGGGGTGGGGGTGCTGAGCAGACGTGCCAGGGAGGGGGGAAGGCAGAGGAGGGGAAAGCAAAAGGACTCTGGGGGGGTGGGGGGGAGAAGGGACAGAGGGGGAGGTTGGGCGGGGAGAAAACACAGGATGGAAGGGGGGAGGATGAGGGAGCCCAGGGAAAGGACGGAGGAAAGGAGGGGGGTGAGGATCAGAGTTGATAGGAGGGATAAATGGAGGGAGAGAGGGCATCATCCGGGAGGGTGTAGAGATGGAGGGTAGGGGGGACCCAACGGTGAAGACAGGGCAGGGGGCGGGGATCGGAGAGGAGAGGAGCAACCGGGGGGTGAGGGGGTTCAAGAAGGCGGGAGGTGTAGAGGATGCGGATATGTTCGAGGAATAGGAGCAGATGGGGGAAAGGAATGAGATCATAGAGGATCCACGTGGGGGACGGGAGGCGTATACGGAAGGCGAGGCGGAGTGCATGACGCTCAAGGATCTGGAGGGACTTATAGAATTTGGGGGGGGGGCAGATATCCAGGCAGGACTGGCATAACAGAGGATGGGACGGATTAAGGATTTGTAGGTGTGGAGGATGGTAGAGGGGTGCAACCCCCACCTCCGGCCAGAGAGGAGTTTGAGGAGTCGGAGGCAGGGATCCAGGTGAGGTGACGGTCAATGGTGAGGCCAAGGTAGGTGAGGGTGGGGGTGAGGCGGACAGGACATGCGCAGACAGTAAGGGAGAAATCCAGGAGCCGGAAGGAGCGAGTGGTACGACCTACGATGATTGCCTGGGTCTTGGAAGGATTGAGTTTCAGGAGCCACTGGTTACACCATGCAGCAAAAAAGGTCAAGGTGATTCTGGAGAAGGCGTTGGGACCGTTGGAGGGTAGGAGCGAGGGCGAGGGCGAGGAATGCGGTGTCATCAGCATATTGTAAGAGGTGTACTGGCGGGGGGGAGGGGGGGGGGTTGGGGCATATCCGCCGTGTACAGGAGGTAGAGGAGAGGGGAGAGGACAGAGCCCTGGGGCACACCTGCAGAGGGGTAGAAGGTGTGGGAATTGGCATTATAGGTGGTAACATAGGAGGGGCGGTGGGAGAGGAAGGAGGCCACCAGACGGATGTAGTTGATAGGAAGGGCGTAGGTTTGGAGTTTAAACAGGAGACCGGGATGCCAGACACGGTCGTAGGCCTTTTCGAGGTCAAGTGAGACAAAAATGGCGGAGCGACGGGAGTTAAGCTGGAGGGAGAGGAGGTGAGTGAGGCGGAGGAGTTGGTCATCAGCAGAGAAGGAAAGTCGAAAGCCACATTGGGTGTTTGGGAGGAGGTGGTTTTGGTGGAGGTGGAGATGGAAGCGCCGGGAAAGGATGGATTCCAAGAGCTTGCTGAACACCGATGTGAGACAGATAGGACGATAGGAAGAGGCATCAGATGGAGGCTTGTTGGGTTTGGAGAACATCAGGATACGGGAGGTTTTCCACAGGTCGGAATAGAAGCCAGTGGCAAGGATGACATTGTAGAGGGTGGCAAGGATGGAAAGGAAGGAGGGAGGGCAGTGTTTGAGGTGGCGGTAGGTAATGCAGTCGTGGCCGGGAGCAGTGTTGCGTTTAGTGCGGAGTGTGAGGCTGATGACCTGTGTAGTGATGGGAGTGTTAAGTGCAGATGGTGGGGTGTGGCCCAAGTACTGGAAGCTAGGAGCAAGGGGAGGAACAGAGGTATTCGTACGGTCCATGACATCAGGGAAGAGGGAATAATCAAAGTGGGGATCATCTGGAATGGAAAAACCATCAGAGAGGTGGGAGGCAAAGTGGTTGGCCTTACTGAGGTTGTCAGGAAAGGGACGGTCATTAAGAAGGAGAGGGTACTAGGGGGTGGGGCGGTTCCCAGTAAGGCGGTGGAAAGCAGACCAATACTTGGAAGAGTTTATGGGGAGCGTGGTGTTGAGTTGTGTACATGTCTGGCGCCAGGCACGGCGTTTCTTCGCAACAAGCAGGTTGCGGATGTGTCGTTGTAATTGCCGGTGGCGGGTAAGTGTATCCCGGTCACGAGTGCGGAGAAAAGAGCGGTAGAGGCGGCGGGACTCTCGAAGGAGAAGGACGGCCTGTGGAGGCAGGGCGGGGCGGTGAGGGTGGATGGCTTTGGTGGGGATATGGGTGGCGACGGCGTCAGACAAGGTCTGGCGCAGGAAGGCAGCAGTGCGAGAGATGTCATCAGGAGAATGGAGGGTAAGGTCGTGGCCGTCAACCTGGGTGTGAATGGAGTCCCGGTAGGCATCCCAGTTGGCACAGGAGTAATCATGGACAAGTTTAGGAGGGACGTCAGGGCGAGGAGCGTTGCGGGGATGGCGACCATTAGAGATAGTGAGGAGAACAGGAGCATGGTCACTGCCAATGAGGTCAAGGACATCTGCGGTGATGCGCCCAAGGAGGTTTGGAGAGGCAAGGACCACATCAGGAGTGGTGTTGGATTCGGTTCGGGTGTGCTGAGGCAGGGGAACCAGGTCTCCCTGGAGAGTGGTGAGAAACTGATGCCACCGCTGGAGGTCGGCAGGATCACGGCTGTGGATATTGAGGTCGGCGGCAATCACATAGGTGGAGAAGGTGCGGTCAATGTGGGCCAGGAAATCGTACGGGATGGGGGTGCGAGGGCGGACATAAAGGGTGGGGAAGAAGAGGCTGAGGGTGAGATGCTCGGCAGGATTGTTAAGGAGAGGTTGGGGCCGGACAGGGAGGTGCTTGAGGTGGCCTATAGCAACTCTGCCACGCGCCAGAGGGTACGGGTTATCGGTGCGGTGTAGGGTGTAAGGAGCCGTGGAGACGGAGATACGGGGTTGAAGGAAGGTTTCATTTAGGACGAAGGCATCCACGCGGTGCTGACGGAGGGTGTGGAGGAAGAGGAGTTTGTGGGTGGGCAGGGAGCGAATGTTGTGGTACAGGATACGGTAGGGTTGTTGTACCATGGGAGGGGAGAGTTAGACGAGGGTGGTGAGGGGGGTGAAGGTGAAGTGGGCCTGGTTGTGGGAGTATGTGGCATAGGTGGTAAGATGGAAGATGGAACGGGCAGCGAGGGCGATTTGGGAAAGAGTGTGTGAGCGCTGGAAGGGGGCTAGTAGAGGTCTGCATCTGACATTTATGCTGGTTCGGATTGCTCGGCGCATGTAGTTCCACGGAACTCCGGCAGATGTCGATAGAGCCACTTTGGACCGGGGAGGCAGCTGCACTCGACTTCCTTGACGCTCGTTCTAGCATCACACGCTCCAATTGCCCCGCCGTTAGCTATAGTTAAACGAGCGCCACACAGTCGCTCGCTCTAGGATCATGGCGCGTGATCTTGTATCGCTGAAACAAGCGGTTTTCGATTACATCGGATTTTTCAACGCCAATTTAACCTGAGTGTTAAAACCTCTCAAAATAACCCGTTAGTGGATAACCGATTGCCGGTTTTCATTCTTCTTATTCTCTCTAAAATACGTAGAAATTGAAAAAAATTTTGATTTCGTCAGTTTCAACCTACATAGAACCAAAATATTAAATTAAGTAGGTAAAGCCGGCCGTTGTGACCGAGCGGTTCAGGCGCTTCAGTCCGGAACCGCGCCGCTGCTGCGGTCGCAGATTCGAATCCTGCCTCGGGCATGGATGTGTGTGATGTCCTTAGGTCAGTTAGGTTTAAATAGTTCTAAGTCTAGGGGGCTGATGACCTCAGATGTTAAGTTCCATAGCGATCAGAGCCATTTGGACCAGATTTTAAGTAGGCAAATAAAAGAAAACGGTCCGTCCAACGTTCGCTGCTTTTCTCGAAAAGTGATACGTCGTTGCATACTACTAAATCATCAGTATTATCCTATTTATGCTAACTTTTCAGAGCTCTGCTCAAAAATCGTGTTGTAATCGAGAATCATACTACTTTATGAGCATTACGAATATTCAGTGCTAAAAGGTGAAAACTGAGGTTGAGGTACTCTATTTTTCATGTTAATTTGACCGTTTCCGAAAGCTACAACCAGATAAAGGTCTACTATTTAGATATAGACAACAGACGAGCTAATTTATATTTTTATTGTAAACTATGAACGAATTGTAAAGTCTTTTTTCCTTATATGATGTCGCAAGGTTGTTGCTTCTACCCATTCTTAATATTTTAAAGCAAATGGGGCACTGTACTCCATTGATGCTACACTTCATAAAATACTTCCAGACTAGCAATGTTGCCATTCTGAAATTCAACTAATATCCGACGACAACAGCGAGAAACTAGCATGTAGACCAGACGGAGCGTATCTCGCACACTACGTTTACACTCGTAGTTCCAAAAGGCCACACCAGGTAACAGGTACGTTATCATCTCAGCGGTGCTGTATCACTGCTTCTAGCCCCTTTCTGTCGGCTTTGTTACATTGAAGTAGCACGGAACCCTTTTCCCATTTTCTTCACTGAACCGTCAAAGAAAATGGTATAGACATGCCTATTCAAATACAGAAATATGTAAACAGGCAGAATACAGCGCTGCGGTCGGCAACGCCTATATAAGACAACAAGAGTCTGGTGTAGTTGGTAGATCGGTTACTGCTGCTATAATTGCAGGTTATCAAGATTGAAGTGACTTTGAACATACTGTTATGGTCGGTGCACGAGCGATGGGAGAGCATCAGATAGAGATGAAGTGGGGGTTTTCCCCTAAGACCATTTCACGAGTGTACTGCGAATATCAGGAATACGGTAAAACATCAAATCTCGGACATCGCTGCGGCCGGAAAAAGATCCTGCAAGAACGGGACCAACGACGACTCAAGACAATCGTTCAACGTGACAGTAGTGCAACCTTACCGTACATTGGTACAGATTTCAATGCAGGACTATCAACAAGTGTCAGCGTGCGAGCCATTCAACGAATTATCATCGATATGGGCTTTCGGAGTCGAAGGCCAACTCGTGTACTTTTGATGGCTGCACGACAAGAAGCTACACGCCTCGCCTGGGCCCGTCAACACCGAAATTGGACAGTTGATGACGGGAAATATGTTGCCTGCTCGGACGAATCTCGTTTCAAATTGTATCGAGCAGATGGAAGTGTGCGGGTATGGAGACAATCTCATGATCCATGGACCCTCCATGTCAGCAGGAAACTGTTCGAGCTGGTGCAGCCTCTGTAATGGTGTGGGGCGTGTGCATTTGGAGTGATGTAGGACCCCTGATCCGTCTAGATACGACTCTGACAGGCGACACGTACGTAAGCGTCCTGTCTGATCACCAGCATCCATTCATGTCCATTGTGCATTCCGACGGACTTGGGCAATTCCGCCAGGACAATGCGACACCTCACACGTCCAGAATTGCTACACAATGGCTCCAGGCACACTTTTCTGAGTTTAAACGCTTCCGCTGGCCTCCAGACTCCCCAGACATGAACATTTTTGAGCATATCTGGGATGCCTTGCAACGTGCTATTCAGAAGAGAACTCCACCCCCTCGTGCTCTTACGGATTTATGGACAACCCTGCAGGATTCATGGTGTCAGTTCGCTCTATCCACTACTTCAGAAACTAGTCGAGTCCATGCCACGTAGTATTGCCGCACTTCTGCGGGCTCGCGGGGGTCCTACACAATATTAGGCAGGTGTACCAGTTTCTTTGGCTTTTCAGTGTATAGTAACGCAGTATTTCAAAGCAATGTACATTTTACGAACAAAAATCACTCGTTTTTTAAAAAGGTTTATGTAAGAAAAAAATTGTACCACTGCTGCTATGGCTCACTGCTGTTTAAGTTTCTTACCCGGTTATTAGTGAAAAACCCTGCTGAGACCAAACAAATACCGAAAACTATCGGTTATTTGGAACTAAAATACTGGTATCTGTTTTAACCTGTCGATTTTTCCCAACCCTAACTTATCGGAAAATGTAACAAATCTATTACTGCCCACTTTGTTTACGAAGATTAGGAGTGCGAAAAATGATATTGATGACAACTCTTTTTTCTGAGAAGAAAAAAATCTGTTGAATTTATTAATAACTACATTTTGGAAATATTTTTCAAATTCTTCATAAGATTTCATTTGTCACTGACGCAGGCAGTAATATATGCAAGACACTGTATCCTTTCACTATTATGCGTGCAATACACATGTTTTGAGCACAGTCGTGAAACACATTTTCGATGACGATTATTTGATAAATGAAGTTTCAGTGGTTTAAGTCACGACTTACTCTGTCAAAGGTATTGTTAGTTTTATGAAGAAACAATGTGACGTTAATTCGATACAGACATGTATTGAAGCAAGAAACGGAATACTGGTGGAAAAATTCGTTTAGAATCTACAGCCTGTAGTAAGGCAGTACCATAAAGTCATGGAAATGCTTCGAAAGAGACGCGTCTCTGAAACACTTGCTCGTCACAACAACAAATCTGCAAAAGATTTCGTTACGTATCTAGAGCCACTCAGTGATGCAATGCAGTACGGGAAGGCGAGACGTTTCCAACAATTCAGTTTGTTGCGCTAAAAGAGCGCTATCTCTGCCTCATAGCGAATATCGAAATTAAGACGTTGCACTAAATAGTAATATTTATGTGGTCGCCTTTCCGATTACTGAAAACGTCTACGGCTGGTAGACGTGAGGCGTTAAACATTGTGCGTCAAATATATAATGAAATTTCATTTCCTGATAAGCTATAACAAAATTATAATGTGGCAGTAATATCTTACTCTATTTGTGTGATACCTGTAAATATCTATTTAGGCCGTTGACCGAATATCAGCCGCGCTTACCAGCCAAAAAATGAAGTCTCTCTTTCCGGAGTGACTAGGCTGGGCCATACCACCCTCAATTTACCAATAATGCTAACTTTTATTCAAGCCGAATGGATAGTGGTGACGACGATGATTGACTTGAGAGGTGAAAGCATAACAGTAGTCTCTTTCCTAAACCGTCTAATTTAGCGAGAAGAAAGATTTGTGTTCCAGTCTCAGATGTGACTAGCGAAAGAAATGTTACCTCAGACGGATGAAACAGACTTGATCCGGAACGAGTCAATTCGTTGTAATTACGGTAACAGGGAACAATTTGGAGACAATTTTGTTCCTGCTAGAAATCCGATTTCTTAGGTGGTCAAGTTCTAAGACGAAAAAAGAAGGACGCACCACGAAATGGTTATCTGAATGGGACGGAAATCAGTAGATGTGACGTACATGTACATCAAACAAATTATTACAATTTCAGAAAAATTGGATGCTTTATTCAAGAGAAAAAGCTTCACAACTTGAATAATTCAATAACTCGTTGGTCCACCTCTTGCCCTTACATAAGCGGTTATTCATCTTGGCACTGATTGAAAGAGTGGTTGGATTTCCTTCTGAGGGATATCGCGCCAAACTCCGTCCAACTGGCGCTGAGCTGATTGGAGGACCTTGCCCACAATGTTCCAAACGTTCTCAATTGAGGAGAGATCCAGCGAACTAGCTGGTCAACGTATTGTTGGGCAAACAGGAAGACAAGCAGTAGAAATTCTCGCAGTGTGCGGGCGGGCATTATCTTGCGGAAATGTAAGCCCAGGATTGCTTGCCACGAAAGGCAACAAAACGCGGCGTAGAATATCGTCGACTTACCGCTGTGCCGTAAGGGTACCGCAGGTGTCTACAACGGAGCCCTGCTATGAAATGAAGTGGCACCTGGTTGCCGAGCCGTATGGCGGGCGGCAATCAGATTGGTATCCCACGACTGTCTTTGGCGTTCCAGACATGTCGTCGCTGGTCATCGAGGATCAGTTCGAAGTAGGACTCATCACTGAAGACAATTCCGCTGCAGTCAATAAGATTCCAGCTTTTTGGCGCACAGAGGTCAATGGTGCTCGGCGAAAGAGGCGCCATAAGCTCAGCCCCCCTTTCTGTGAGCTGCCCATAAATGACCCTGTGGTCACTGAAGCACCAGTTGCACGTCGGATAGATGATAATGATGAATCCGGGATTGTGACTGCGTCTGTGACGATTGCTCGGTCCTCACTTTCTGTCGTCTCTCTGGGTCGGTCGTTTTCGTCTTGACGTTGCGCCCGGCCTTGGTTGACTCATTCCTACCATCATCATCAAACAGTGACATCGCTCCCATCCAAAGTCGAGTGATTTGCCGATCACTCCAACCGGCTTCTTTGAGCCCAACTACACATCCTCTCCCAAATGGTGACATCTGCCTGACCGGAGTGGCCGAGCGGTTCTAGGCGCTTCAGTCTGGAACCGCGCGACCGCTACGGTCGCAAGTTCGAATCCTGCCTCGGGCATGGATGTGTGTGATGTCCTTAGGTTAGTTAGGTTTAAGTAGTTCTAAGTTCTAGGGGACTGATGACCTCAGATGTTAAGTCCCATAGTGCTCAGAGCCATTTGAACCATTTGGTGACATCTGCGTGTAATATTCACGCGCCTGTCTGTGAGGCGTAGTTACTTTCCAACTGAGTAAACGGAATTAATTTCGCAAAGACTTTGTGCCCTGGTATCGATTTGTCTCACGTTTACTGTCCTTGCCAGCTGCACTGTGACATTTCACAGCAGCTTAAAGTTTTCAGTTTTGCATTTTCCATCGATTTCTATATGTATATCGATTTGTGACCAGTTTACATAACTACTTTATAGAGCATCGGTCCCTCGTAATCGGATAAAGTAAGCTGTTTTGTCGTATGATGTCGCGATTAGACACAGCCGTCCAGTGTACGTCTATAGCGTAACTAAAATGATCTGAGTGTAGTTCCATCAGGTGGTGGGACTATGTCAGGAGCAAACATCAGCCTACAGAGACGGAAAGTGCCGCTAAAATGATCGCAACCGCAGCGTGGCGTGCGCTGCCCTCCCCATGGCCCCTAGTTCGACCACAGCCTGCCCGCTTCGAACTCTTACGCGAAAAAATTAGTAAGGAAACGTGAGAGTAAGGTTTTTTCTGAGTTCGAACAGCTGGCCTTACTCAGTCAAGCGGAAGTGCCGCCAGCCACCAGCCGCGAAGCGAAGGCATTTTAACTCCATTAGTGGGTCAAGAAGGCAACCACCTCGACTCTTTTAAGAGAGTCTGCGAGCAATCCAGCAGAAAGTGATTAGAACAGTGCAGTCTGAACCTCCTTCGTTAGTCCCTAACATTACGTGAGAGACACCAGGGAGGACGCAACGCGGGAGTTTGACGAAGCAATAAAGATCCTGTCACAAATTCGATAAGCAAATGCAGCGGAACTGAAGACCACTGACGACTCGAGAAGAGCAGAATCAATTCTGTTATTACGAATGCCGTCATAGACCAGAGCCTCTCCTTGGCGTCATAAATACTCTGACCCCACTAGATTCTGTCAGTCGATCAGTAGGATCGATGGCGTTCATGTCGTTTGCATTCGATTCTCTGCTAATGTAATGGTAACACCTCGTGTGTGGGATTATTCTAGTACTGATCTTGCAGTTGCTGCCCTACAAAACGATGAGCGATCCGAAGCCATGGCTGACGCAGTCTAGCATACAGTACTGACATCTGTACGCTGACGGGTAGTCCGAAGGTCTTCCAACACGATCCCGGTCCAGAGCAAAAGATGTCCCAAACTCCAGCGTCGCACAGGTCTGAAGGCCTACTTTACCGGTGGCCCAGGTTCAGCATCCAGCACAACTACACCGCATGTGCCATCGCGGTCCACCTGGGGGTACAACGAGGGCGGTGATCTTGGAGGGATCGAGTACCCCCCACAACAGCGTGTGATTCAAAACACACACGCCTTGGTCACAGCCACCTCCAGGTAAAGCACCCGACGGGGCATTCCTTTCTTCCTTTGCGGGCGGCAAAACTACCGCATCAGGGAGTCAATTGACTTCCATTCCAAGCTGATGCATCATTCTCGACAGCTGTGAGTCTGCTATTGGTTTCAGCGGATACTTCTCCGGTTTATGTAGCAGTCAGTCGACGCAGAAGAAGCAGCAACGATTTGTATCGTCAGTGATATATGAACTAATTCTGAATATTGTTTAATTGCGTCTAACGATGCCGCACAGGCCCTCGGTCTGCATCCTGACAATCAGTAGCGGTTTTCAGCTCGGCAGGGGGCGACCCCTACAGAGCATTCGTACTCAAGCAGACCCTGCCGGAGCACGGTGGACTCGAGTGGGTATTAATGAACATAGCATCCTATTTCCAGACCTCTACTGGCCAGTCCGTCTCTAGTCTCTGAAGCCTTTAGTTACGTACCACTGAATAGTGGTGTTTTGATCATGCCTGATTAACATTTGAGTTTGGATTGCTCCCTGGGTTGTCGTATTCACTTAAGATTTTGCTACGTTCTGGATTTGTTTGGTTATTCGTTCAGTTCGTGATCTCCGCTGTCAAATGGTTCAAATGCCTCTAAGCACTATGGGACTTAACATCTGAGATCATCAGTCCCCTACACTGAGAACTACTTAAACCTAACTAACTTAAGGACATCACACACATCCATTCCCGCGGCAGGATTCGAAACTGCGACCGTAGCAGCAGCGCGGTGCCGGACTGCTCTCCGCTGTCATTTACCTCCGGAACCACCTCTTTCTTTTCGCCAGTCACAACTTTACCACCAGCACGAGTTATCATAAACTGTGTTCTGTCTGCATAGAGTACTATAGAAGAACTTGATTAGCCCATATTTCATTGAAGAGAACTTAACGGGTAAAAAAATATTCACAAGTTGTTATCGAAGTGCTACCGGCTCTCCTAGACGAAATGCGAAGAGTATGTGGTACCAGCAAGATCGGTGTTTAACTCACTACTTGCTTGTGACTAAGAAAGCACTCATTCACATCTTTCCTGATCGCTGGGCAGTAGTCCACTTGATTAGACATCACTGTGCTTTTTTCTCTGAGCTATGATTAATGATATATTAAACATTTAACATTAAGCTTGTAAGCGAGAACAAGGATAGAACAGGTTCGAAATCATGTTTAAAGTTTCTCGGAAGTCGCTAAGTGCACTCATTATAAAACACTGGATGAGTATAGTCTGGGTAATTTGCGCTCCTTTTTAAGCAAGAGCTAGTTTTCCACGCGTCTCAGTGTTTGTGACGTCATATCTCCTGAACTATACGTCGTACAATGATATAATTTTGCAGGTACAATCAGTGGTAAATGTGGATAATATCTGTAAAATATGATGCGAACGTAGTTATTAATAAAGAAGTAGTGAATTAAAACGTCATGCCAGATGCTAAAGTTTGACTGTGTGAATAGCGATAATGTAGTAAGTGATAAATACTTTTGTTTTCATCATTTTGTCGGGAATGGCGGCAAGAGAAGCTTTCATCAGGGCTTGAAATACTGTGTTAAATTTGTTATAAATTGCCAAGTGCTTTCAGTCTCAAATTAGGGCTATTGATACTTTTAAAAATATCGGGAATCATTTGTATCGATTTTAGAAATATAATTATCCGACGTTAACATAACGAAAATGTTTCGATATATCGATGTATCGACAGTGAAAGTTTCGACGTACTGGCTGATAAAAATATCGGCTGCACATTGTAAATATATTGCCGGTTTTAGATCTGTATATTTAAATTTTGGATTAATATTAGATATTCTGTACACCAACAATCTACCTGCCCGTTTATCTTCCTTAGAGCAAGAATTGAAAGGAAAACGATGAACGTCCACATTTGGCAACAACCACTTTGCTGACAGTGGCAACTGCAAGTGAGTGGCGCAATAAAAAGCGTCCGACGGCTCCGTCGTTCGGTTTCGCCACGTATCGGATTTGTCTGGAACGCTTCATGCCGACTTTCCTGTTTTTCTTTCATTTGTGCAAACGCCAGCGACATAGCAGTTTTAGTGTCAAAACTGCGTGGTGACGTTAAACGTTCCAATTTCTGTTGGTAGCGCCGATCGCCGATTACGTCAGCATATCCCCTCACACGTCTCCACCCACCGCAAAAAACAATCGTGTCCCTTAAATTATAGTCATCTTTTCAGCAAATGCTTTTGAGGAATGCCGATGTGAAGAAACAGCACGCTAGATGCGCCAAAAATTGTTTTTTTAACGCAAATGGTGCGCTATTTCTCCACATCAGTAATTTTGTTATTGCATTCACACCGGCATCACCCCAATGTAATCGGAATTTTTCTTTCTGCCTTCTATACCCCACCTACACTTGCTTCACATTGCGAAAAAGAAAGACTGGACGTGATGGGAGCTCAAAAAGTAGTATGGCTCCTTCACACAATGAAAGTAAAATTATGTTGTACTACAATTTCACATATTTTCCGAAAATTTCGAAAATAATGTAACGTAAAATAAAAATATTGCCACTCGATGTTCCAATTTCGATACCGATGTACAGGTAAAAATATGTCACCGATGTATATCGACACTTTTTGAGAAAACAGCGATGTATCGATATTTTATGAACAGCCCTATCTCAAATACTGGATGAATATAGTCTGAGCAATATGCGCGCTGTGAGATACGAGGTGTGGCTAGAAAAAAACCGGACTAGTACTGGTGAAACAATAAAACGAATGCAATAAGGCTGAAAGTCGCGTGGCCTGTCACGTGACTCTCGCTCCGCCTACTGCTCGAGTTTCATCTGCCTCCTGCACTCAGTCTGCCCGGACCGCTACGGTCGCAGGTTCGAATCCTGCCTCGGGCATGGATGTTTGTGATGTCCTTAGGTTAGTTAGGTTTAACTAGTTCTAAGTTCTAGGGGACTAATGACCTCAACAGTTGAGTCCCATAGTGCTCAGAGCCATTTTTCAGTCTGCCCGTGGCGTCTGTTTTAAGTAGTTGACGTTTTGTCTGTGCGTCGGAAAATGTTGAGTGTACAGAAAGAACAGCGTGTTAACATCAAATTTTGTTTCAAACTAGGAAAATCTGCAAGTGAAACGTTTGTAATGTTACAACAAATGTACGGCGATGATTGTTTATCGCGAACACAAGTGTTTCAGTGGTTTAAACGATTTAAAGATGGCCGCGAAGACACCAGTGATGACACTCGCACAGGCAGACCATTGTCAGCAAAAACTGATGCAAACATTGAAAAAATCGGTAAACTTGTTCTTTAACTTCCATCGTGAAGAACAAGCGTACAACCTCTATTCAAATACAGACGAGAAAATCTAAATCGGTTGCTATCACATACCAGTGGGACGCAGTAAACGCTGTGCAGAAGTAAACCTGTTTGTGCCATGGTGTGCACGACTTAGGAGACTGTGTGATTTCGTGAGTGTTCTTATGTTCTTTACGCTTAGTTACTTTCGTGTACTTTGTGATTTGCAAGTGACAGTTTTTCGAGTGCGTGCAAGCAATGTCATGTTGCGCTGTTGTTAGCTGTAATTCTCACAATTTGCAACAGTTAAGAGGCTGCTTCATGCTTTCCCTCTGATGCAACTCTGCCAAAGATTTGGTTCTCGAAATGCTGCATGGAGGACGCTGTGGGTGTTGCAAATACGCTCTCGTCATTTCTTTCTAATTATGTTAGAGCCATGCATTTCGGACTGCTATATTTACCACAGAAACAAGTGTTTAAGAGCAGTCGCGGCTGGTGATCGTGTGCTAATGTGCTAAAGCACGCTGTAAATACCGCACACAAACCATACTATTTCTCTCGTAACATGATCTGGAAATCACACATAAATTACGCCATTTCTATTCGAATGTGAGCTGTTATGCAAATAAAAGGAACGGAAGCATGTTTGTAGTACTCTCTCTGCGACAAATAGAAACGGTACCTAGTGGTTACTCCCTCTACGCCAGAGCAAAAACATAGGTCGCACTGCACTTCAAAGATCATGTTCAGTGGGATTACTGGCCCACGATATACTTAGAGAAGAGTTGAATCGTCCAGGGAGTGTCAGCAGTGCCTGTTGTTGTTGTTGTTGTTGTTGTGGTCTTCAGTCCTGAGACTGGTTTGATGCAGCTCTCCATGCTATTCTATGCTGTGCAAGCTTCTTCATCTCCCAGTACCTACTGCAACCTACATCCTTCTGAATCTGCTTAGTGTATTCATCTCTTGGTCTCCCTCTACGATTTTTGCCCTTCACGCTGCCCTCCAATACTAAATTGGTGATCCTTTGACGCCTCAGAACATGGCCTACCAACCGACCCCTTCTTCTAGTCAAGTTGTGCCACAAACTCCTCTTCTCCCCAATTCTATTCAATACCTCCTCATTAGTTACGTGATCTACCCATCAAACCTTCAGCATTCTTCTGTAGCACCACAATTCGAAAGCGTCTATTCCCTTCTTGTCTAAACTGTTTATCGTCCATGTTTCACTTCCATACACGGCTACACTCCATACAAATACTTTGAGAAAAGACTTCCTGACACTTAAATCCATACCCGATGTTATCAAAATTCTCTTCTTTACAAACGCTTTCCGTGCTATTGCCAATCTACATTTTATATCCTCTCTACTGCGACCATCATCAGTTACTTTGCTCCCCAAATAGCAAAACTCATCTACTTTAAGTGTCTCATTTAATAAACTTATTCCCTCAGCATCACCTGATTTAATTCGACTACATTCCATTATCCTTGTATTGCTTTTCTTGACGTTCATCTTATATCCTGTTTTCAAGACACTGTCCATTCCCTTCAACTGCTTTTCCAGGTCCTTTGCTGTCTCTGACAGAATTATAATGTCGTCGGCAAATCTCAAAGCTTTTATTTCTTCTCCATGGATTTTAATTCCTACCCCAAATTTCTCTTTTGTTTCCTTTACTGCTTGCTCAATATACAGATTGAATAACATCGGGGAGAGGCTACAACCCTGTCTCACTCCCTTCTCAACCACTGCTTCCCCTTTCGTCCCCCTCCACTCTTGTAACTGCCATCTTCTTTATGTACAAATTGTAAATAGCCTTTCGCTCCCTGTATTTGATCCCTGCCACCTTTAGAATTTGAAAGAGAGTATTACAGTCAACATTGGCAAAAGCTTTCTCCAAGTCTACAAATGCTAGAAACGTAGGTTTGCCTTTCTTTAATCTATGTTCTAAGATAAGTCGTAGTGTCAGTATTACCTCCAAATTGATCTTCCCTGAGGTCGGCTTCTACCACATTTTCCATTCGTCTGTAGAGAATTCGTGTGAGTATTTTGCAGCTGTGACTTATTAAACTGATAGTTCGGTAATTTTCACACCTGTCAACACTTGCTTTCTTTGGGATTGGAATTATTATATTCTTCTTGAAGTCTGAGGGATTCCGCCTGTCTCATACATCTTGCTCACCAGATGGTAGATTTTTGCAGGGCTGGCTCTCCCAAGGTTAACAGTAGATCTGATGGAATGTTGTCTACTCCCGAGGCCTTGTTTCGACTTAGGTCTTTCAGTGATCTGTGAAATTCTTCACGCAGTATCGTATATTCCATCTCATCTTCATATGTGTTCTCTTCCATTTCAATACTATTGCCCTCAAGTACATCGCCCTTGTATAGACCCTCTATATACTCCTTCCACCTTTCTGCCTTCCCTTCTTTGCTTAGAATTGGTTTTCCATTTGTGCTCTTCATATTCTTACAAGTGTTTCTCTCTTCTCCAAAGGTCTCTTTATTTTTCGTGTAGGCAATATCTCCTTATCCCTAGTGATATATGCCTCTACATCCCTACATTTGTCCTGTAGCCATCCCTGCTTAGCCATTTTGCACTTCCTGTCGATCTCATTTTTGAGACGTTTGTTTTTCTTATTGCCTGCTTCATTTACTGCATTTTTATATTTTCTCCTTTCGTAAGTTAAATTCAATATATCTTCTGTTACCCAAGGATTTCTACTAGCTCTGATCTTTTTACCTACTTGATCCTCTGCAGCCTTCACTATTTCATCTCTCAAAGTTACCCATTCTTCTTCTACTGTATTTCCTTCCCCCGTTCTTGTCAATCGTTCCCTAATGCTTTCTCTGAAACACTCAACAACCCCTGGTTCTTAAGATTAACCAGGTCCCATCTCGATAAATTCCGACCGTTTTGCAGTTTCTTCAGTTTTAGTGTCTAAGTTTGTAAAAAACGACGTCCTGATGCTCATCACAATGCGAACTGTCGTTGTCGACCTCATGGAAAGGGGTGGTTTCATTGACGCCGTTTATGCCATCCCGTAAGGCATTTTGGTGTCGATCATGAGCGGCAGTATGTCTGAAATGGTTTTCTCGGCTACCTACAAAAAACTGCGGGATTTCTACGGTGGATGTCGCTGTCCTGACCCCATAGCAGAGGTGTCAAAGAAAGAGGTGAAATGTGGGAAAGAGGGGATTTGACTACCTTCCCATTATGTGACACGTCCAAGGTGGCACTGGTGAAATATTGTGCCCATTTTTAAACGGTTCAAATGACTCTGAGCACTATGGGACTTAACATCTGAGGTCATCAGTCCCCTAGACATAGAACTACTTAAACCTAACTAACCTAAGGACATCACACACATCCATGCCCGAGGCAAGATTCTAACCTACGACCGTAGCAGCCACGTGGTTCCAGACTGAAGCGCCTAGAACCGCTCGACCATAGCGGTCGGCCAATTTTTAACTCATGAACCCACCACATGCCTCACATAAACTGCTGTTCGAAAAGTCGTCGAGTCCGAGGATGATGTCTCAGGATGCGATGCTTTTGCGTAGTTACAGAGGAAGGTTGTAGCCACCTTTGAGCCACGTTCCAAACTTCTATTTCGCAATTGGAGATAATTATGGCATTTAGAAGGTGATTTTTAATTGTGTTACGCAATGTAGATATAAATCAAAAATTTCTACTGCCATGTAATAATTGGTTCCATTATGTAATACGAGGTTCTTCCCAAAATTTCTGTGCACTGTAAGATGGAATTAAAGAAAATAATTTATTTTACAAAATACCTTTACAGACGTTCATTGTAATTGCTTATACAGCATCCCAATGTTTTGGAAATTTCTGTATTCCGGTTAGAGCTCCTTCATTACTGAGCTGCCTGTTTACTCGAGTCACTTCACTGGAAGGTTCATCAATTGCACCAAAACGTTTTCCACAGAGTTGCTCCTTCAGTTCAGGAAAATTAAAGTCTGGTGAGCTGATGACTGTATGGTTGGTGGGGAAGTAATTCCCATCCATATTTGCCAAGTGTTTCTCTCATTCGTAGGGCAATATGCGGTCTTGCATTATCGTGCAAAATGAGGAGACCAGCTGCAAACATTTCAGGTCTTCTTCGACGAATTTTCGTTCGTAAAACATTTTGCAGAAATAGCTTGTAGTACGCACCTGTTACAGACGTCCCCTAGGGGCCACTATGTTTGTAGCTATGACACCTTCATGCCATACACGAAGATTGTCATCAGCTTTACCTTCGATTGTTGGCGAAGGAATTTAAGCGGGCTTGGTGAGTTGGAAATTTTCCGTTGTGATGGCTGAGACTTCATTTCTGGCTCAAAATCTGGTATCCAGGTTTCATCAAGTGCAACAGTCATTTTCAGAAACTTCTGTCCTTCTGGGCGCTGTCGTTGACGCAATTTTTCTGCGGTTCTTTTCCGACCTGCTTTCTGCTCTTCACTCAGACCACGGGTAACCCCATCTGGCAGCAACTTTTCTCATCTTTAACTTTTCAGTTAAGTTTCTGTAAACTGAAGCGACTGTCATTTTGCCCTCATATGCCATTTCCTTAGATGTTTTTCGTCGATCCTGTACGAAAATATGTTTGACAATAATCTCAATGGTGTAGTTTGTTGCAGTTGATGGCTTTCCACTTCTCGCGTTGTCCTCAGTGCTTGCCCGACTTCCACGGGAACGAGCAGGCCACGGTGATGCTGTACTACGATCCACTACACTGTTCCCACACCATCCTCTCAAAGAGTTGTAAATTTCCGGTGGGTTCTTTCCACTTAAAGACTTGATTTCTATGCAGGGACGCTGGTCACTACGTTTAATCCGACCTGACTCAGTTTCAGCTTCCATTTTGAAACTGAATTATTCACGACAAAACCGTGCGAACCAATAAGCACATATACAGGGTGTTTCAAAAATTACCGGTATATTTGAAACGGCAATAAAAACTAAACGAGCAGCGATAGAAATACACCGTTTGTTGCAATATGCTTGGGACAACAGTACATTTTCAGGCGGACAAACTTTCGAAATTACAGTAGTTACAATTTTCAACAACAGATGGCGCTGCAAGTGATGTGAAAGATATAGAAGACAACGCAGTCTGTGGGTGCGCCATTCTGGACGTCGTCTTTCTGCTGTGAGCGTGTGCTGTTCACAACGTGCAAGTGTGCTGTAGACAACATGGTTTATTCCTTAGAACAGAGGATTTTTCTGGTGTTGGAATTCCACCGCCTAGAACACAGTGTTGTTGCAACAAGACGAAGTTTTCAACGGAGGTTTAATGTAACCAAAGGACCGAAAAGCGATACAATAAAGGATCTGTTTGAAAAATTTCAACGGACTGGGAACGTGACGGATGAACGTGCTGGAAAGGTAGGGCGACCGCGTACGGCAACCACAGAGGGCAACGCGCAGCTAGTGCAGCAGGTGATCCAACAGCGGCCTCGGGTTTCCGTTCGCCATTTTGCAGCTGCGGTCCAAATGACGCCAACGTCCACGTATCGTCTCATGCGCCAGAGTTTACACCTCTATCCATACAAAATTCAAACGCGGCAACCCCTCAGCGCTGCTACCATTGCTGCACGAGAGACATTCGCTAACGATATAGTGCACAGGATTGATGACGACGATATGCATGTGGGCAGCATTTGGTTTACTGACGAAGCTTATTTTTACCTGGACGGCTTCGTCAATAAACAGAACTGGCCCATATGGGGAACCGAAAAGCCCCATGTTGCAGTCCCATCGTCCCTGCATCCTCAAAAAGTACTGGTCTGGGCCGCCATTTCTTCCAAAGGAATCATTGGCCCATTTTTCAGATCCGAAACGATTACTGCATCACGCTATCTGGACATTCTTTGTGAATTTGTGGTGGTACAAACTGCCTTAGACGACACTGCGAACACCTCGTGGTTTATGCAAGATGGTGCCCGGCCACATCGCACGGCCGACGTCTTTAATTTCCTGAATGAATATTTCGATGATCGTGTGATTGCTTTGGGCTATCCGAAACATACAGGAGGCGGCGTGGATTGGCCTCCCTATTCGCCAGACATGAACCCCTGTGACTTCTTTCTGTGGGGACACTTGAAAGACCAGGTGTACCGCCAGAATCCAGAAACAATTGAACAGCTGAAGCAGTACATCTCATCTGCATGTGAAGCCATTCCACCAGACACGTTGTCAAAGGTTTCGGGTAATTTCATTCAGAGACTACGCCATATTATTGCTACGCATGGTGGATATGTGGAAAATATCGTACTATAGAGTTTCCCAGACCGCAGCGCCATCTGTTCTTGAAAATTGTAACTACTGTAATTTCGAAAGTTTGTCCGCCTGAAAATGTACTGTTGTCCCAAGCATATTGCAACAAACGGTGTATTTCTATCGCTGCTCGTTTAGTTTTTATTGCCGTTTCAAATATACCGGTCATTTTTGAAACACCCTGTATATCTGTCACGCCTTAAGTCTCGCCAACAACTGAAGTGGATTTCAACTTGATCATGAGACCACAGCAGTCGCGCTTGTGCGTTGTGCCACACTTTTGAAATGGTCCTTCTATTTACAACTTGCTTCAAATTTTATAGGTAGATGGTTTATGCGTAATCATTAAAAATAAAGAAAAGTACGATTATTTTTCTACAGATCGTACCATGCACCTTCAGTCATGGACGCAAAATTTACCGGAGTTCCACATCGATCACAAATTATTACTAAACTTTAGCGCTACAGAAACTGGTATAGACATGCGTATTCAAATACAGAGATATATAAACAGACAGAATACTGCGCTGCGATCGGCAACACCTATGAGGGTAATCCCAAAAGTAAAGCCTCCTATTTTTTATAAGTACATAGGCCTTTTTATTTCTACAATGGTTTACATCAGTTTACAGCTTAAACATTAAGCTATTTTTCGACATAATCACCATTTCTGTCGATGCATTTTTGTAGACGCTGTGGTCGTTTTTGTATGCCCATGTCATCCCAGCTCACCGCCATGCTGTTCAGAAAGTTATGAACCTCTTCTTTCACCTCGTCGTCGGAGCTCAATCGCTGGGACCACAATTAACGCTGACAGGTACTGTGAGACTCTGAAAAAACTCAATCGGGCAATTCAGAACCGGAGAAGAGGAATGCTGAGCAAGGGCGTACACATTCTCCATGACAATGCTCGCCCACACATCCCTCGACAAACCGTTGCTCTCCTGCAACAGTTTCAGTGGAACATAATCACCCACCCACCCTATAGTCCTGACTTGGCGCCCAGTGACTACCACCTGTGCCCTAGGTTAAAAGAACATTTAGCTGGAAAGCAATTCAGCTCCGACGACGAGGTGAAAGAAGAGGTTCATAACTTTCTGAACAGCTTGGCGGCGAGCTGGTATGACATGGGCCTACAAAAACTGCCACAGCGTCTAAAAAATGCATCGACAGAAATGGTGTTTATGTCGAAAAATAGCTAAATGTTCAAGCTGTAAATTAATGTAAACCATTGTAGAAATAAACATTTCTATGTACTTATAAAAAATAGGAGACCTTACTTTTGGAATTATCCTCGTATATAAGAAGAAGAAAATCGTTCAACGTGACAAAAGTGCAAACCTTCCGCAAATTGCTGCAGATTTCAATGCTGGGCCATCCACAACTGTCACCGTGCGAACCCTTTCAATGAAACATCATCGATATGGGCTTTCGGAGTCGAAAGCCCACTCATATATCCCTGGTGACTGCACGACACAAAGCTTTACGCCTCGCCTGGGCTCGTCAACACTGACATTGGACTGTTAATGACTGGAAACGTGTTGTGTGGTCGGACGAGTCCCGTTTCAAATTGTATCGAGTGGATGGGCGTATACTGGGGTGGAGACAAACTCATGAATCCATGGATCACGTATGTCAGCAGGGGACTGTTCAAGCTGTAGGTCGCTCTGTAATGGTGTGGAGTGTGTGCAGTTTGAGTGATATGGGATCCCTGATACGTCTAGATACGACTGTAACAGGTGAAACGTACGTAAACGTTCTGTCTGATCACCTGCATACATTCATGTCCATTGTTCATTCCGACGGACTGGGCAATTCCACCAGGACAATGCGACACCACACACATCCAGAATTGCTACAGAGTCTACGCGTCTGAGCTTAATCACTTCTGCTGGCCACCAAAGACCCCAGACATGAACATTATTGAGCGTATCGGGGATGCCTTGCAACGTGATATTCAAAATAGATCTCCACCCCTCGTACTCCTAAGGATTAATAAACAGCCCTGCATGACTCATGATTTCAGTTCACTACAGCACTACTTCAGACATTAGTCGAGTCCATGCCATGTCGTGCTGCGGCACTTCTGCGTGCTCGCGGGGGGCCTATACGATATTAGGCAGGTGTAACACTTTCCTTGGCTCTTCAGTGTATTTACACCTTGCGTCAATTTTCTAGACAGAAGGTTTATGCGTAATCATTGTTGTTGTTGTTGTGGTCTTCAGTCCTGAGACTGGTTTAATGCAGCTCTCCATGCTACTCTATCCTGTGCAAGTTTCTTCATCTTGCAGTACGTACTGCAGCCTACATCCTTCTGAATCTGCTTAGTGTATTCGTCTCTTGGTCTCCCTCTACGATTTTTACCCTCCACGCTGCCCTCTAATACTAAATTGGTGATCCCTTGATGCCTCAGAATATGTCCGACCAACCAATCCCTTCTAGTCAAGTTGTGCCACAAACTCCTCTTCTCCCCAATTCTATTCAATACCTCCTCATTAGTTATGTGATCTACCCATCTAATCTTCAGCATTCTTCTGTAGCACCACATTTCGAAAGCTTCTATTCTCTTCTTGTCCGAACTATTTATCGTCCATGTTTCACATCCATACGTGGCTACACTCCATACAAATACTCTCAGAAACGGCTTCCTGACACTTAAATCTATACTCGATATTAAAAAATTTCTCTTCTTCAGAAACGCTTTCCTTGTCATTGCCAGTCAACATTTTATATCCTCTCTACTTCGACCATCATCAGTTAGTTTGCTCCCCAAATAGCAAAACTCCTTTACTACTGTAAGTGTCTCATTCCCTAATCTAATTCCCACAGCATCACCCGAGTTAACTCGACTACATTCCATTATCCTCGTTTTGCTTTTTTTGCTGTTCATCTTATATCCTCCTTTCAAGACATTGTCCATTCCGACTATTTTTCTAGAGATCGTACCACGCACCAAAAATTTGCCGGAGTCCCACATCGATGTCAACTTATTA
This sequence comes from Schistocerca nitens, assembly GCF_023898315.1. Classification (NCBI taxonomy): domain Eukaryota; kingdom Metazoa; phylum Arthropoda; class Insecta; order Orthoptera; family Acrididae; genus Schistocerca; species Schistocerca nitens. The sequence continues at coordinate 549,714,396 of NC_064615.1, forward strand.
CTGGATATCACAGCGAAAGAACAGGGACTGTCCCACAACCACCATTAATCCTTCGCAATTGATGACTTCATAAGCGCGTAGCCACAATGTGTTTCCGAGAGACGACGTCCCAACCCCTGGCGGGACAGTGAGCAGTCGCTACCGGCCTGTTTCACGGCGCGGAGCACGAGACGCAGAGCCTGGCGCGGCGTAATATCCTCCGAGACAGAATATTTCACCTGCTGCTTTAATACTGCCTACTTTAATACTGCGGCCAGTGACGTTCTGCCCGAGGCGAGGTCCGCTGTTATTGCGCAAGTATCCGACTTTTCCAGTCCGGCACATGCAAAGGCGCAGCGTCCCTTCCTTCGAATCCTCTTCTCGACACACGCACACACACACACACACACATTCGCGCACACAAAGAAAGGAGAGAAAAGGAAGTAGCTCGCGCCGTTCCGCGCAGAATATATGAAAAATCGCCAACGCTTCGCCCTCAGATCTCGCAGAGGCGCATCTCGCTCGCTAGCATGCAATTCCTCTCTCCCCCTTTTTTTTCTTCCCACTCTCTGCTCTCCCCTTTCTCTTATCCCCCCCCCCCTCTTTCTGGCGGTAAACTCCTTAAGGATTTGAGGGAGGCTGCCGCGGGTCCAGTGCTCTCGGCCAAGACGGATGAGAGGCGGCGATCGAACGCGGCGAGCCGACCGGCAGCCCTAGCGACAAAAATACATCGCGCAGGATTCAGGGCGTCCAACTTTTAAATGCAAAAGCTGTCAGCGGCCCGACAGAGATGTATGGTACAGTGGAATGGGAGATAGCGAGGCCGCATATGGAGCACGTGTGTTGTGACGAGAAGGGTGAGAAACGACGGGTTGCCAGCTTAAACGAACAGCTGCCAGACGGGCGGGGGAAAAAAACATTTTAAAAAATACAACTCATATCTCAACAGGCGTTCCGCTATTCGCTGCCTTTTGTCGTGCTAGCTCGCAGCCTCCGTTGCGGACATTCCGTTGGTATTCGTTTCGCGCATGCCACGTAGCGAATGCGAGCTTCTGTGTTTTAAAAAACGTTTGCTAGTATCTGAAAGGATCTCACGTCATAAAGCGAAAATTATTTTAGTGGTGCTCTGCGGTTACGAACATGGTAGCGTTGGCTTCATGTAACAGTCATATGACAGTGTCATACGTTCGACAGCGAACCCGCCGTGTATTTCACATATTATCGCTTTATTTTATTTTATTTTTTTTTACGATCCAGTATCGAATGCATGATATTTTAGAAATTAAAAGACATTTTCAGTCACACACACCTTAAAAGACATTTTCAGTAACAAACACCACACGCGCAAAAAGATCCAAGACTCGCACAGAATATTTATATTCGTTGTATAAATAATAACTAGGGTGTTTATAATTTATATCCCAGTTTCAAAATGCTGTGAAACATAACTATAAAACAGAACTACTGTTCTTAAAGACATCAAATTTTGAACGGCATATTATCAAAGAAAGAGGAAATGTTATGAAAACCAAAAAAAAAAAAAATAAAATAAAATTTGCGAAAATTTTCCCACAAGATGAGGACATATCGTAAATTGGTTCGGCTAAAACTGACAGATGAGTCGCAATACGACGGCTGTGCTGTGAGTTGCACATTAAACCAACTCTATTGTGCAATGTGCACGACTGCACAAGTTTCGAATTCAACAGTTGTGTACCTGAAAGTTAGGTAGGGCCCGTCCACCACGGCAGGATCGTACCGGATCAGACTCACAAAATCGATTTTTAACTGTCATAAGGCCAAAAAAAATCTATTAAAAGCAACAATGAAATCGTTTTTTAATTTTGCTTAGGCCAAAAACCACAAAAAAGCAACGTTTTTAGTTGTCTTGGGGCGAAAAACTGCATAAAAGTAACAATTAACTTGCTTGTTATCTGTCGTGACACTGGCGCGAGACATGTTCACCGTCTCTTACCACAGATTGAAATCGAGAAACTGAATGTTCACAACAGATCGGAATATCTCAGCCGTCGCATTCAGAACACGTTGCACAATGCGAGCCTTCGATTCAGCTACGTTTGTAATCGGAGCACAGAACATTGCATCTTTCAGATAACCCCGCAGCCACAAGCCATACAGATTAAGATCAGGTGATATGGACGGCAAGACTGTAAGGAAATGACCGCTGACAATTCTAACATTTCCAACATTGCGCTGCAGAAAGCGCTTCATCACTGGGTGTTCAACTTGCGGAGGAGCCGTCTCCTGCGCGCATCCAGAAAAGGCGATGTTATACATCTGGTAGAACAACAATGGTGTGGTGTACTACGAATTGTTTCCTCAAGGTGTAAGTATCGCAGCTGACATTTACTGTCAACAACTGAGACGTCTTGGAGATCCATTCCAAGTCAACGACCAGGAAGACTGCGTGAAATGATGCTACTCCACGATAACGCCTTCCGCATTCTGCTAGACTGACAAAAAACGCTATACAGGAGTTGAGTTAGGAAATCGTTCCGCACCAACCTTATTCACATGACATTACGCCGTCAGATATTCAGATTCCGTTCTGTATCGAACAATCTTCAAGGACCTTCCTTTGCGGATGAAAATGCGCTCCGAAGAAGGGTCGCCTCAAAATCATATGATTTCAACAGTTGTAGAGTCCAAAAATTACCCTTGCGCTGGCAGACTGTTGTAAATAGTGAAGGAGAATATAATACTGATGGCTAAAGTCTCTGTCATATGTATGCACTGTGTTCATTAAACTTACGGAGAAACGCTACGAACTTATTTACCAACCTAGTAGCTCAGCAGCACGGTCTATAATCAAAATGGTTCAAATGGCTCTGAGCACTATGGGACTCAACTGCTGTGGTCATCAGTCCCCTAGAACTTAGAACTACTTAAACCTAACTAACCTAAGGACATTACACACATCCATGCCCGAGGCAGGATTCGAACCTGCGACCGTAGCAGTCGCACGGGGTCTATAATCTGGTACACCAAGTACCTTGTCAGTATTATTGCCGACATGACTCCTTATGAGCACCAATGCTGATCACGGGTCAGTCAGAATAATGAATGTATTTTTAAGAGATGTGGGTTGCACGCTGAGCGGTGCAGACTGATAAACATAAAAAAGTTGTGTTTCTTCCAGATAAACAAAGTTTTTTCCAATATCACCCTTGAATGTGCATTTTGCTGGTTTTGAGATACAGGCGACTGAATACTTTACAGAGCCTTAAAAAAATCGACCATATGTGCTTTATTGGCACCACACTTGCAAAAGTCAGGATATGAGATTTATAGCCGTAACAATTCCTCCATCCCCCTCCCTTCCCTCCCCAACCCTTCCTTCCCTCCCTCCTCCCCCACCAATTCGTTGTACTGATATGACTTACTCTATTTTCACTTGGGTATGATAAGTAATTTTATTCCTTCAGAATACACTTCACTGTATCAAGATTGAAGAGAAACTAAAAAGAAAAGTTTGAGAGGTCAAACAAATTGTAAACGAAACGTTCTAAAGCACATAATTCTTTTAACCTGCATCAGTACCGTCTTCATGGTACAGTTGAGGCGATGTGTCCCGCACACTTTCATCACTCAACAGGCAGCAGTGATATTGATGGTATTCCCTTGGAATCATCTATTTCTCTTTTTAAGATTAGCTGTAGCAATCGGAAGTTCTTTTGCGTGTGCCGCGGGAACAGACATTTCTTTTCAAGGCTTCCACAGTAACGTTACGATCAATGTCTGTCTTGTAAAACAGAGTGAGCGGTTCATTTCTTTCGTAGTGGATTATGCTAAGGTTATGCATTTGAATTTTGAGAGAGGGCCTTCAAGTCACTTTTCAGATTGAGAAAATCGTCACACAGCGTAGTCCAGACCATGGAAGGCAGGGATTCTTTCTGTAACTGTCGAGGTGTCCAACGTTTGCATAGGTACGGTGCCGCGTGCTTACTTTTCCTCTCAACCTTTCCGTGACTAGAGTCACACTCCGTTTCATTGTGACATGTTTCAAAAATGCGTGATTAGTATACTACAAATCAGGAGAATTATTAGGCAGGAAAACAAACAACGTAGAGTTTTTCTGATGGATCCTGCATACATCAGACATCGTCCTCATCTGTGAGATGTGTACTAGTAGCGTGATGTAGTAACAGACACATATGGTGATTTCAATTCACCCTAGTTTACCGTCTGTCCCATTCCACAAATAGTAATTCTTACGATGAATTCCCAGTTTATAAATTACCAAATTATACACTACAGCGTTTTCTCAGGTAGAATATTTAGCCCCAAGAATCTTTCGGAGGGCTTAATGTAGCCTGCACTTCGAAACTTATAGCAATAACACCTGAATCATTAGGTCCAAGCGGTTATCTTTATTGCACACCTTTCGAGTCGTATTTCTTCTCTCTGAATATTTGTCAAGATCCCCTTGCCTAAACAGCTTCTCCAGCTCTGTCAGCGGATTAAATTCGGAACTTTTAAGATAGTAATCTTTCTTTGGTATAAATATCGTACTCATGGAACAATTGTCTGTATGATGGAAGAGTCACTGAGTTGCACAGCTCCTCTTCACATTTGGTTTTATAGTCATTTTACGTGGTAATAACATAGGGGCTTGAGCTAAGAAACTTTCCAGATGACTTCCGTCAGTAATTTGATGGAAGGATAACTCAAAATGTGCTGACCTGACCATTTGTTAAGTGGTTATTGTCTGTCACTTTTGTCTAACACAAGAACACTGTCACAACAGTTTGAAAGAACTGGTCTCACCATTGCTTCGGTCACATTTAAATTAGATAAGAGAAATTCGCACCAATGTACTCTCAGAGAAGAGAACTGAATTTCCTTCAGCTATTCTGCACGTTCACCTTTCAGCCTTTTTTCTTACGACTTCCACTAAACTTATGTTTTTGGTCCGGACTTTTCGTCTTACTGAGAGCACTGTGTCTCTTGATTCCGTGGTCTGTGTCAACTAACATAAAGCAGTGGTGTGTGACAGGTTGAGTCACCGCAGTCACTCTGCTCTCTGAATCCACTCCTCTCAGCCTTTTTTATTTCCTGAAACTTTTTGTACATTTATTGTCATCTCGTATTCTCCTTTTCATGTTGTTGTTGTTGTTGTCTTCAGTCCTGAGACTGGTTTGATGCAGCTCTCCATGCTACTCTATCCTGTGCAAGCTTCTTCATCTCCCAGTACCTACTGCAACCTACATTCTTCTGAATCTGCTTAGTGTATTCATCTCTTGGTCTCCCTCTACGATTTTTACCCTCCATGCTGCCCTCCAATGCTAAATTTGTAATCCCTTGATGCCTCAAAACATGTCCTACCAACCGATCCCTTCTTCTAGTCAAGTTGTGCCACAAACTTCTCTTCTCCCCAATCCTATTCAATACCTCCTCATTAGTTACGTGATCTACCCACCTTATCTTCAGCATTCTTCTGTAGCACCACATTTCGAAATCTTCTATTCTCTTCTTGTCCATACTAGTTATCGTCCATGTTTCACTTCCATACATGGCTACACTCCATACAAATACTTACAGAAACGACTTTCTGACACTTAAATCTATACTCGATGTTAACATATTTCTCTTCTTCAGAAATGATTTCCTTGCCATTGCCAGCCTCCTTTTCATAACGATTGTAAAACTGGAAATGTTTCATTGTGATCTAAATAAGTTGCCATTATTAACACTGCATTTACATTCTGTGATGCACATCACAGTGATGCAGCTTAGGCTAGTTCATAATGAAGGCCACTTTCTCTTATTCAGTTATTTGTCAGTCACGTTGTTCGGCGTAAAATGACGTAAATATTGATTTGTAAGTGCATATACTCAAGGTATGTAGAGAATTCATAATGGCGTAATGAACTGAGGGCGCCGGCCGTTGTAGCCGAGCGGTTCTAGGCTCTTCAGTCCGGAACCCCGCCGCTGCTACGGTCGCAGGTTCGAATCCTGCCTCGAGCATGGATTTGCGTGATGTCCTTACGTTAGTTAGGTTTAAGTAGTTGTAAGTCTAGGGGACTGATGACCTCAAATGTTAAGTCCCATAGTGCTCAGAGCCATTTGAACCATTTGAACTGAGGACATTCAAAGCAGCTTCAGAAGCAAGAATGTGTTACATCCTCTGTTCCGGCGTTACGCAGCACGAGTCGCCAGAGTACCAATGTCAGGCATGGGCCATATTTGTTCTTGTGGCAGTACAAAGAATACTTCTTCTAAACTTGCGTGATAACGAAACTAGCATTTTCTCCTCCACTATGATAGCATAACAAAGAACGATAAAAATGAAACCCGCCAATGCACAAACGTTGAAATCGCACATGGTGGTTTTCGTGTATAACCGGCGATACAGTCTTCTTCGACACATTTCTCTTAACATAGCAACATACCAGTATTTATCATACCGTTAATAAGCAGGTTTCCTCTAAATGTGCAAATGCTTCTTTATGGAGTCTAACACCTCTCATTTAATAAAAATATCACTGAACCAAACCAAGATTTCAAGTTCAGGAATAGAAAGAAATCAGTTGCGGCTGTATTAGGATGGTAAGGTGAATGAAATCAGCCACCAAAATTAATTGATGTGATTCCACCACTGTGGCTGCAACTGTTCTGCCAGAACTCCCGTTTCCCATTAGCAAATAACGGTTTAGGATAGAGCGAGTTATGGTTCTCCTTGTGTCTTAGTATTCTAAACCGGTTTAAACCACGAGAATTTCAAGAAGCAATGATCATGAACTTTTTTGCCAGCAACACACCTGCGCATTTTCGATTAACTCTCACATGCTTTATCCCATGATTCTGATTGTTGCTTGCTCTCAGGATTATGGGCTGCCACGGTCGCAGGTTCGAATCCTGTCTAGGGCATGGATGTGTGTGATGTCCTTAGGTTAGTTAGGTTTAAGTAGTTCTAAGTGTAGGGGACTGATGACCTCAGATGTTAAGTCCATAGTGCTTAGAGCCATATGAACCATTGTTTTCTCAGGATTATGGATGCAAGTAACATACATGGCCAAGAATTTGGGTGCTGATTCCTGTAGGTTGCACCCAAACATTACCAGCTACTGCTTTGAAAACGCTTTTCGTTTTCTGTTTTTGTCAAAAGTAATCAACCGCGGCGTCCTGCCCGCATGTCCTGATTTTGCATCAGTTAAAATACTTACGAAATAACCTACTTCTTGCGCGTACACTTACGGTCCTCCGCTGTCACTGCATGAAACTGTTGAGTAATTTTTTCTTATTCAAAATGGTTCAAATGGCTCTGAGCACTATGGGACTTAACTTCTGAGATCGTCAGTCCCCTAGGACTTAGAACTAATTAAACCTAACTAATCTAAGGACATCACACGCATCCATGCCCGAGGCAGGATTCGAACCTGCGACCGTAGCGGTCGCGCGGTTCCAGACTGTAGCGCCTAGAACCGCTTGCCACTCCGGCCGGCTTTCTTAGTCACTTTACTAATCACTTTAAATGGCCTCTAACTTACGCCCACACGGAGCATCTATCTGAAGCATCGAACAAAAGCGTTAGAAGAATCATGCTTCCCAGCACCTGCATGATTATACAAAATTTCACGCTCATTAACAAAAATTTATCTCACTTAATAATCTTTCCTCGTACGTCGTTGTGAAAGTCCAAATGTAAGCATTTGGTACTCTTTTTTACGACGCTGTATTGCATCCACATGACATACGCAAACGATCGCCGATCATACATGAACTGGACATGAAAGAGCTGTCCATTCAATCGGAAGAGAACATTCCAGTGCCGTCTAGCAAACAATTTATGTGCTAACGGAAAATTAGGACATATTTTCGAGTGGAATGGCGTTGATCCCTACGTGGCTGTCGCCTGTCTGAAACCACTTCTGATACAAAAGTAGTGGCGGTTGCATAAAAGACATCGGTAGGAGCAGGTGAATCACATTACGACAAGAACATGTCACAAAATGACTCTCGTAAGACGTCCACGAAGGAGGTCACTTATGAAAACTTCGTGCAACTAACTCATTAGGACTATTCGTTAGTCCAGTACCCAGTTAGACTTAAATAAATTGATTAAACAGAAAATGTGCTTAAAAGGACTGCGTAGTCCGTCACAGGATGAATCAGTCTGCGTGGGAGCGTAAGGGAAATGATTTGTTATGCAGAGCATTTTCTTTTACTGTTTTCAAAACAGAACTAACTTTTCGATAGTTGTTCTGACAGTTGGGTTCATTGATAGTTTCATGTATGGAAGAACTGTTAGTTCGTAGAAATTAACATCCCCTTGAGGTCACCATTCTCTCGTAATATCACCCCAAAGCCACGTGGAGAAGCAGGGGGTTGCAGAGAAACTGCTCGATAAATGTGCCGGCAAATGACGGTACTTCTGCTGCAGCCTCGTGCTGCTGTTTTTGTTGTTGCTGCTTGACGTCTGTCGGTGATTAATCACCTAAAGGGATTGCTGGTTAATGCGGGAGCTAGGGTATTGAAGTGTTGGTAATCGTGCATATGTCAGTTGCAGGCAGTTTAATATCTTGATCCACAACGCTGGGTGAAATAAATAGTTCCTATCAGACTTGGTCATAGTAATTGTTTCCATTATAACCAATGTTGCGATATCTTCCTGCGTGCTACGCTTGTACTTCATTCTTTACAATCTGAAAGTCCGTGTACCTTGGAAATGCGCAGTTCCCAGTTGCTCTTTTTCGACTAGCCCAACTGCTATCCACTTTTTTTCAGAGAAACACTGCAATTATAAGAGTCGAAGGGCATGACATTTTGCTGGGAAGGGAGTGAGTCAGTGTTGCAACCTATCCTCTGCGTTATTCAACCTTTACAGTGGGCAAACGGTAAAGGAAATCAAACCGAAATTTGGAGAGGGGAATTAAAGTGCAAGGACAATACATAAAACTCTGCAGGGTGCTGAGGAGATTCTAATTCTGTCAGAGACGGCAGTGGACTTGCAAAAGCAGCTGAACGAAATGGATAGTGTCTTTAAAAGTGGTTATGAGATGAATATTAACAAAAGTAGAACAATGTTGATGCAATATAGTCGAATTAAGTCAGGTGATACTGAGGAAAGTAGGTTAGGAAATGAGACACTCAAAGTACCTAGCCGATGAGTTTTGGTATTTGAGCAGAAAAATAACTGGCCGGCCGGTGTGTCCGAGCGGTTCTAGGCGCTTCAGTCTGGAACTACGTGACCGCTACGCTCGCAGGTTCGAATCCTGCTTCGGGCATGGATGTGTGTGGTGTCCTTAGGTTAGTTAGGTTTAAGTAGTTCTAAGTTCTAGGGGACTGATGACTTCAGATGTTAAGTCCCATAGTGCTCAGAGTCATTTGAACCATTTTTTTAGAAAAATAACTGACTGTGGTCAAAGTGGAGAGAATATAAATCGCATAGTGTTAGTAGCAAGAAAAGTGTTTCTTGAAACGATATTTATTTTAACATGAAAAAATCATTAATAAATACCAGAAATCGGTAGGCGTTTAGATATACAGATAAACAAAAGATTACAACTTCAGAAAAATTGGATGATTTCTTCAAGAGAAAGAGCTTCACAAATTGAACAAGCCAATAACGGGTTGTTCCACCTCTGCCCCTTGTGCAAGCAGTTACTCGGTTTGGCATTGATTGTACAGCTTCTGAACGTACTCCCGAGAGATATCATGCCAAATTCTGTCCAGCTGGGGCTTTGGATGGTCAAAATCCACTGCTGTTTGAAGAGCTCTGCTCGTAATGCTCCAAACGTTCTCATTTGGGAGCGTCCGGTGACCTTGCTGGCAAAGGTAGGGTGGGCAAGCACGGAGACAAGCAGTAAAAACTACCGCCATGTGCGGGCGGGCAATATCTTGCTGAAATGTAAGCCCAGGATAGCTTGCAATGAAGAGCAATAAAATGAGACGTAGAATATCGTCGCCGTACAGCTACCCTTCAAGGATGCCGCAGATGACAACTGAAGAGGTCGTGCTATGGAATGAAATGGCATCGCAGACCAATACTCCTGGTTGTCGCGACGTATGGTCGGAGCAGGTTGGTACCCCACCGCAGTCTGGGGCGTTTCCAGACATGTCTTCGCTGGTCATTCAGGCCTACTGCAAAGTTATACTCATCACTGAAGACAGTTCTACTCCAAAAAGTGAGATTCCTGGATGGATGTGTCCGACACCGCTGCAGACGGACTAGTTGGTGTACGGAGGTCAATGGTAGAAGGAGCATGGCGCGCCGTGGGCTCAGCCCCTTTTCTATAAGGCGCCTATTACTGGTCCTTGTGGTCAATGAACCACCACTTGCAGGTAACATCGATGATATCCCGGTCTTCACGTTCTGTCATCTCTCCAGATCGACCACTTCCTTCTTGACGCTGTGTTCAGCTGTGGTCCACCCATTCCTGCCAACATCTTCAAATAGTGCTCCTATTCAAATGCCGAGAATTCGCCGATTACTCCCAATTCCTTCTTTGAGCTCAACTAGACGTCCTCTCTCAAATACTGACTGACACCTTCGTCTGTTCTTCACGCACGAGTATGCGAGGCGTAGTTATTCTCCAGCTGAGTACATGGAATGAAATTCGCGAAGACTTTATGCCCTGGTATCAAAATCTTTACTGTCCTTGAGAGCTGCATGGTGTAATTGCGCTGCTGCGCCATACATTCATCTATCGGCTGCCAAAGTTTATAATTTTGCATTTTCGGTCGATACCTGTATGAACATCAGTTTGTGACCGATTTGCATAACTCCTTCGTGGTTCGTCATTTTTTTTCTTTTTTTCCCTTAGAGCCGGCCGCTGTGGCCGAGCGGTTCTAGGCGCTTCAGTCCGGAACCGACCTGCTGCTGCGGTAGCAGGTTTGACTGCTGCCTCGGGCATGGATTTGTGTGATGTCCTTAGGTTAGTTAGGTTTAAGTGGTTCTAAGTCTAGGGGACTGATAACCTTAGATGTTAAGTTGGTTCAAATGGCTCTGAGCACTATGGGACTTAACTTCAGAGGTCATCAGTCCCCTAGAACTTAGAACTACTTAAACCTAACTAACCTAAGGACATCACACACATCCATGCCCGAGGCAGGGTTCGAACCTGCGACCGTAGCAGTCGCGCGGTTCCAGACTGTAGCGCCTAGAACCGCTCGGCCACCCCGACCGGCCTCATGTTTTAAGTCCCATAGTGCTTAGAGCCAATTTCCCTTAGAGTGTATCTAGCGTAGCCTTGTACAGAAGTCAAATGTGTACTGTAAACAGTTCAGGCAAGAAGACAAATGTAGCTTTTGAAATTGTGTGCTACAGGTGAATGCTGAAGCTTAGAAGTAGTCTATCGAAATGGGACAAAAGAAATTTATGGCATAATTTGATTAAAAAGGAGAGGTCGGTTGAAAGGACACACCACGAGGCATTACGGAATCTTTTGACGAGGAGGGAAGTGTAAGGGAGTAAAAATATAGAGACCTGAGAGATCTGAGTACAGTCAGCAGGTTTAAATGGATGTGGGTTGCAGCGGTTATGAAGAAATGAAGAGCCTTCCACGGGATAGACCAACGTCGAGGGAACCGGCGATACAGTCTTCGTACTGAAGACCACAGCAGCAACTCTAGCCGTGTTACTGAACCACACAATCCACCTGTGAATTGCTCCTTTCTCTTCCATGATGTCGTTCCACGAAAGTAACGTTTCCTTTCCAGGGCCAGTTGCCTTTGGCAAACATAAGCATGGGACGATAACTCTGGAGTGTTCCGTAATTTAAGCGCTCTGCACCGCTGCTCGCTGCTGTTCTGGCACAACAACTTTGACACATTAGAAATAAAATCAGCTTCGGAAATTTTTGGACAGATGGTGTATCCCTTCCGTAAGGATCTCGAGGCAAAGACAACCTTTAAAAAAGGCTGTAATGTCACTGATGGATTTGTTACTCTGGTGACACCCAATGCCTAGTCCAGTTTTGAAGTCACTGTGTTCTTCTGACCGACCGATTATGGTGTTATGCTTCTCTAGTAAAAACACAACACTCCCCGCCTCTTCCTATACTGGTGGGTCGCCTCTCGTGACATCTAGTCGTCAATACCGTATTCTACATCTATATCTACAGCTATGTTCTTCAAACCAGCGTGAAGTACATGACAGAGGGTATCCTAGTGTAACAGTTACGCTGTAATTAGTCTAATCTTGTCCTCATGATTCAAACGGGTTTGTAGGTGGTGCTGCTTATTGTACCCGGTGATCAAAAAGTCAGTATAAATTTGAAAACTTAATAAACCACGGAATAATGTAGATAGAAAGGTAAAAATTGACACACATGCTTGGAATGACATGGGGTTTTATTAGAACCACCCCATATTGCTAGACGCGTGAAAGATCTCTTGCGCGCGTCGTTTGGTGATGATCGTGTGCTCAGACGCCACTTTTCGTCATGCTAGGGCTCCCAGGTCCCCAGACCTCAGTCCGTGCGATTATTGGCTTTGGGGTTACCTGAAGTCGCAAGTGTATCGTGATCGACCGACATCTCTAGGGATGCTGAAAGACAACATCCGATGTCAATGCCTCACCATAACTCCGAACATGCTTTACAGTGCTGTTCACAACATTATTCCTCGACTACAGCTACTGTTGAGGAATGATGGTGGACATATTGAGCATTTCCTGTAAAGAACATCATCTTTGCTTTGTCTTACTTTGTTATGCTAATTATTGCTATTCTGATCAGATGAAGCGCCATCTGTCGGACTTTTTTGAACGTTTGTATTTTTTTTTTTTTTTTTGCTCTAATAAAACACCATGTGATTCCAAGCAAGTGTTTAATTTGTACCTCTCTATCTACATTATTCCGTGATTTATTCAGTTTTCAAATTTATACTGACTTTTAGATCACCCGGTATTTCTGGAATCGCCGTTTAAAGTCAGTTCTTGAAACTTTGTAATTAGGCTTTCTCGGGATAGTTTACGTCTATCTTCAAGAGTTCTGCGCTTCAGTTACTTCAGCGTCTCTGTGACACTCTCCCATGGGTCAAATAAGCCTGTGACCACTCGTGCTGCTTCGCTCTAGATACGTTGAATAATATATCACATAGCGGTACCCGGATACTTTTGATCGGTTAATGTAAGTGAATTATGTAACGATTATTTGGTTTTCATACAGGTTTAAATATTAGTATATGTTGCAGGAATACAAGATGCAGAACTTTTTACACTTGTTATGAAGTTCCGAAAAATTCATTTTCGTGCCATAAGTTGAAGCGAAGTGTTACAAAGCACTTACGATATCGGTTTACCGTTGTTTTTAAATTACATCTCCCTTGTCCTTGCCTCGTTGTGTTAAGTGCTCCCTCTGTAATGTAGAGATGGGGGATCCGCTCTTGAACTAATTCATAGAGTTCAATCTTTCAAAGGAGTGAACAATCAGTGATTCAGAAAAAAAGAACGGTAGCTCCAAACGTTTCCCAGGCAGAGAGAGAGAGAGAGAGAGAGAGACGGAGCATATCAGCAGCGCCTCTGCTGGTCAGAGCACAGTGCACGCCACACAACACAGCCAGCGCCGGCCTCTGCCCTGCTTCTGCCTTGGCTGCCTGCATTGTGCAGTGCCCCATTGGATTTTGTGTTTCACATATGCCAGGCCGTCTCTGTGCGTCGTCTGCAGTGTGCACTGTGCAGTGTCTGGCGCAGCTTAACTTCGCATCGCACTCTGTCGGCGATCGTTTCAGTCGCACGTCCTGCCCTCTGGGCAGTTGATGCCAGCAACAGGACAGAGAGCCACCTAGCGGATAACATAGGAACTACTTGCAAAAACCTGCTCGCAAGGGAGCGGACGATTTGTCTCGGAGCGGGTGAGCTCCCCCCACCCTCGGAACTCGCCCGCTCAACGCTCACCCCACCGTCTCGACTCTAGCCAGAGCGTCGAGCAAAGCGACTCTGGTGTCACTCTGGTCTCTGCGGTCTCAGCTCACGCAGTAATACAACTCGCGGCTCGACCTGCTCGACTCAGCGCCTCTGCATCGGAGTTTGTCCCCACTGGATATTGTTCTTCATAGTAATAGCGCTATGTATATTACATTATTATGTTATGTATACATCAATTGTTTTTATTTTATTTTTATTTGTTTAAACTGATTAGATTAGGTTCCTGATGACTACTCTTACTATAGGATTTTTATTATGGACACTCGAATTTACGCTTTAATTACGAGCGAACCGATAAACGTATCGCAAAATGTGATACACCAATATTTTCCTTGTTTTATTCTGCGTAAGGCTATATGCAGCACTTTCGTTTTACAGTCAAATTTATATTTTTTTTTCTTATTCTGGTACGGATTTTGCGATTTTAGGCGTCTTCGAAAGGAAAAATATATGGCTTGCGATGTATTTGTATGAGGTTAATGAAATTTTAATACATTATAGCCAAATATATTGTTAATGCAAATCTCAAGTTACAACATTTTCCGATCACCCAAAAAACCACGCTAGTGCAAAATAAATCAATAATCAAAAACTTTGTCATATCGTGGAAATTTCAATAAACAATACAAAATTCTTACTCATTATCTATGTTACTTCAAAATAGGATCAAATAAGATCAAAATACAGGTATAGTACTGGAATAAACCAAGTTTAAAGGGCAATGTGCCTTTCATTTATTTTCTTTTGTAAATGAGTGGTGAGTCATGAAAAACAGCTAATTCATTTCAGGGAGTGAACAGTTCTGATCCAATCTCTGAAAAGAACAGTTTTGCCCATCTCTACTGTAATGAGCTAGGTGTCAGCAGGACGCTAGTCTCCGTCTCTCCTTCCCACACCATTCCTATTACAGCGAAGGAGTAAGAGAAGCAAGAGACCGAGTGCAGGAATGATGATGACCCGTGGAGAGCACAATTAGCACTTAACAGGCTCTCTGCGCCGCGATGGGTGGGTCAGTGCGCAGTGAGAGCCACAGCCGAGCCGGCCACGCCGGCCAGAGGTCAATATGGACAGTGGACGCGACAACGTTGACCGCGGAAACCGCAGATATGATAACTGCGACCGCGCGCTGCGACAACACACGCCGCCGCCTCGCGTCCACCTCCCCACACCATTTTGTCACTTATCCGCCGCGTGTAGCTGAGCGACATGTTATCGCTTAATCACAGCGGCCGAAATTAGTTTCGTCCGTTGTGCCTCAACTTGGATATTGCTTCGCACTGTTTTCAGATGAATATCCGATCTCCGAGAATATGGAGTTCAAAATGTTCAAATGTGTGTGAAATCTTATGGGACTTAACTGCTAAGCTCATCAGTCCCTAAGCTTACACACTACTTAACCTAAATTATCCTAAGGACAAACACACACACCCATGCCCGAGGGAGTACTCGAACCTCCGCCGGGGCCAGAGAATATGGAGTGAATGTAGTGAAATGCAGTCTGGAGAAGAATCACTTTGCTTCATTACAATATCTGTTTCGTCTTTATTGTCATTCTTAAACAACCTGCAAATACAACAACATTTGTGAAATTATCTACACATATGTTGGTTGTCAATGTAAATAATTATAAATTGATACGTACGCCATTGTAAACAAATAGCGCAGTAGCAAACGAACTGTCAAATATATGTCAAATCTTGCTTTATAGTAAACGAACTATCAGACAAAAGACAACACGTATTCCATATGTTTATGATTACTACATGTCACGTAATCTCTACGACTGAGACAATGACAGTTCACTATAGATGTAATATGGACATCTAATCAAACTAGACGTAACTACCAGTGTATAATTATTCACATGGACAACGATTATGTGCGTAGATAATTTAAACGATGTTGTATTCGCAGGTTACTTGTGAATGACAATAAAGCCGAAGTAACAGTCGTAATGAAGAATATTAACCTTCGATGCAGCTAGTATGATCCTTTCCTGCCGGCCGGTGTGGCCGCGCGGTTCTAGGCGCTTCAGTCTGGAACCGCGCGACCGCTACGGTCGCAGGTTCGAATCCTGCCTCGGGCATGGATGTGTGTGATGTCCTTAGGTTAGTTAGGTTTAAGTAGTTCTAAGTTCTAGGGGACTGATGACCTCAGATGTTAAGTCCCATAGTGCTCTGAGCCATATTTTGATCCTTTCCTTTTAAAAATCTCGTATTATTGCGTGTTCTGCGCTTCGGGTGCAATCGAAAGAAAAGTAATCTATGATTTTACTAGCTCCGTCCCACGGTGTTATCCGCGGTGAAACAGCTGTTTATATAAACGTGCCCGGTTATGTAATTGTTTCACTCTTCTACTAGTCCACCTTCTCCATCCCTCTGTCCATTTCCCCTTCTCCCCCTCTCTCTGTCCATCTCTTCCACCCCTCCTCTCACTGAACACTCCCTCCATTCCACTCTCTTCGATGTCTTCCTCCTCCCTCTCTGTCCTTCTTCACCTCCCCGTCCTTATCCATCCCCCCCCCCCTCCATCTTGTTGTTCATCTCCTACTCCGCCATCTCTCCGTCCATCTCCCCCTTTTTGCTTTCCCTACCCATCTCCTCCTCTCCCCTCTATCTGTGCATTTCCTCCTCCCCCTCTCTCCCTGCATTCTTCTCACACTCCCACAGTCTTTTTCCCTCTCCCCTTCTCCCCCTAACTCTGTCCTTCTCCTCTTTCCCCCCTCTCTATCTGTCCACCTCCTTCACCTGCCAACCCTCTCCACATTGTCTTTCCCACACCAATAAGGGGGTATGGGTGTTTTTACCCTACAGTATTTCATTCCAGACCTAATATTATTAACAAATTTGGTTGAGATTATTTCAGTCTTAGGATGAGCTTTTTACCCATGGTTTTACCGACAAGTGCACATGTCAAATATATTTCGTTTCACCCTCTCTGGGGTACGCTGGATCAATCATTTCTTTGTGCGTTGTTCTTTTCTTAGGGCCCAGTATTTCTTCATTCTTTCTGATCTTCTTTTCCTCTCTTCTTCGGAGATGAAGGGTTTGGACTTTTGTGTAGATTTGTCTTCGAACCTTATGTTTTCATCTTTAGTAATTAATTTAGCTGTTCGATCAATAAGTGACTTTTCTGAAATCTTTAATTCTACTAGGTCTTTCTCAGTTTCTTTAAACCAGTTGGGTTTCGTTTTGCGGTAACAGAAAAAGTCAAAGATTTGTTTAGTTAATCTGTTGGAATTCATTTTGAGAAGATGACCATAAAAATTTATCCTCCTTTTTCGCATATTATCTGAAAGTTTTCAATTTTCTTGTAGAGAGTTTCATTTTTTATGTATATAATCTTATTGTCTTGAAATTTTGGTCCTATGATTTTTCTTAAAATTTTTCTTTCCTTTAGCTCAAGTTTCTCCATTTGGTCTTTGAAATTCATGTTTAGTGTTTCTGCTGCATACAGTGCTTCTGGTTTAATCACTGTCCTGTAATGTGTAATTTTGCCCCCCCCCCCCCCCCCCCATGAAAGGGATTTTTTGTTGCATGTATTTTTTGTTAGTTGGAAGACCAATTCAAGTTTTTTCTGGATTCCATTTCTTTGCTTTCCCCAGAATTCCAACTAATCCATTCTCCGAGATATTTGAATTCTTTTACTATTTCAATCTTTTTTTCTTGAACTACCTGTATGTATTTAACCTGTATGTATGTAACATATTTCACATTTTCAACATATTTCATATTGCACACATATTTGACCCCATCTCTTGCGAATTGCGCCCTGTACTTTTATTTTCACGCAGATCAATATTTATGACGTTATATCTTCTGAACTATGCATCGTACAATGATATAATTTTGCTGGTACATCCAATGGTGTACGTGGATACTGTCTGCTAAATGTGTTGCAAATAGGTGCAGTAGCAAAGAAGTGGTGAGTTAAAACGTCTTATATGATGCCGCAGTTTTTCTCGCATCTCAGTATTTCTGACGTCATACCTGCTGATCTACGTATCGTACAACGATATAATTTTTCCGGTATGTCTGCAAAATATGTCGCGAATACAGTTAGTTTAAAAAATAATAAATTAAAACGTGATTCATGCTACAGTTCTATTGCACGAACAGCGGAAACGTATAATAGTAATCGACAAACGTATTCATAATTTTGTGGGGGATGTCAATAAGAAAAAGTTCCATAAAGATTTGATATTATTTGAAAAGTTTGTTGCAAGTCACGAAATGCTCTCATTCTCATATACTGGATTATTAAACTATGGGTATTGATGCGTCGTGGGCTACACTTCTTTTTCATCTCCACCCCGCACCCCTGCTATAAGTAGGTGTATACAGGGTGTTCATTTTAACTGACGACATTGAAATATCTCGAAAACTAGACCGGACCAAAAAAAGTTATAATTTGTTTGTCTTGGAGGGGGACATCCCACCCGCCCCACCTCATGCGTGGGTGGAGGGGTAACTTTGAAATCTTCAATGGAAACCTCCGTTTTTTATTGCAGATTACGATTCTAAGGCAAAATGTACATTCGTTTTGTATGAAGCATTTTCTTCATTTCGCCGCACATGGCGCTGTAATCGGAGGTATAGAAATGGGTACACAATCGTAATTTACGACATGCTACTCAATGGCCCCTGAATATCCAATGGCACGTCGGACTCCAGCTCCATGCTGCGAGGGTAGGACAGGCCGGTATGTCATAACTTCTAATTGGAAACCCCATTCGCAACGTTGTATTCCCTCGACATATCGAACAACGGACTACCCGACGTGCCACCGTCGTCGTGTAGCGAACTATGGCGTACCATAACAGGCAGTGCACTGCGACCGGCAAAAGGAAACTAAGCAAACGTGTTACAGGAGAAGCTAATGAAATAGCTGCATTAGCAGCAGTACACCACAACCCACAGAAAAGAGTCTGGCAATTACAATGCGATTCCGGGGTGTCCGTTGGTAGTATTGTCACAATACTGCTGCCTCAAAAGTATCATCCATACCACGTGCCACTTCAAGATACTGTCTCCACAACCGGGTAATACTTCGTGAATGGGCACGTCAACAAATACAGACGACCCACACTTTTTTGCCGAGGTATGATTTTACGATGAGTCTACATTCACAAACCATGGCTGCGTTAACCACCATAACATGCTTTACTGGATTGTAGACATTCCCCATTGGTTAAGGCAAGTTGACCATCAATGTCCTCGGTCGGTCAATGTATGGAGTAGCATCATGGAGAACAAACATTGGTCCGTTTTTATCGACGGCACATCGAATGGACGCGAATATCAAAAACTAATGAAACAGGAACTACCGGCTCTACTGTAGTACGTTGCCCCTAAACGTTCAACAACGCATGTGGTTTCAGAACGACGATTGCTTAGTGTATCACGCAATTGAACCATGGGAGGTATTAGACCGTGTTTACACTTGTCGGTGGATAGGCAGAGGTGGCCCTATTAATTGGCCCGCTTGGTCGCCGGACTTGACGTCTCCGGATTTCTTTCTGTAGGAATATTTAAAAGATAAGGTGTAACAACAAATGCTAACAGAATTTTCGTATTAAAGATTTGGAAACAAACTTATTCCATTCCATCGCTGTACTTCCTGTTGATAACAAAGAATCACACTCTACTCTTCGCTATCAGGTTTGCGTTCAGTAAATTTAGGTTTTGAGCTCTGGTTAGATTTCCCCATAGTCTTAGTTATAGGTTGACAGCGATACAACGCAGTACGGAGAAGTTTACTGATGGAGTGTTGGCCACAATGCTAATCGTCTGTGGGTCCACTAAGTGCAAAGGAAGAGCGGCGCAATTCCACTACGCTGAGATGTCCAGGCTGCGACGGCAACAACATTACAGTTCTTTGGAATCGGAAGGTTGTTGCGTTACTCTGTGGTTTGCGTTGTACATTTTGATGTTTCAGTGTCACAGGCATATTCACTTAATAAACCGAATTAATCATAACCGCATTATTCCTCTACAATGAGCCACCAAAGACCACAAGTGCTGTACATCAACATATTCAGAAAATATCCTTGAACCACTATTGAATTTTTGTCGGTGGAGTTCGAGTGCACACTATACAAGGTGTAACAGGAAGGCATTTTAAAAATTTGAGACACTGTAGAGCGTGAAATTAGGAACGTTTTCATATAAGGAGCCTGTAGCAGGGAATGTAGAATAAAGTTTCTACGGCTACCACTGTGCTGTTGAAAATCTAGACGCTACCTGCCCGAAAAGTTACCATTTGAGATTCTAAGTGAACATTTGGGCTACAATTCTCGGAGACTGCCTTACGGTGCCATACACCTGACCACATCGTTTGATAGTGCATGTTACTTGAACTTTCTGGTGAATGGCTTGCCTGAACTTCCGGAGGACGTTCTCTTTCAGTTGTGCGCTAGTTTGTGGATTCAGAACGCTGACGCTCCAATGCACTTTGTTCGTCGGGCCGGGGCACCTGTCGCAGACAGCTTCAGATAGGGAGTAATTGGAGGGGTTTGCCCAGCCTCTTGGCCTGCGCGTTCCCTTCACCTCAACCTTCATGTCTTTTTCTTCTGGAATAGTGTACAGTCCCTTGAGTATTCAAAGCCCGATTTTGTTGAGCGAGTCTTCACAGCGTTTAAGACCATCAAGTTTAAGCCCCGCATCTTGTAGAGAATCAGAAAAAATATGGGTCCTCTTTCATATTATGTAACGAAGTCTATGGTCGTCAGTCTATGGTCGTCACGTTGAAAATCTGCTCTACAGTCTACATATTTCGTTAAAATATCTGATTGTGCTCTAGCGTCCATTAACGTTTTCCAAAATACAGTATTCTGGTGCTTCATTTAGCCTCCCGAATGCACAGAAAGTGCATTGTTTCACATTTCCAGCTAAAGGTTCCTTATTGCAAAATGTTTTGAATTTCACCATCTAATACTTCACAAATTTTTAAAACGTCATTATGTAACACACTTTGTATGACTGTGGCTACGTGCGTGCGTGTGTGTGTATGTGTGTGTGTGTCCTGGGTCTGGAAGCTTTGATCCTAACCTTCTGATTGTTTTTAAATGCCTTCGTGTCCAAGGACAAATTAATTGTTTAGCTCTTTTCTTTCTCTCAGTACGCAATATGTCACCGACACACAGATTTTAGTGATTTTCTGATTTATTTTATTGTATTAACTTAAAAAAAGGAGCCATACACATTCTCAGATTGATTTCACTACTCGATGTCACAGCTGAAGTTCACAATTACAATCTACAATTCTAGCGACTACCCCAGATGAAAAGAAAATTACATAAAGTCAACAGAGGCACCGTTATAACAATTTTTTTCCTTCAGTGTCCGAAAAGGATTTCATTTGGCCCTAGTCCATACGTGACATGACCGATACCTTATTAATACAAAGATGGCAGCTTATTGACTCATACCGAACACTTTGAAAGCGCTTAAGGTAAGGAAAAATGAAATATTTTTGAGGAAAGAAAATCACGCGTCCGAAAATTTACGCACACATTAAGTATTGGCCCAGACGATCCGGAACCTTTCACACCTACCCTAATATACCATCTTGACATTAAAGAAACGGTGGGTTGATAGGATGACAGAGAGGAAGAATAAGAAGAAATTAATGGATCTGAATTAACAACACACGGAAACTAATGCAAAATGACGAAAGACAGCCACCTAAAACACCTTTTGGCTCTCAGCTGCGAACGCCAGAGGTAAGTTAATTCCGCGTGCAAGTGAATTCCGCAGCTGGTGCGCTCGTTTTTACGTGGCCAGCCATGCGAAAAAATATAATTGCATCCATAATTCACTGGTCATACATTATTCTGATTCACAGCCGCGCCAATAATGAATAATTAACAACTTTTTCTGCAGTGCTTAAAATAAATTGCACTAATTGGCAAATATTATATCGTTAACAATTTGAAATTGCCTCTTGAAATCAGACAGAGGTAACTTGGAGCTGCGGCTCTCGTATTTCATGCAGTGTTACGAGTGCGGAGATTACTTGCCCGATGCCGGCCCTATTACCCCTCTGTTTCGTTTGGTATTGGCGCACGCGTAACTTTAAAAGTCGAGCAGGTACTCTAACTTCATGTAAGCATCCCGTCGTTTGTCGCGGATCACTTCGACACCGTTCGTTAATCCATTAAACGTAAATTTTTAATTTCTATAGAACCAGTACTTGAGCAGGTCCCACCCCTTCCCCCTATGTAAAACAGTTTCAGCACACCTTTGTATTTTTCCATCCTCACTCCCATGTGAATTTATAACAGGCTATTCTTTCGTATTGAGTAGTATTGCTGATGTATTAGTCAGATGCAAATTGCTCCACCCTGTTTTGCTAGAAGTTCTGTTGCAGGGATTGATATGTTCCACTTCCTCTGCAGTATTATGTTATGCGGATCAGTCAGTTATTACTGCTTATTTCGGGTATGGCATCACTAATTAGCAAGGAAAGTTTTACCGCAGGACTGGGATCAGTTCTCAGTACGGTACTATTGAGACAGGGTTTAAATTTTCTCTACTGCAACACCAATAATAAATGTCCTGTGGCAATCTGGGTGCATTCGCAAAGCTTCCGAAGTACGGCTACCGCACACGATTATGTACACCACTGTCAGTTAATACACCGCATCCAACCGTTTTCATGCAGCTTCTGCAGAAATTTCCACAAAGCTAAGCAGGACAAGGGTTCGAAGCTGCATTTATGTAACAGTACACAACCACAACACTCCATGTTTCCAAGAAAAATGAATGTTTGCCTGTAGATCTAGTTATTAACAGCTCCGTGTAACGTTCTGCACAAACTGTAAACACGGGACTAATCTCGAACTAGACGACTGGTGCCCAGGTGCCCCCCCCCCCCTCCCCTACCCCACTTACAACACCGTCCTGACGGTCTTCATTGGTCGACTTCCTAGAGGTTCTTCATTGGACAGGTCATGTCATTGGTGGCGAAGTTCAAAGCGCCACTCACGACGTCCCCAGGAACCTTCACAGACCTCCCGGATCTGGCAATATCGATGAGCTATGACGCTACAGCCAGATGGCTACTGACTACACTATAAAACAGGTCTCATCCTACCAATTATGTAAGCATGCTCTAAGACATAAAACTCTCCAACAAAAATTGGAAATAAGCTGATCAGAATTCCACACGAGTGCACGGGAGCGCAGCTGAGAATTTTTGAATGCTTTCCATACTGCAAAAGAACTTTGATGATAACGGTGGATCAGTAGGTTCCGAGGTCACGAACGAGAAGCTATCAAACGGCATCTCCTTTCCAGAGCATCCAACGACCTCTCTCTTACACCCAGAAGGACTGCCAACTGACGACTCGATTTTATGAACTCCATACAACTCTCAAAATTCAACCAGTCAGGCTCACGGTCTGTATGGACCCATTCTCATTGGTCAGCCTCTTCGTCCGTTAATCGTCCTTGACCAAAAAGTTCTGTCTCTTGCCAAGACTTCTTACAATATTGTTCACGTTACTCGTAGTCACTGAAGTCAAACGAAAGTCTCTAATCCTTAAACGATCGCGGTAGGCTCCGACTGCGAATTCAGCATGTGTTGTGAGAAATGCATAGCGCTGCAGAACATCTAAAAATTAGACCAAAATTTTCAGTGTGTAACACAGAAATAGAACTATGTGCTAGCAGACGGCATTTCCCGATGTAAGCGACAAGCCAGGCGAAAAAACACCACCACTGATGATGCTTTACCTCAATAAAGCGAAACGCGTCTGGTGAAAAAACCACGCATTTATGTAGCTGCAACGACAGATAAAAAATACCCTCATGTATTACTAAATGCTCCGCACTAATACCAGAAGAAGTGGCCACACCGGTATAACACGTTGTTACGAATGAGGTACATAGACTAACATCTAACGGTGGTATTCCAGACCACGAATCATGAAAGAAGCTAGTTTTTATTGCTCTAATCGAAACCTTAAGTTCAGTTTACATGTCGCAATGGAACTGACAGACATATGCAGTAAGTATAGGCAAACGTGCAAAGGAAACCATTAACCACAGTCCAGAGGTAGATACAGGCAAGTTTTACATCCCCCTTTTAGTTTATATGCTTAACTGAATAGAAAAGGACCACTGCTCCTGTAAAGTAAACATTGTTACTTAGTTTTGTCCATTGCCGTCAGTGTTGTCTCAGTGACTGTATTATTTATTATTTTCGTAAAAAAAAAAAAACCCTCTTCTTTCAGTCAGAAATGCTGATTTTCGTTTCGATGCACGATGCATTTCGAGCTCCGGAACCTCAGGTGCTTGATCAGTCTACTAATTTATTGAATTTACGTTGCTACCGGTCCTGTTAAGAGTTCACAGGCATAGTGGAAGACGGTACATTGCGACAGAAATTGTGCAAAACTACGACGAAATGGAAAAATCACTAATTATTTCTAGCAGTGTTTACATTCGTTCTTAAGCACGGAATGGTTACACATATTTTCATATATGCATACAGAGTTTTCGGCCGTCAGCACATCTGTAAACATTGTTCAGACACGTCAGAGGACATCCAAATGTTAACATGTTACATTTCCATATTTGAGATATCCCAGAAGGAATGGTGGGTTTTCAGGGATATGACAGGGACGATCATTGGAAGGGAAAAGGTCCAGTAAACGTGCGCCTTAAAATCATACCTTAAGAGCTACGAGTATTTGTTTAATACAAGAGATGTGTTTCGCATTAGCAGCGGTGACCGAGTACTCATATTTCTTAAGGTATGCACTTTCTCAAAACTTGGAAAGCAATGAGGTTGTTGTATAAGACATTTGTTTCACATTATCGAAGATAAAGCAGTACTCAAGCAATGCATTTTAGAGCAGATGTTTACTAGTCCTTTTTTCGAACGATCATTCCTGCTATATCTCTGGATACTGAGTGTTGACAGTTTCTCCTGGGACACCCTGTACAAGCAGATGCCACCCGGCAATATACGTATGTAGTCTTAAAAGGACCAGTAGTATAACTGCGTCTGAACAGGTCTCAAAAGGCCCAAAGGTACCCACCGGCCGCCGTGTCATCCTCAGACGATAGGCATCACCGGATGCGGATGTGTAGAGACATGTGGTCAGGACACCACTCTTACCGTTGTGAGTTTTCGTGACCGGAGACGCTACTCCTCAATCAAGTAGTTCCTCAATCGGTCTCACAACGGCTGAGTGTACCCCGCTCTCCAAAAGCTCTCCGCAGACCCAGAAGGTCACCCACCCAACTGCTAACCAAGACCAAAACCACCTAACTTCGGTGATCTGATGAGAACTGGTGTTACCGCTGTTGGTGGACCGGTAGTAACTTAAATTCAAACAATGACGTAGACTGACGAAGCACCTGAAGATGGGTCCCCGCATATTGAAATAAATTCACGATTTGCCACTGAAGGCAGTGTGCTTTCCTTTTTAATAAACAGTATTGGGGTGTCGTCCGAACAAGACACATCCAGGGCAAAAGCACCACAGGCTCAAAGATGGGGGCTGGTGCCAGTGCCATAGAGACTCGACACTTGCGCGAGTTCCACCAGCGTCATGGGCGGCGCTGAGGATGAAGATATCGGCTTCGCCTAGGCTAATTGCCGACCGAGTACAATCCGCCAATGACCGGACGACAACGGTCAGAAGCCGACTCTGAAGACAAAAGAGTAGCTCTCGCCCACTTGGTTATAGATCATCTTCCAGGGCTGACTTAGACACGGAACATCGTTTGGTGAACTATTAGAAGTGAACAGACAGTTACTGTAAATTGCATTCGCTATCTACTGAGAAGTTTACCTACGATTATTAACACTTAGCAATTGAGGGCCTATTTTGCGTTATATTACAAGCAGTGTTGCAAACTTCATACTTCAACAAGTCACGAAGATAAGTAAATACGTTAACTCATTTGTGTGACTTCGTTAGTAATATGTTTGAGAGCCTTAGAACCTTCGTTCTACGTTACCTGACCCTGGGGCATAGCTGTGTAATAGTGGCATGGAGAAATTGTCTTAGCAGTGTATTACCCCATAAGCCGTTTCACGAACTCACAACTCGGCCTATCGTAACAACAGTGGCACCTCGGCCTCCACAGCAATAGCGACGAGGCCTTTACAAAACTGGCGACGAGGCTTTATAAAAAATTTTAACCGCGAAATGATTTCTAAAGCCAAGATCGCAAAAATATTTCTTTATTTACAAACAACTGGTTTCGACAAACTTTGCTTCATGTCTTAAGAAATTTATGTTATAAAGCGTGTGCGTTCTAAATTAGACCTCACACGAAGTTGTCATGTACATAAAACATAGCATATAATATGAAAGCCGGCCGCTGTGTACGAGCGGTTCTAGGCACTTCAGTCCGGAACCGCGCCGCTGCTATGGTCGCAGGTTCGAATCCTGCCTCGGGCATGGATGTATGTGATGTCCATAGGTTCTTTAGGTTTAAGTAGTTCTAAGTCTAGGGGACTGATGACCTCAGATGTTAAGTCCCATAGTGCTCAGAACTATTTGAACCATAATATGAAAGTTTGTCGTAAATAAAACATTTAAAACCAAGAAGCAGCTAGTGTACATGGCCATGTCAATACACGCAGCACTCACAAATGATTGTTACATCACAAAAAACACAGTATACAATAAAGTAGCAATAAAATAGCAGATGTACGTTATACGCCGTCTAAGGTGAGTCGTCAATGACTAGAACAGATCCAGGTAACGTTAACAGGTATTCTGCTGTGCATTTTATTGTATACTGTGCTTTTTATGACGTAACAATCATCTGTGAGAGCTATGTATACGGACATGGCCATGTGCACAAGGTTCCTCTTGATTTTAAATGGCTTATTTATGACAAAATTTATATTATGTGCTACGTTTTATACACACGACAACTGGAAATGAGGTACAACACAAAATGGACACATTTTATTACATAAATTTTTGAAGACCTGAAGATTACTGCAAATTCTATCGCAACCGGTCGCCTGTAAGTAAAGAAATATCTATGCGGTCTCGGCTTTAGAAAGCTTTTACCAAGTAAAACAGATCGCTGCTTGTAATTTTTCAGGATGAGGAAGTGGCTTTTGTATTGTTGTTGTTGTTGTGGTCTTCAGTCCTGAGACTGGTTTGATGCATCTCTCCATGCTACTCTATCCTGTGCAAGGTTCTTCATCTCCCAGTACCTACTGCAGCCTACATCCTTCTGAATCTGCTCAGTGTATTCATCTCTTGGTCTCCCTCTACGATTTTTACCCTCCCGCTGCCCTCCAATACTATATTTATGACCCCTTGATGCCTCAGAACATGCCCCACCAACCGATCCCTTCTTCTAGTCAAGTTGTGCCACAAACGCCTCTTCTCCCCAATTCTATTCAATACCTCCTCATTAGTTACGTGTTCTACCCATCTAATCTTCAGCATTCTTCTGTAGCACCACATTTCGAAAGCTTCTATTCTCTTCTTGTCCAAACTGGTTATCGTCCACGTTTCACTTCCATACATGGCTACACTCCATACAAATACTTTCAGAAACGACTTCCTGACATTTAAATCTATACTCGATGTTAAAAAAATTTTCTTCTTCAGAAACGCTTTGCTTGCCATTGCTAGTCTACATTTTATATCCTTTCTACTTCGACCATCATCAGTTTTTTGCTCCCCAAATAGCAAAACTCCTTTACTACTTTAAGTGTCTCATTTCCTAATCTAATTCTTTCAGCATCACCCGACTTAATTCGACTACATTCCGTTATCCTCGTTTTGCTTTTGTTGATGTTCATCTTATACCCTCCTTTCAAGACACTGTCAATTCCGTTCAACTGCTCTTCCAAGTCCTTTGCTGTCTCTGACAGAATTACAGTGTCATCGGCCAACCTCAAAATTTTTATTTCTTCTTCATAGATTTTAATAGCTACTCCGAACTTTTCTGTGAGGCGAGGCAGTGAGTAAACAAGCAGACACAGAGATTATTATGTATTTAAACGACGAATTTTGCTCCAATATATCCGATGGCGTGCTAAACAATGGGTTTTGTTGGTGTGGAGCTGCCGTCAGGAGGAACTTCTCTCCCTTGTGCCTCAGTCTGATGCCGATACTGATATTGGGTGTCTTGTAGCAGCAGCGTAATATTCTCAGCACTTGGCTGTGCAAGTTTGTGCGGCGGAGCACCCGAGGAGGGCACCAGCAGCCACCTCTGAGAGGAGGAGCGGCAAATCTCTGCGGCCGCGGGCAGGCGCTGGTTGGCTGCCGGCTGCTGCTGCTGCCGCTGCTGGCTGCGCTGATGGAATACATTACCCGCCGCCGCTCCACGGAAACACAATTACGGCAGGCCTCTCTGTGTGGGGCGGCAAGGCCTCCAGGCCAAGGCTCCCTGCGGGAGGCCGGGCTGCGCCTTCCGGGGGCCACTACCGGTAAACTGGCCCAAAACACTCACTCGGCTGTATTTACGGCGACCCGCAGCCACAGAAAGTAGAAATAAGCAGAGGGGCCTTTCCCGTGGCGAAGGACTAGAACGCGTGTGCTCCGACCCCCCACTCCTTGCGTACTACGGCGACTGTGGCAGCACCAGTCTCGCCGCTCTTTTCTCTGCTTGTTTTATATGAATGCGTGGTGTTTGTTGTTTCAGACATGTCCGAAAGAACAGACACTCCCCTTGTATATAACTGATTCGCCTCGATGGGCAATGAATCCACCACCTTCAGTGCAGATGCACAGTTCCGTTCGACTTTCTGTGGGCATCTCAAAGTAGCGAGCATGGAGGACATCTACGGGGACCGCCGATATGTAGCGCTAGTTGGGAGTATGGGACGGCCATGAGGCGTCCGCAGAATTGCGATAAACACTGTGTTTTGGTGGCCCACTGGTTAACAAGCTGCCTGGTAAACGGAAGATTCCGGATTCGAGACACGCTCCCGAACACATTTTCATTCGTCGCCTTGATTCCACATAAAATCCCGATGCAGCTGACATCAGAAGTTCCTTTCCTTTCCTCCCCCCCCCCACCCCCCCTCGCCTCTCCTCCATCAGTTTACATAATATTCTCTGTGTCTGCTTGTTTACTCACTGCCTCGCCTCGCATTTCTCTCGGGTTTGTTTTAGATGCGTTAGTTTTCAAGTTAATTTCATAAATGAGCGAATAAATTCGATAATGTAGATAACGCCGTGAACGAAGTAATATAGGCAACATTGTTTCCCGAAACCAGGTAGCATAGACAAAAAAATCCCGGATAATTGCGAGTAGGACTCACGTACCGAGTTATCCGTGCTCACTTAATTATGTATATAGATAGTTCAGAAATCCCGAGAATCGAGAATTTCCACGATTTTTACCTTTTATCGATAGCTATACTGCAAGTTTTCAAAATATGAGACATAAATGGCTGTAACTTTTAATTGCGTTGATGTAGAACCTTGTAGTCTTTTACACCACCAAGGGACTGTAGACTTTAATATGTGACACAAATTTCAATTCATCTACTCGTTCGTGAGAAAAAGATATCTTCAGAGACGGACAAAAAGATAGTCGGATAACAAAGCAAACAATTACGTTTTTTCGTCTGACATAGTTACAAGTTAACAATTTTCCGATTTTTTTCCTTTTACTTGTACTGTGAGACCGTGCTTCTTGCCAAATTTCTTGCTTACAGGCCAACAAGGAGTACGCTACAAGTTGTGACGAGTCAATTTGCGAGTATCGAAATATGTGACATAAATGGTTGTATCTTTTGACTGATTTGACTTCGAAGCTTTAATATTTTACACCGTCAACGGACTGTAGAACTTAGTAACTGGCATAAATTTCAACTCAATACGTTTAGTCGTCCCTGAGAAAAACGTGTCTTGACAGTCAGACAGACAGACATACAGAGAGACGAGCATCAAAGTGATTCTAAAAAAAAAAGTGTTCCATTTTTACCGACTGAGGTACAGAACGCTAAAAATATACAGTCATGAGC
The DNA here is from genome assembly GCF_023898315.1 of Schistocerca nitens. Lineage (NCBI taxonomy): Eukaryota > Metazoa > Arthropoda > Insecta > Orthoptera > Acrididae > Schistocerca > Schistocerca nitens. The sequence continues at coordinate 549,744,232 of NC_064615.1, forward strand.
TGATGATTCCCGGTGTCTTTTCCTTTCATTAAGTTTTTCTTTCCTTTCAATTTCCGTTTGTAACAGCAGCATACGTAGAAGACAAACATAGAGCAGCTCCGTACTCCGCATAGCAGGTAGCAACAGCCACGCGTGTGGCGCTTAGCTGCCAACTTCATAGCGGACAATCTCCACTACATCTCTTGTATTTTCTCGAGAGTGGAAATGGGTATCACTCTGCTTCCACTGTTAGAGAACAAATTAGCCATGCTAGCTATATTTTATACGCAGTAATGTTTGCCATAAAAAGCACCAAACGTAAACTGGCCAGTGACTTCATTTTTCACTGCAAACTATTCGAAATATAAGCGGTGTTGTACTTTACTTTCACGTGTCACAATAACTACGAGCAACAACGAAAAGAAAACAAGTTCATTAGCGGCCTGTGTTGGGTGGCTATAACATACGGATTTTTTCTCTTTTTTTACCGAATAGTGTCCTCAAAATCAAAATAGCAAAGAGCACACATGGATTCCAAAACAGTGGTTTTCATATTTTATGAGAAAAAAGTGAGAAAGTTTTAGTGATAAATTAGCAACTGAGACATATATTGCTTTGCTTCATCTACACAGAACAATTTTTCGAGGGAAATTGGTTGGCTTGTAACTTCCCTCTCCGTGTATCGTACGATTCGGGTTGCATGGAGCGACCAGCACCTCTGTGATTTTGGGTACCAGAGGAGGGGGAAGCTTGAGACACCTCGCGCGTCCCGAAGGCCACTCAATCTACACTTCTACGCTCTGTGCCCCCATCCCACGCGGTGTAACTGGCAGCTGCCATCGCTAAATGAAAGCAGGCAGCTTGTGTCCCTGTGTACACACCGGAAGTTGTGAGTGTGCAACATTTTCAGTCATCATTATTGCCGGTAAGTGATTATGTGGACTGATTGTAACAGGCAGACATTACACGCGAATGTGCAGGTGAGTACTTACACTTTAGGTACACGTTGCAAATTTTCTTTCGCTGCGGGCGTCTTCTGTATTTGTGACTCTTACGCAGAAGAAATCGCTCGGTCGTAGGGCCGTTGTTGCCACTCACCCTGATTGTAATGACGGTGGGTGTGGGTCGTTTCACAGGACTCAACTTGAGCGTAATAAGGATCGCTACAACATTGAAATGCTGCTTGCTCAGTGGAAATTTACTTTTTAAATGACTTTTTGGGGATGCCATGAAACCTATGCTGTGGGACATCGTGGAATATTCCCACTTCAGCCCCTATAGTTTCATGAATTTCCGATAGGTGGTAGCGCTATATGTAGCCTTCAAAATGGCGCCTGTAACAGAAGTACGTTACAAACAGAGAGTTGTCATTGAGTCTCTTTGGCGGAAAACCAGAGCTTCACAGTTATTCATGGGAGCTTACAGAATGTCTACATAGATCTGGCACTGAACAAAAACGCAGTGAGTCGTTGGGATAGGCGTCTGGCATCATCTCAACAAGGTCGCGCGACGGCCGGCCCCGCACAGCTGTGACTCAGGTAGTGTTGGAACGTGCGGGCGCTGTTACTAGAGGTGATCGATGGATCACAATCAGAGACCTTGCTGCTCAACTGAACATCTCTGCTAGAAGTGCTGACACACTCGTCCACCAGTACTCAAAGGTGCGTGCCCGCTGAGTTCCTTGCCGCCTAACGGAAGACTATAAAGAGGAACAAAGGACCGTCTGTGTGGAACTGCTTGTGCGTTACGAGGCTGGTCGTGACTATTTTTTTGTTGAACATAGTGACTATGTTGAAACATGGATTCGTCACTTCGAAACGGAAACAAAATAGCAATCTAAATGGCTCTGAGCACTATGGGACTTAACATCTATGGTCATCAGTCCCCTAGAACTTAGAACTACTTAAACCTAACTAACCTAAGGACAGCACACAACACCCAGCCATCACGAGGCAGAGAAAATCCCTGACCCCGCCGGGAATCGAACCCGGGAACCCGGGCGTGGGAAGCGAGAACGCTACCACACGACCACGAGATGCGGGCAACAGCAATCTATGGAGTGGCAACACACCATCATTCCTCCGAAGAAAAACTTGGAAGGTGCAACCTCAGCCCGGATCTCGCACTTCCCGACTGCCATTTGTTTGGTCCAATGAAGGATGCACCCGGCGGGAAGCAATATGTGCATGACGGGGAGGTTACTGGTGCAGCAGGATGTTGGCACCGACGTCGGCCAGTAGAGTTAGGGCATACAGGCCGTCCCATTAAGGTGGCGTAAGGCAGTCGTATTGAACTGAAAAATAGGTGCGGGATAACATGGTGTATTGGAATTCCGAATAATACCTACCTAAGATTAGAACAAAATGCTTTGCAGTACTTATTGAATACCTCTCGTACTATTTATCACCTGAACTATCCTTGTCGAATGTTTATCATTTTAAATATCTTCTAGAATGTCTGTCTTGTAAAACAACTACTTCGAAAATAATTATGCACAATTCAAGTAGACTGGAACATACTGCCGTACTGTGGACGTGCTTCTCCATGCACGTTCACTGAGTCCACCATTTCCTGTCAGACGATTGTGGAGACTGTTCTCAAAACTAGCCAGTCCGGACAAGAAAGGCTACATTTCATTAAAAGAGCATGCTCTGGACAGCCGATGGGACAGGGGAACACGTGTTTCTCAGCTGTTTTATGTGATCGAGCTCACACCCAGGCCCTGACGCAATGTGCACTACTGGCCATTAAAATTGCTACACCAAGAAGAAACGCAGATGATAAACGGGTATTCATTGGCCAAATATATTATACTAGAACTGACATGTGATTACATTTTCATGCAATTCTGGTGCATAGATCCTGAGAAATCAGTACCCGGAACAATCACCTCTGGCCGTAATAACGGCCTTGATACGCCTGGGCATTGAGTCAAACAAAGCTTGGATGGCGTGTACAGGTACAGCTTCCCATGCAGCTTCAACACGATATCACAGTTCATCGAGAGTAGTGACTGGCGTACTGTGAAGAGCCAGTTGCTCGGCCACCATTGACCAGACGTTTTCAATTGATGATAGATCTGGAGAATGTGCTGGCCAGGGCAGCAGTCGAACATTTTCTGTATCCAGAAAGGCTCGTACAGGACCTGCAACATGCGGTCGTGCATTATCCTGCTGAAATGTAGGGTTTCGCAGGGATCGAATGAAGGGTAGAGCCACGGGTCGTAACACGTCTGAAATGTAACGTCCACTGTTCAAATTGCCGTCAATGCGAACAAGAGGATACCGAGACGTGTAACCAATGGCACCCCATACCATCACGCCGAGTGATACGCCAGTATGGCGATGACGAATACACGCTTCCATGTGCGTTCACCGCGATGTCGCCAAACACGGATGCGACCATCACGATGCTGTAAACAGAACCTGGATTCATCCGAAAAAATCACGTTTTGCCATTCGTGCACCCAGGTTCGTCGTTGAGTACACCATCGCAGGCGCTCCTGTCTGTGATGCAGCGTCAAGGGTATCCGCAGCCATGATCTCCGAGCTGATAGTCCATGCTGCTGCATACGTCGTCGAACTGTTCGTGCAGATGGTTGTTTTTTTGCAAACGTCCCCATCTATTGCCTCAGGGATCGAGACGTGGCTGCACGATCCGTTACAGCCATGCGGATAAGATGCCTGTCATCTCGACTGCTAGTGATACGAGGCCGTTGGGATCCAGCACGGCGTTCCGTATTACCCTCCTGAACCCACCAATTCCATATGCCGCTAACAGTCATTGGATCTCGACCAACGCGTGCAGCAATGTCGCGATACGATACCGCAATCGCGATAGGCTACAATCCAACCTTTATCAAAGTCGGAAACGTGATGGTAGCATTTCTCCTCCTTACACGAGGCATCACAACAACGTTTCACCAGGCAACGCCGGTCAACTGCTGTTTGTGTATGAGAAATCGGTTGGAAACTTTCCTCATGTCAGCACGTTGTAGGTATCACCACCGGCGCCAACATTGTGTGAATGCTCTGAAAAGCTAATCATTTGCATATCACAGCATCTTCTTCCTGCCGGTTAAAATTCGCGTCTGTAGCACGTCATCTTCGTGGTGTAGCAATTTCAATGGCCAGTAGTGTGTATCACCGAATTGAGTTTATCACTTTATTGCACAACTTTACATTATCTCGGTCGCATAACATTCCACAGTCAATCAGTTTCATGTTTGACATTTCTCTCATATCATCATAGGGCCAATCAGCTAAAAGGATTACAAGAATTTTCTGCAGTAAAATGTTAGGAAAAACTTTAGAACCAATGGCACATGAAAACTAGATATCAGACCACGTCTCGAAGCCGCACCCTTTGCGTTTTGTATGGAAGTGTTCTGCTGACTGAACCAGCCAAGCTAAAGCCAAGAGCCGCCCACATACCTTCAAATCTGCCGGAATTCTTCTTGTATTTCCCAAACTTTGAAGAAGGTCTACTGCACACTTTTCGAGGGTAATCACAGCAGTGAGGCTGGTGTGCCTGCGAATGAGGCTGCTGCCAAGGCTGCAAACTGTAGTATCCATACCATTTAGCACTTATGACCCTTCAGGTGATACCGTCGAGACCAGGGAATTTTACATCTACATCCATACCTCGCAAACCATTTTGCGGTGTGAAGGGGAGGATGCTTTGTGTACTACAGCCACATCGCACCCTCGCACCCCCACCCCCCCAACCCCTTTGCCTGTTCCAATACCAAATGTTTTGCGGCAAGAAGCTGTCGGTAAGTCACCACGCGGGCTCGAATATCTCTAATTTTATGTTCATGGTCTGTTCGCGAGATATACGTAGGAACAAGCAATATATTGGTTACCCTTCTAGGAATGTACGTTCTCGTAACTTTGACAGACATCCACACCGCATTCCGTCTTCAGGCCACAAGTGGCCCATAGAGACCATCCGACCGCCGTATCATCCTCAGAGGAGGATGCGGATAGGAGGGCCGTGTGTCAGCACATCGCTCTCCCGGTCGTTATGATGGTTTTCTGTGACCGGAGCAGCTACTGTTCGGTCGAGTAGCTCCTCAATTGGCATCAGGAGGCTGAGTGCACCTCGAAAAATGGCAACAGCGCATGGCGGCCCGGACGGTCACCCATCCCAGTGCCGGCTATGCCCAACAGCGCTTAATTTCGGTGATCTGACGGGAACCGGTGTATCCATTGCGGCAAGGCCGTTGCGCTAGACATACACCCCGTGATGCCTTTTTTGCAACGCCTGCCTCTGGAGCTGGTTGATCATCTTCTTGACCCTTCGTTCTTATTAAACCAACATTTAACGAAAAAAGCTGCTCTTCTTTCCGTCTTCTCTATTTCTTCTCTGTGGTAAGAATCCCATACTGACGACTAATATTCAAGTATTGGTCGAAGGAGGGATTTGTAAAATACCTCCTTTGCTAATGGACTACATTTCCTGAGGATTCTTCCAGTGAGTGTCAGTCGGGCATCCGCCTTTCCTGTGATTAGTTTTATCTCGTCGTTCCACTTTAAATCGCTCTGTACGCATACGCTTTGACATTTTGTGGTAGAAACAGCTTCCAGTGATTGTTCTGCAGTCGTCTAATCATACAATAATGGGTCTTTCCGTCTGTGTGTTCGCAATACCTTACAACTGTTTACCTTGTAGCATTTTCTACAGTTTTCTAACACAGCAACTTCTCTAAATGCAACAGTATCGTCCGCGAAAAACCTCATGGAGCTTCCGACGTTATCTTCTAGGTCATTTATGTTCTGTAGATTGTGAAAACGAATGATTCTATGAGCTTTGGGGTACGGCCGAAGTTACTTTTATATCTGAAGACTTACCTTAATTGAGAATAACATACTACGTTCTGTTTGCTAGAAACACTTCAATCCGTACGCTCGTATTTTGTTCATTTACCCGCAGAGCGGAACTATATCGAATACCACACGGTAAACAAGGAATACGGCATCTACCTGGTCGCCGATATCTGCTGCTTCCTGGGCCTTTTGGACCAACAGAGTGAGCCTGGCTTCACGCGATCGTTGTTTCCTGAACCCATGCTGACCCTGCAGATGAGATTTCCAGTCTCCAGAAACTTCATTACACTCCAGCGTAAAACATGCCCAAAAACACTAACAGACCGACGTCAGAGATAGAGGCGTATGCGTCTGTTCGACAACTTTGCTTGAAAACGACAGTGAGCTGTGCTTTTTTCCAGTCATCGGGAACACTTCGCTTCTCCAAAGACCTACGGTACACTGCTGCTAGAAGAGGGGCAAGTACCTCCGCATATACTGTGTATAATCGAACTGCTATCCAGTCAGGTCCAGTGGCCTTTCCTCTGTTGAGCGCTTTCTATCCCTTGACCAGTCATTTCGACATCTGTCATTTCGTAGTTCGTGCGACGATTTATAAAAGGAACTACAGAGTGATCTTTTTCTGTGAAACAGTTTTGGAAAAAGGCTTTTAGGTTTTCGACCTTTTCTGCGTCGTCCTCTGTTTCAGTGCGGTCACAGTGTCTAGATAGTTTGCTTCGATCCGTTAACGGATTTAACATCATAAGAAGATCTTGTTAGGATTTTCTGTCAAGACGGTGGATAGACTTTTACTTCCGTATTCGTTAAACACTTCATGCGTAGCCCTTCTTAAGTTAATTTTGGCTTCACTACATGTAGAACATTCTAGCACTCTAGCACGAACATGGTCATTTCACCGTGAAAACAAGCTGGATAGACAGAGAAAGAGGGGGTGGGGGGGAGAGAGCTTCTCGTTCAGTCCTTGAATGCACAATGGATGCCGACCGACCGCCGTGTCGTCCTCCGCCATGCAGCGTCATACGGACTCAGCATGGAGGGGCATCGGATCAGCACACCGCTCTCCCGTCCGTTGTGTCGACTTTTTAGACCTTGGAACCGCTATTTCTCAACCAAGTTCCCCTCACTTGGCATCACGAGGCTGAGAGACCCCGTACCAGTCCTCCAACCAAGGGAAAATCCTTGGCAGTACCTGGAATCGCTTGACTGTCACTCACGCTGATCACTCGCCCACGGATGCAGCCGGGAGCGAACTCAGTGACTTTGTATCCATTCCTAAGGTTCGGGCAACTTCCTCTCGTCCATCTCTTCGGGCCAGATAATTTTAGCTAGAATTCATATTGCGCACTGTCTTTTTAGCCATCATCAGTTAAGCAGCGAACCAACACCACTTTGCTGTCACTGTAAAGAACCACTAGCGGTGTGCCATTTTTAACCCGATGCCAGTTTTTAAATCCTTCATGCTTTCAAGTGTGTATGTACATGTGGGAGGTCTTACCAGATACAGCACAGGTCGCAGATGGCTTTCTACTCTTTGTTGTCGCAGCAACATGGCGAAGGGGATTTAATTTTCGACCGTGGGCGTCGGTTGTCCTAGAAACTCTTACCGAACGACCACTTAAAAGAAAGGGGAGAGATGGATGTTGTAATTGTTCATTTTACCTTTCCACTGCGTTTGTTGTTTGTAACTAGCGTTCCAAGATTTCTTATCACTACTCATTGTAGTTTTACCCACTGGTTAATGCTGTTTGTACTCCAGTGTGTCAACTAACTTCAAGAACTATGGAGTGTGTTACCTAAACGACGACCAATTTTAAGTTAAGATTTGGGGGTATAACCTCAGCTGTTTAGCGCCCTGAAGCCCCAACAAGCAATGAGCATAAAGATATTGCGGAGAAATAGCTCAGCCACAGCGTAGGGGACTGGGGATGCCCTTTCAAGAAACCATCCCGGAATGGATCATAAACTATTTAGAGAAATTACGAAAAACCTAAACTAGATGCCCGGACTGGTATTTGAACCGTCACCCACCTGCGTACGAGTACATTGTGCTAACCACTGCACTACCTCGCTCAGTCAATACTTAGATTTCTTTGGGGTATAATTTACGATTTTAAAGAGAGCATATATAATATTGTTCAGTTGCAGAATTTATTTTCAAACATCAAAACGACAAAAATCAACGTAAATGTTTTCTAATTTACAAATATTCATTTTAACATGTCTTGCTGTAAGCCTGTCTCTGTGATTTTCCACTTGCTATGTAAAGTGTATGACTCCACCAGTATTCGCAGTTCGTCCTTGCCTGTGGTATATGTCGAGGCTGTTTACTTTTCGGGTGCACATCACCGGATCTGAACGATCGCTGTTTACTTCGTTCATTTGCTGTGCCACGATAAGCTAACGTCCAGGATGACTCAGCCGCCGTGTGGTCATGATCAAACTCGTAAACGATAAGTGTATGTGTATTTGCTCGCGTCCTTGTCCTGTCTGTCCATAAGCATTACAGACAAGTTAACACGCACTCGCCATCTGCACAAGACGCACAGTAGTATGGGCTGACGCAGCCGACAGAGGAATCCACGCTAAAAGCTCTCTCCTGACTGCGATAATGATGTCTCGCGTTCTTTACTAACGACCGTAATTAACATTAACTAATTTTTCATTTTTTCGCCGTTTTTTTAGTTTATAGTGCGCTGTTAAGTGAAAGGTGCATGTTTTACATCTCTGAAAACTGTGTATGGCACAGACAGGGATCTGTCGAAATATAAGCAAGAGATACTGACAGTTTCACGGGTTTGTTTAATAGTTGGACGTTACTTGCATAACAAATATATTCTTTATAACTATGAAACATAGTGTCAAGTCCAATCAGTATAGTAAAGCCAAAGCCCCCGACAGATCACTGAAGAGAAGCAACGTCGCTCGCGCTTAGCACTTGGATGGGTGACCGTATAGATGGGCCGGCTGTTGTTGGCTCAGGAACAAGCAAGCCACCGAAGTGGCGTTCAAACGGAAGAACTGCACCAGGCAGTAGGCCACGCGGCATTTGTTGTCATTAGTGCAGTAAAAGTTTCTGGGCTATAACACGAGAGGCGCCCTATACATAGGCCCTAATGCAGACAGCTTTGTTCCATCTACTTTATGTTGGAAAAATGCAGAATTTGTTTCGGGACATCGTGCAGTATTCCCGCTTGAGCCCCTATTGTTTCATGAAGTTCCTATAGCTGGCGGCGCTATACGTATCCTTCAAAACTGCGCCTGTGACGGAGGTGCGTTCCAACGAGAGAGCTGCCCTTGAGTTTCTTTGGCGGGAAACCAGAGCATCGCAAATATTCACAGGCGCTTGCAGAGTGTCTACGGAGTCCTGGCAGTGAATAAAAGCACGGTGAGTCGTTGGGCGAGGCGGCTGTCATCATCGCAACAAGGTCGCACAAACCCGTGCGATGCCCCGCCTGCTAGCCGGCCGCTCACAGCTGTGGCTTCTGCAGTGTTGGAATGTGAGGACACTTCCATTCGAGGTGATTACGCATCACAACCAAACACCTCGCTGCTCAAATTGGTAGTGGTGATACATTAGTCCACTAGTTGTGGCACTCAAAGTTGTGTGGCCGCTGGATTCCTCATCTACATCTACATATATACTCCGCTAGCCACCAAGCGGTATGTGGCGGAGGGCACAATTTACGCCAAAGTCATATTCCCCTCCACTCCCCCCTGTTCCACTCGCGGATCGAGCGAGGGAAAAACGACTGTCTGAACGCCTCAGTACGAGCATCGCATCGCATGCCCATGTATTGAGGCACATGGAAACCATTTCCAACACCTACTGTAACTGTGGCTGCATGGTGCAGCGCGTATTAGACCGCAGTCTCTGTAACAATGTATGACTGAATAAATGGTCTCTAGCATGGAAACCATACCATTTCCGGAAATAAGTTAGTTAGACATTTTTGGTCCGTACCCCTCTCATCGATCAATCCCTAGAGTTTGTACACGGTAGAAACAATCACGCTATATATTAATCACCGCAGATCCAACCCCAGACACTGTTCAACAGATTACTCTCATACATTCACTGTTCTATCTCCTTCATTGTTCTCTCTCAATACAGTCGTTCACAGACACTCAGAATCATCCCCACCAGGGACACCATAAAAAATGGTTCAAATGGCTCTGAGCACTATGGGACTCAACTGCTGAGGTCATTAGTCCCCTAGAACTTAGAACTAGTTAAACCTAACTAACCTAAGGACATCACAAACATCCATGCCCGAGGCAGGATTCGAACCTGCGACCGTAGCGGTCTTGCGGTTCCAGACTGCAGCGCCTTTAACCGCACGGCCACTTCGGCCGGCAGGGACACCATATTACGTTACTACACTGTGAATGAAATGCACACTGGTGTTCGGTTGTAACACCCTATCCGAACATGTGAGGGCTGTACTGACGAAGTATTGTATCAAGCAGGCCTCACAACTTTTCCATAGAACTCATCTCGTGCTTGTTCAGATGTCTCTCTGGCTGCAGAAGATAACACTCGGTCATGCCTTCGTTTATGACGTGGTGCTGCAACTATTTTCAGCAGAGGAAAATATGGGTCTGTTTTTCAGTAAAGAGCACATAAAATTTACCCTAGGGTATGCCTTTGTATTGAATGCTGGACTTGTTGAAACAGCACTATTAATGTTACACTCGAGGTATTACACAACACGACACTTGTGTACATCAGCACTGGACACTCCGGAATAGTAATAAGAGATTAACACCGTTTTACGCTCTAGGTAGTCATATGTGGCTGCAAAATGGCTCAAATGGCTCTGAGCACTATGGGACTTAACTTCTGAGGTCATCAGTCCCCTAGAACTTAGAACTACTTAAACCTAACTAACCTAAGTACATCACACACATCCATGCCTGAGGCAGGATTCGAACCTGCAACCGTAGCGGTCGCGCGGTTCCAGACTATAGCGCCTAGAACCGCTCGGCCACCCCTGCCGGCTATGTGGGTGCACTCGGTTACGTCTCACGCTGAGTGTTTCTGATACAATCTCCGAACCATTAATTCAAATGCCCACGCAAGTGGCCACACTCAGCTCTCGCTCGTGCTTGTGTCTCTTTATCATAAATATCTCAAATCTATTAACCCACTCTTACATTTCGTGTCGCACCTAGGCTACGGCCTTTGTCCATCTCTGCTTGCTGGCACAAGGGAGCTGTCTCGAGTGTTTCAGCCAATCACAGTCCAGGAAATCCACATTGCCTTCTGTGGTCGTGCTTTGCTCAGCCAGTAGCAATCGAGGACACGGTTTCCAAGTGGATAGTGAAGCCGTTACTCATCACCAAGAAGCCACCACGCTCCTCTGCCCACTCAGCAGATCTTGCGACATATTGCATCGTATTACGACTTGCCAGTACTCAATATCAATTTGATACAAGTGTTATACTCTTCAGGTACCTGTTTAATACACTGATGAATGACATAAACCAGAGTTTCACAGCGGTTAAACTAGTAGAACCTCCAAGAAGTTGCCAATGGCACCAGGAGCCATGCTAAAGACTATACGTTTAATGACTTGCTAATCTAAAGGATTTTTGTAAACATTACTACAGTAATGGAGAAAATAGGTGACAACTGGTGTCCGTCTTTGAGGCATTACTGGTCGGCTCTTTATGTACAACTGAGCCTACCAAAATCAGGTTTTTACGTCGATGTTCCTGATTGGTACACGGTTTAATTTGTCACCAGTGTTACGTAACAGCCCTACAAGCATGCCACGAATTTTGTCTGTATTGGCGGCAATGTTGAGTCCCTTTATGTTAAATGATATGGTTAATTCAGAAATTGAGGCATGTGGACCAAATCTGCTATTAAATCACGAACATCATACAGGTTTGTATTCAACAAGACAAGTATTCTTATGCTACATTGCAGTACCTTTATACTTCCACGAGACCTTTTCCGATAATGTTTACTTTTTTACATGAAGCAGCTGCGTCTGTTTCGCAAAGTAAACAATTACAAATGTATGGCATTGGTATGAACGGCCATGGTTCAGTTGCCTAACTGGGAAGGTTTTCTTTCTTCGATCACGCTGATAGCTTTCGTTTGTGTTATGTGAGTGTTTGTGGGTTTCACGTTAACTTTTAACGTAAGGGAGTGTGAGAGCGCTAGACGAGTTTAGTACCGCGTTATTGTTGTTAAAATGGAAGAAAAGGAGCAGAAGAGAAAACCAGGTGCCAGCACTTAGCCTACTCCTCCTGAAAGCCAACAAAGAGACCACCGACCTTAACGATTCCACGTAAGGTTCTCTATGAGCGGCGTCAATTCATTATTACGCTTTGTTAATTTACTGCGTAGTGGCAGTATCAATCTATCGCTTTACGCAAACACACTGTTGTTACTGTTACTTTGTCCCTATTTATTACCAACATAGTCGTTAGTTTGATCATAATTTTACATCGTATTATAGAGCCCTGTTTTACCTCTGCTAGAAAGACAAATTAATTTAATGCTATTAATTACGTTCGTTTGGTAGAAACACAGAAATTCAGTAGCATACAAATACAAACAGTATCAGTTCATGCTATTGGAAACCTTGTTTCATTCTGTCTCCATCACTTCCCACAGGTCAAAGTAATTCAATATGAGAATACCCGTTGTAGACAGTACTTTTGCTGAAAGCTTTTGAAATATCTGAAAGAAAACACCAATCTAGCACATTGAATATAATGTCTGTAAAGTTTTCCTAATTACTGCCAATGCAGTAAAACAAAACAATAGAAACTTACTTGGAATCATCTATAACATCAGCGGTTTCCTCAGTAGTGTTAATACAGTTTTAAATTCAGCGCTCTGCTTAGTTCAGCGTAACGGTTTTCCACAGCAGCGTGACATCGTACGCAACTGTGTCCTCTTCTGTTTGAATTACATTTCACGCTGGAAACAGGTGGTGTTCGGGTGGATCCAGAGCTGAAACAGAGCATGAATATGCCGACAGATTCAATTGCTGTGCATGAATATTCACCAATGTGACCGCCAGTTTATCGGCGCAAATGTTGCCACAAAGATGTGCCCTTTGGTCATTCTGATTCCTATTGATTGTGCGTCGGCCTGCGTCTACATAACAGATGCAATTTTTTCCTTTTGGCTAGTCTTCACAGTTTGGTTTTAATGTCTTTTTTCGCAAAATGAAAGTACTTTTTATTTCTTCCTGTAGGATCTACAACCCCAGTTGTAATCGTGTTTTCACAATGCAAAGGCCATTACACAGTTCCAAAAGTTTCGAAAAATGTCTGGTCATTTTATTCAGCTAGCATCTTCTCTCCAACTATATGGCACGCTAATGTCTTCAATAAGCGTTGCGCATTTTTCTCAACTAATACTTTCATAAAAATCGGACAGGATGGTGCAATTTCTTTCAACAGTTTATTCAGTGACTATTTACTTAACATAACTGTAAGAAAAGGAAGTAAAAAACTAAACTCTATCATTAGCCCAAATGGTCTTGCTATGATGGTTCTGCGAACAGGTGAGAGCAAGAACAAAGGTAAACCCTTATTTACAGCACATGTAGACTTTGAGAGCGTTGTTTACAATGTTGAGTGGAATACACTCTGAAATTTTAAAAGCATAAAAATACAGAGAGCGAAATGTTAACTGCAACTTTTACAGGAACCAGACTGCAGTCGAGGGACATGAAAGGGAAGCTGTAGTTCAGGAGGGAGGGATAGAGGGTTGTACCCTATCCACGATATTATTCAATTAGTATATTGAACAGCTGTGAAGGAAAGCAGGAGGGTAAACTTCATGAAGAAAAAATAAAAATCTTTAAGGTTTGCCGGTGACTTTATAATTGTGTCAGAGACGGCAAAAGGACTGAAAAGTCAGCTGAACGAAATGTATCGTGTCTTGAAAAACGGTCATAAGATGAATATCAAGAATTATACGGATAATGTAGTCGCATAAAATTAAGAGATTTTGAGGGAATTTATTAGGAAATGAGACTAAACGTACTAGCTGAGTTTTGTTACTTGATCAGCAAAATATCTGATGACAGAAGTGGATAAGATATAAAATGCAGATTGGAAGAAGCAAGAAAAACATTTTTGAAAAATAATGTTAATTTAAAACATAAATTTAAAATTTAGGAAGTATTTCCTTCAGATGTGTGTCTGGAGAATGGAAGTGTAACTTGGACGATAAACAGTGGAGACAAGAAAAGAATGGAGTAGATGCTTTTGAAATGTGGCGCTACAGGAGGATGTTGAAAATGAGATGGGTCAATCGGTTAAGTAATCAAGAGGCACTGAACGAAGCGCAAACAAAGGAAAGTTATGGCACAACTTTACTAAAAAGATGGGCTCGGTTGTTAGGAAACACCGTGAGATATCAAGCAATCATCAGTTTCGTAATAGAGGTAACTGTGGGGGTTAATAATTGCACAGAGGGACCAGTGCTTAAATGCAGTAAGCAGGTCCAAACTGATGTAGGTTACAGTAGTCACACAGCTGTGAAGAGGCTTGCACAAGAGGGTCTATCGTTGGGAATTGCATCATGCAGTAATCCAATCAAAATAACACGAAGTCGAACAGTAGCTCTTAGATCAACATCAAGACAATTTGAAAAAAGACTTCGGTATATTGAGTTCGCGCACTTTCTCTGTGTCGTCCAGAATGACTCGCTAATCTTCATTGCTTGCTAAAACTCATTTAACTCCTCTGTTTGCGATGACTTATTGCAAAGCCATCGACGCTTTAGTAAGTCAGAGGGACCGAAAGGGGATTAGGTCGGAAATGCTTACAAAGGACGTAACAGATATGCAGTAAACTGGCAGGTACAGATGGTGTACAGGTATTGGGCAAAAATATGGAAACACCCTGAGAAATGAAACTTCCTGGCAGATTAAAACTGTGTGCTCTACTATCTGAGCTACCCAAGAACGACTCACGACCCGTCCTCACAGCTTTACTTGCGCCAGTATCTCGTCTCCTACCTTCCAAGCTTCACAGAAACTCTTCTACGAACCTTGCAGAACTAGCACTCCTGGAAGAAAGGTAGGAGGCGAGATAATGGCGCAAGTACAGCTGTGAGGGCGGGTCGTGAGTCGCGCTTGGGTAGCTCAGATGGTACAGCGCTTCCTGCGAAAGGCAAAGGTCCCGAGTTCGAGTCTCGGGCTGCACACAGTTTTAATCCCCCAAGAACTTTCATATCAGCGCAAACTCCGCTGCAGAGTGAAAATCTCATTCTGCAAACCCTGACAAATGTATGCACGAACATAAATAGAGATGTTAGCCAAGCCTGTAAATGGTGCTGTTGTATCTGACCAAGAACAGCTCCCGTGCAGTCCGTCAGTATATCGCAAGTATTAGTTGTGGTCGGAAGTGTTCTGTTTAGTTTTGAGGGCGTTATGTCGGAGCTAAATGACTTCGAACGTGGGCAATTTGTTTGTTCCCGGATGATAGGTACTTCCGTAAACAAGGGTGCCGAAGTTTTAAGTGTTTCAAGAGGCACCGTATCGAAGATCTATTAACACATGCCCTGAAAGAATAAAAACATCTTCTGCCAAGTCACAAAGTAGACGAAAGTGTGTGCAGAGTGTGTTCATGGCACTGAAATTCGGGGCGAGCTGTGATTGCAAAACTACTCATCGGTGATGTAAACGCCCCTAACAGGAAACGTGGCTAAATATCACCGTTGCCTCAGGCAGCAATTCAAGGTAAAGTGTGACACTGAAGAGAAGGTGTGTGTGTGTGTGTGTGTGTGAGAGAGAGAGAGAGAGAGAGAGAGAGAGAGAGAGAGAGAGAGACATTGAAGCGAAGAGGTGCTTCAGGACGGCGAGCTCTCTCAGGACAGACGCACGACTGGCCGTTCACAAGCTGAGTGCGGCCTTCGCCAGCGGCCATCCTTATTTGGGTCTGCTGACGCATGCCCTAATCGATCAAAGCGAACGCTCATCTTTCCCGTGAGTCGCGGTACTGCCCGCGCTTTGCGTGTATCCTTGTCGCTCGGGCGCTGTCGTTCTACCGCCCTTTGCTGTGTCGGATATGCAGAAGTCCCCTGGATAGAATTGGGCCTCTGAAAAAAGAACAGTACCACGGTTGCGAGAGAACAAAACCAAAAGGTCGACACTGTAGGGCTTCGCACACTGGCCATCTTCACCTGTAGTGTACGTCCATACAACAGCATTCAAGCTACCCTCGGCCACGCACCTATGCGGTGAAGTGTTGTAGTAGGTCACCGGCCATCTACGCTCAGCCCTAGGACTGCTGATAAAATATATGGGCGATATACAGGGTGATTCAAAAAGAATACCACAACTTTAGGAATTTAAAACTCTGCAACGACAAAAGGCAGAGCTAAGCACTATCTGTCGGCGAATTAAGGGAGCTATAAAGTTTCATTTAGTTGTACATTTGTTCACTTGAGGCGCTGTTGACTAGGCGTCAGCGTCAGTTGATGCTAAGATGGCGACCGCTCAACAGAAAGCTTTTTGTGTTATTGAGTACGGCAGAAGTGAATCGACGACAGTTGTTCAGCGTGGGGCACTCAGAATCCGCGGGAAACAACTCAGTATGAACGTGACTCGCCTAAGGTGAACGTTTTCTGTGCCATTTCAGCCAATAAAGTTTTTGGTCCCTTTTTCTTCGAAGGTGCTACTGTAACTGGACTACAGTATCTGGAGATGTTAGAGAATTGGCTGTTCCCTCAGCTCGAACAAGAAGCACAACAATTCATATTTCAGCAGGATGGAGCGCCACCACATTGGCACTTATCTGTCCGTAACTACCTGAACGTCAACTACCCGAGGCGATGGATCGGCCGCCAGGCAGCCCGTGACAGAGCACTTCATCACTGGCCTCCAAGAAGCCCTGATCTTACCCCCTGCGATTTTTTCTTATGGGGGTATGTTAAGGATATGGTGTTTCGGCGACCTCTCCCAGCCACCATTGATGATTTGAAACGAGAAATAACAGCAGCTATCCAAACTGTTACGCTTGATTTGCTACAGAGAGTGTGGAACGAGTTGGAGTATCGGGTTGATATTGCTCGAGTGTCTGGAGGGGGCCATATTGAACATCTCTGAACTTGTTTTTGAGTGAAAAAAAACCTTTTTAAATACTCTTTGTAATGATGTATAACAGAAGGTTATATTATGTTTCTTTCATTAAATACACATTTTTAAAGTTGTGGTATTCTTTTTGAATCACCCTGTATTCTTCACCAGTATATCGATGTCGAAATGGCAATATCGGGAGCCGATATTTTTATTTTATATAAGATCTTCTTCTCAATTTTCTATAAATATTTGAAATTGTAGTACGACATAATTTTACTTTCACTGTGTGAAGGAGTCTTACTACTTTTTCAGTTTTCGTCACGTCCAGACTTTCTTCTTTGACTGTGTGAAGCAAGTACAGGTAGCAGAAAGAAGTAATACGGTTGCAGTGGGGAGTGGCAGCGTGAATGGAATAACAAGATTTCCGATGTGAAGAAATAGCAAACTAGTTGCGTTAAAAAACAATTTTTAATGCAGCTAGTGTGCTATTTCTTCACATCGGCATACTTCAGCAACAGCTGGTGAAAATGGTGAACAAAACTCTAAATGACAAGATTGATCTTTGCGGTGGGCGGGCACGTATGAGGGGAAATGCTGACGTAATCGGCGCTCGGCGCTACCGACAGAGACTGGTTCATATGGCTCTGAGCACTACGGGACTTAACATCTGAGGTCATCAGTCCCCTAGAACTTACAACTACTTAAACCTAACTAACCTAAGGACATCGCACACATCCATGCCCGAGGCAGGATTCCAACCTGCGACCGCAGCGGTCGCGCGGTTCTAGACTGAAGCGCATAGAACCGCTCGGCCACTCAGGCCGGCTACCGACACAGACTGCAACGTTTAACTTCACCACGCAATTTTGACACCACAATTGCTAGTTCGTGGACGTTTGCAGACATGAAAAAACGGGGAAGTCGATACGAAGTGTTCCGAACAAATCCGATGTATGACGAAACCGAACGATGGACCCATCCAACACCTTTTATCGTGCCACTTACATGCAGTTACCATTGTTGGCAAAGTCGTCATCGCCACGCGTGAACATGCATCGTTCTCCTTTCAATTCTTGCTCTAAGGAGAATAAGCAGGCTGCTTGCTTGTTGACGTACAGAATGTCTAATAATAAACTCATACCTAAAAATACAGCTCTAAAAAGGCAGTAGATTTAAAATGTGTAGCCGATATTTTATCGGCTAGTATGCCGATAACTTTTCCATCGGTATATCGATGTATATATATTTTCGATATATTGAGAGACAGTAATATTACTTTTTAAACATCAATTACTGGATTTTCGATATTTTCAAAAATATCACGAGTCCTACTCAGCACAGCTCAGGCGTGGCGTAACCTTGTGTGGTCAGCGTCCCTGGTCGGTAGACTAACTACTTCGGGATTGACACGGCAGTCTGACACAGGCCTCTGAGCAGTTTTTTTAACTAATTTTTTTATTTTACGAAATAGCATAGTTAATTGAACTATGAAGTGGGGAAATCATTTGACACTTAGTACAGTTCACTGTGGCTAGGAAACCAACTCCGTGTAGACAGAAGCTTCGTTCGTCCTAGTGTTGCTGTGTCTCGATGTTCATACAAGTTTGCCAGTCTGTTGTTGTTAAACAGTTGGTGCACACACCTGGTTGCCGAAGGTCAGCATGTGTTTTTTAACGCTGTTTCGAATCCTATGATTAGGAAATCCATAAAATTTTTCATAATTTTGTATTTTCTTTATCTTTCATATTGGTCCCACAGATATGTTGGAAATTGTAGTTGCCGGCCGGAGTGGCCGAGTGGTTCTAGGCGCCTCAGTGTGGAACCGCGCGACCGCTACGGTCGCAGGTTCGAATCCTGCCTCGGGCATGGATGTGTGCGTTGTCCTTAGGTTCGTTAGGTTTAAGTGGTTCTCAGTTCTAGGGGACTGATGACCTCAGAAGTTAAGTCCCATAGTGCTCAGAGCCATTTGAACCAAATTGTAGTTTGTCGGTGTGTCACAGGTGACAGGTGGAGTACCCTGTGTTGACGACTTTTCACGTGGCGGCAGGTCTCTTGCTGGTGGTGACTCGGAGAGCTGTGTCGGCGATGACTTAGTTCGGCAGCTGGCCACGGATGTTAACTACGCAAGGTTACGCCAAGCAGGGGCCGCGCTGAGCAGGTGCCGCAGTGTCACGGTGGCTCGGTGGGCGTCAGTTCAACCCCCGATCCATTAGTCAGCGGCTAGCCCCCCTGGCAGGTGCTCCCGTCAAGGTGAGGATGGAGTGGTGGGACCTCACGGCGGAAGCCGACACTGTGATGGATGGCGACTCTCGGATTCGCCAGTTCGAAAGACGACCAACCTCGCGGGACGGACAGTATTTATACGCACCAGAGCATGTTTCTTGTAGCGTTGCTGCTGCAAATACCGCGAACGTCGTGTGCCAAAGGTCTTGGTGTCACTGACTAGCCAGACAGCCCAGCACATAACCGATATTCAAACCAATGTGACGCGCGACTTGAACAACATCCCAAAACAGGACTTTTATGACAGTTCTGCGAGTGTCCGTTTCACAACGTCGAGCCCGCTTGCGTAGGTCCATGCCATTATACCTAGCTTAGATCCGGGGTATGACGTTTGGCTCATGCCTAAATGCGTTCCATTCAAGTTGGCGCATATGAATCCGTCCTTATAATTATGTACTTAGTTCAGAAAATTTTACCTAAAACAAACTTCGAAGGAGAAGAGTTCTTATCACTACAAAATAATTTACGTTCTTCGTTCTAGTTCAAAATTTTCAACGCCTACATTTAATACTTACTTTAAAACCGTGATGATGACCACTGAATTCAGCATTTTGAAGTAGTAGATTTACGACAAAGTTCTAATACATTGAACCCAAATCAAGCTTGATTTATTGACAGACACGAAACGGCAGTAAATAATCTTTGAAATCTTTCTAAAACCTATATTTTTTTTATATTTACTACACTACGACGTGATCAGGCCTAGTGAACCGCACGCATCTACAAGTTTCCTCCTCCATTGTATTCTGTCCATTGCTGATATCTGCCATCCGTCCACATCTACTGACACTTGGTTTAAATCTTCATGGAGTCCATCCCTCCAACGCTTCCTGAGTCTACCTGGCGGTCTCTATCCTATAGGTGTAAAATCCAGGAGCTTCCGAGGCCATCTGTGATCCTCCATCCGGGCCACATGGCCGGCCCACTGCATTCGCTTGGCTTTTACAGTTCCTGCTATTTTGAGCTGCTGGTATAGTTCCTCAAGCTCTTGGTTGTATCTGATCCTCCATTCCCCTGTATCTGCATCCAGAACCGGACCGAAGATCTTCCGTAGCACTTTTCTCTCAAAAACAAGGAGATTATGGAAGTCCTGTTACCGG